>NC_141096.1:5786520-6386520 GCF_041138505.1 Cibotium barometz | reverse complement strand
CCCTATGAGCATGGGCAGAACATATGTACCTGGCTGTGTCAACAGAAAAATCTATAATAAAATCTTCAGTAGCCTCTTGAAGGGCACATAATGCATTGTCGGCCCATCTCATCCCAAGCTTCCAATTGTCACAAATCTGTCTCACAACTCTCTCATGAATGTAAGCTTGGGTATGAGAAGCTCAATATGCTTTTGGGCCCTCCTTATATCTCTAAGGGAATTCACATACTAGTTTGTCCTTTTCTTCAGCTTTTGCCCTACTATTTTGCTTTTCTTTATTACTTTCTTTGCCAAACTTGGACCTGGGCCAACCATTCTTGTTGTTTTCTGTTTCCTAGCCATCTATGGCCTGTCAATTAAGAAATAAAGAAAACATATCACATTTTCAAAATATCATATCTTCCAATTACAAAGCAAGAACAAGAAAAACTATATACCAATAAATAAGGAATCCATCATTCAAAAAGTGAAAAATGGAGCAATTCTGACCAAATGGAATGATGGAGCACAGAGGACAATCCACTCTCGACCGATTGTTCTCAACCATGCCATCTTTCCATCTAGTTAGATTTAATCCATTTTTCACATTCCAATTACAAAGCAAGAACAAGAAAGAATATATACCAATAAATAAGGAATCCATCATTGAAAAGTGAAAAATGGAGCAATTCTGACCCGATGGAAAGATGGAGCGTAGAAAGACAATCCAATCTCGACCGATTATTCTCAACTACACCGTCTTTCCATCTAGTCAGATTTAATCCATTTTTCACATTCCAATTACAAAGCAAGAACAAGAAAGAATACATATTAATAAATAAGGAATCCAAGTGAAAAATGGAGCAATTCTGACCTGATGGAAAGACGGAGTACAGAAGGACAATCCACTCTCGACCAATTGTTCTCAATCATGCCATCTTCCCATCTAGTCGGATTTGATCCATTTTTCACATTCCAATTACAAAGCAAGAACAAGAAAAAATAAATACCAATAAATACGAAATCCATCATGGAAAAGGTAAAAAATGGAGCAATTCTGACATGATGAAAAGACGGAGCGCAAAAGGACAATCCACTCTCGACCGATTGTTCTTATGCGTTCCATCTTTCCATCTAGTCAGATTTGATCCATTTTTCACATTCCAATTACAAAGCAAGAACAAGAAAGAATATATACCAATAAAAAAGAAATCCATCATTGAAAAATGGAGAAATTCTGACCTAATGGAAAGACGCAGCACAGAAGGACAATCCACTCTCGACCAATTGTTCTCAACCGCACCGTCTTTCCATCTAGTCAGATTTGATCCATTCTTCACATTCCAATTACAAAGCAAGAACAAGAAAGAATATATACCAATAAAATAATGAATCCATAATTGAAAAAGTGAAAAATAGAGCAATTCCAACATGATGGAAAGATGAAGCGTAGAAGGACAATCCACTCTCGACCGATTGTTCTTCTGCACTCCGTCTTTCCATCGAGTCAGATTTGATCCATTTTTCACTTTTTCAATGATGGATTCCTTATTTAATAGTATATATTCCATTTTTCATATTCCAATTACAAAGCAAGAACAAGAAAGAATATACAGCAATAAATAAGGAATCCAGCATTGAAAAAGTGTAAAATGAAACAATTCTGACCTGATGGAAAGACGGAGCGTAAAAGGACAATCCACTCTCTAATTATTCTCAACTGTGCTCGCCATCTTTCCATCTAGTCATATTTGATCCATTTTTCACATTCCAATTACAAAGCAAAAACAAGAAATAATATATACCAATAAATAAGGAATCCATTATTGAAAAAGTGAAAAATTGAGCAATTCTGACATGATGGAAAGACGGAGCGCAGAAGGACAATCCACTCTCGACCGATTGTTCTTTTGTGCTCCGTCTCTCCATCTAGTCAGATTTGATCCATTTTTCATATTCCGATTACAAAGTAAGAACAAGGAAAAATATATACCAATAAATAAGTAATCCATCATTGAAAAAGTGGAAAATGGAGCAATTCTAACATGATGGAAAGACGGAGCGCAGAAGGACAATCCACTCTCAACCAATTGTTCTCAACCATGCCATCTTTCCATCTAGTAATATTTAATCCATTTTTCACATTTTCAATGACGGGTTACATATTTGTATTGATGTGGATAAAAGTCTTTATTTTTATGTAAATATTGTGATGGACATTGATAGAATAGAGTGCTCTTACCAAATGGAATGATGGCGCGCAAAGGAAAATCCAAACACGATGGCTGCCTCAGATTTTTTAGATATCTAGATGAAGTGGATGAATTTTCAGTGCTTGATACAAAAGCATCAGGAATCAATTTCATTAATGCACCCAGAGCTATAGAGATGTGCTGTAAAAAGACTAAAGAATAAGATAACACTCTTCCCACAGAAGAAGAGTTTTTGGCTATTCAACAAAGCATGAAAATTTCCAATATGGGAAGAGAGCAACCAAAGATTGCATGCTCAGAAGAAGAGATTCCTCCACAAGGTTCAATTGACTTGTGGGAGGATAAGAGACTTGTTGAAGATGAGAACAAAAAGATAATTATAAGAACAAATTTAGGATCTATTTTTTCCAAGATTTAATTTTCTGAAGGTAATTATATTTTTTCTCTTTGTAGCTTGAGATAGCAGACGAAGATGGATTCCTTGGCCAAGGTGGAGGTACACATACTTTTGTTGGTAGAGATTCAGTCCTCAGCCACTATATCTCAAGGATACCTCCTTGGAAACATGTTGATCATTTACCATTCAAAATATTCAAATGATCCACGCATTCCATTAATGGCCTTAAAAGTTTTGTCAACATACTTACGATATTCAAAGATATAGCATAACACAGAAAAGATCATGTTGATGGGAGAAGATATAAGCTTGTATGTTTGGATATGGACCAGGCTTGTGGGCATCGAGGGCACGATATTTTTGAGTTATGTAGCTTATTATTAAAACCCTAAAGATCTCTCTAACTAATTACTATGCATAAACACACATAATCCAAGCATATACTCATCCACCCGACCACCCCCGAGCCCAAGGATACACACATCAACATAATGAAGAACCACATACCTAACCTTGGTGTCCCATACCACCAAGAAGTATGTCATCAACCCAGCAGCACATAGTTGTAGCATGAAATGGCAAGAGAGTAGATACAATGCTCTACACAAGAAAACATCCCTTGAGAGTGCCCCATGCCTCTATTATATAGGAGAGCTCTCAAGTGACTCTTGACTCTCCATCTCCATGTGTGACCCTTGGTTGCTTGACCCTAACCTCAACCCAGGGTTAGGTCTAACCCTTGCTCCACTAAAGCATGCTCCCATGCTCACATGCCTAGCCTCCTAGTATACGCACATATGATGTGCACATAACACTTATGCTAAGGCAATTCCTGATTTGAATACCCGTTCCCTTTGAGGTTATCAACGACAAAAGTTACTAAGGTATAGAGGCAAACTACCCAAAGAAGACGAGGTTAAACAAGTATACGAAGAGGACTACCCTGAAAAGGAGGGTGAGCAACCTCCCAAATAAAACCTAAAAAAGGAGGGCAATCTCGTTTGAGGGGAAGAGAAAAGGAAGAAGAATTAAAAAAGAAGACTTTCTCTACTTATATTGAATTGTTTTTTGTTACATAGTATTTGTCTTAAAGCAAATCAATTCTTGGTATATAGTGTTTGCTGCTTATTGAACACTTTTTTTAAAATTTTGCAAGCATTGCATCACCATAACTTTATCCATCTCAATCTCCATCCTGTATAGAGATACGATTTATTAAGCATGATAAATGTTTATAATATATTGATGTTAATAATAGCAGCTATATTTTTATGTGGTATAAACTAACTTGGCTTTTAAGAATTACGTTGTATCATTGCATTCTTCGATAGAATGTGTTGAAGAGATCTTGTAATGCATTTGTTTTTGTTTTCCCACCACTGTGTCAAGTTGTACGAAAATAGTTGATCCGTGCGGCATAGTGTGATTTTTCCATGCCTTGAGTACTCCATGTAGCAACAAGAGGCCCTTGGTTCTTCACAAAGTACGGGCCATGTGCAAACAAAATAAAATATACTTCACATATAAAAAAGAATATATTAATAAAATCGATTTATGTCATATTAAATTATCAATGCACGAATTACATGAAGCCAAAACTCTTACTAAGTAGAATATATGACTCATTAAGCTTGATAACAAAAATAAGATTACCCTCACAGTCCTCTATTGTGCACCGCTAAAACTTCACCATGGCTAATTGGACCCTTCTAATGTCTATAAATATGTTATTATACATGTCATACTTGAATGTTCATTTCTTTTTCTTTGGCTACTCTACAGTCATTAAACCGTCAATGTGTTTATATTCACCTATAAACCCTGGAATAGCCAAATTTTGTTGGTGTTGTTCCATCGCCTACGGTATGTGGTCAAGGTAGGCCAAACACACGAAGATGACAAGCTTCATACCTTGGATGAGTAGCTGTGATATGGCTTTGTATCCCTTCATGCTTATTGAAACCTTGTCGCAAGTCTCCACCACCTCATCAGGCTTCACCAAGTCATTGCCAACTTTCTTCACTACCCTCCTTCAAAGCCCTGCACACTCCAAGAGCTTGAGCATTTCAATCACGTCACTCTTTTTAATAACAGACTTGATTATAGCAATTCTATTTAGATGATTATCCAAGCAAAAAATCTCGCACACTATTCACATAGCTTCGAGCAAGCTTCATCCATTACTTTCTTTACAACCCCATGTGTTGCTAGGCATGTAACACGCTTAAACTGTCTAGATCTCGCTCTTAATCCAAAAAGAGTGCTTTTTAGTTGGGTTTTTTGGAGTGCATGTTCCTCTAAATTCTTGTTAGCTTGTCTTATCTCTGTAACCTCTTCTTGAGAGCATAGTTACCGCTATGTGTGTGTTGATAATGGAAAATGGCAGCTTGATTATTCAATCTTGAGCAATATCCAAATAAACCTTCTCTACCATCTCCAATGAATCAAATAAGATCATGTAAAGTGCTAAATGATGGAGGCTTACTAGTTGATGGGTCAAGAGGGTATAGACCTCCTTGAACCCACAAATCTACATGCTTCTTCCCTTCTGCACGTAGTCTTTGAGCTTCGGCCTCATCATGTAGAGCTTTATATGATAAATGCTTCTCCATGTGCAATAGTCTTTATCAAGTACAAACTTGATATGGTGTCTTTTCTTTGAGTGTGGATCAACCTTTAGAGTTGCCATAGTAGTAAAAATGATTCAAAGAAGAGATGGCGATGAGAGGAAAAAAGACAATATAAAGAAAAGAGCAGAAAAACTCGTGTCATGCCCTATGTGAAAGAGAGAAGTATGATATGGATTCAAATATTTAAAATAAGCTTATTTTAAAAAACGTGTACTAAAGTAGGTAAGACCGCCACCGCCAAGAATAGGTGAATTAAAGACACTATAGATACGTGTGATGGATGGAATATTAAAGACACTCTCCTCTAAATATAGGTAAAAGAGATGCATTTAATATAGCTATTTGTCTCTACTATTTTAGTTAAATCACTTTGATTAAGAAATTTAATCCAATCCTTACATGACCCTTTTTTTCATTTTTGGCCCTAATGTTTGATGATGTGGAGGATAGAGATGTGTGTGCAGGCATGAAAGTTTTTTGGAAACATGCAAGTATAACCTTTGGCCTATATGCAGGGGTGCAACAACAGTATATGGTTTTTGATTGAGGGGGTGGGCTACAGGTGTCCTTGGGCATCATGTTTAGAGTGCCCTCTTTTCCTTTTGATCCAGGTAGAAGGGTCAGTTGTTCATAGTACACAAGAGTGTTGTGAAAAACTTGAAAGTGTTCCACCAGGGGGGTTGTGCTATATGTGAGGAGAATTTTTGTGATGCATGCAGATGGGACCTGAGCAAGACAAGAGGAGGAGAAGCCATGAGAGCTTCTGATGGTGTGACTTGGACAAGTCATGGATTTCGTGTGAGCAAGTCAATCTGGAGCAATCCTTGCATGAGTCACAAGTTCATGAACAGTTGTTGGAGATTTTGGATGATGCATTGGAATGGGCCAAAGAATGAAGTTGAAATAGTGGATGAAGTACATAAAGAAATGCCAATAGTCCTTGAGTTGAATACTCCTACCCGTGCCCGATGTGGTTATGTTGCCCGATGTGAATCCCTTATATGTGAGGCCATAGCATTTGAATATACACACTCATGGTGATTTTGTTTGAAGCCTTATTATTATGGGCATGTGAACCGTTAGATAATGGAAGCCATGATTTGGTCAAAGGCTTGTTAAAGCAAGTGCAAAGGTGGCAATGAAAGAGAATTGCACGCCCAAGGTGGTAAGCCAAATTCACAGCACCACTAGGAATATCGCTGCTCAAAGCCACAGGAAAGGTGATAACAGAGATGACAATTGAGCCTGTTGGGTTTTTGAGTGCTGACTACGTCTGGTAAGGTACAAAACCCATCCTTGCAAAGATGGAAAGAATTGTCGGGGAGAATTTTATAGGTTTTTTAAAGGAGGAGTGAGTAGAGAGACTACAGAGGAAGGGTTATTTGCATGTTGAAGGTCTTACAGATTAAAAAGGTGGAAGATAGTAGATTAATACAGCGTGAGTAGATTTTTTTGAGTCAAAGGAGAGGGTGTGCTGAGGACCAGAGAATCACGTACGATGTGGTTGCCCTAGGATCTCTGTGTGGCATCTCTGTTGTGTTAGAGACTTGGCTCAGGCTAATACTTGCTGTTGTCTATCAGATGAACGCTGGTCGGTTGGAGTGTGAGAAAGACATGTTGTTCGTGGTTGTGGATTCAATGATGTTTGGGGTCGTGGGTGTGAAGATGGTTTAATGAAGAATTTTTGCTGAGGTCTACCTGTGTGGAGGATCCCAAAGTTTTTTGGTTTTTTTTTTCTCGAATGTTTGAGCCCACGTCTCAGGGATATTGAGACACTGATATGTTTTTATCTATTTGATGAAGTTAGAGAGTTTGGATTGAATCTGTTATGAATGGATGCAAGGTTTTTTTGATTTGATGTTTTGGTTGTGTGGTGAATGTGTTGCTTCGATTGAGTTCATGGAAATGGATCTAGAGAGCTGATGCTAAGTCAGAGTTGACTCAGTCAACGTTAGATGAGAAGATACAGAGTTAGATAAGGTCGACTAAGCATCAAATGTTGTAGGACTAGGATTGGTTTATCTGGGTTGAAGGGAAGTGGTTTTGAGTCAGGTCTGATAGTCAAGGAACTGTCAATAGTCAAATAGACTAGTTAGTGGGTTGAATGGTGATTCAAAGTCAGCTCTATGAGCCAGTTGTAATCAATTGAGAGTCCACAGTGCTAGATCCTTTTGCGAGGTTTGAGTGTTTTGAGGGTCTAAAAGTAACAGAAGATGTAGAGGAGAGGAAGTCTGATTTAGCTGAATCGATTGAGATAATTCAGTCAGATTTGAGTCTACTGCAATCATTTGAGAGTCTATAATATTATATCTATATGAAGTTAGAGTAGCCTGCGAGTCAAGGAGTGCCAAAGGATACATAAGTGAAAATTTCTGATTCAGTTGAGGCAGTTGAAATCGATTGGGTCTTCTTCAGACAGCTGAGTAAGTTTAGGTCAAATTCGTGTCAGCAGGTGTCAACAAAAGGTCAACAAAGTGTTCAGTAAGATTCTGGTGTTGTAGATTTAACATTAGCTGATGCTAGAGGATGATAAAAGATCCAGGAGGACTCATATTGGATTGGGGTCAGCGTTAGCCTTCTAAATCAATTTACAATCAGTCGTTTATCAGAGCTGGAAAGGATTCAGGTCAGCTGATTGTTAGAGAAAGTCAGTTGGGGTCTATAGGTTAAAAATCAGTGGTGTTAAAAGTTAGATCTGACTTGGGAGAACAGCTCGAGAAATAAGTTGATTCAGATTGGGGTGTGTATAGGTGTCCGAAGGTGAAGGGCTGAGGATAGTTGCAAAGTTGATTGGTGCCCTTGGGTCTTATAGATCTAATCCCTTTACATATTCTTCATGTGTGTGAGCTGGTGGTGTTATAGAAGCCATCACCCAACATCCTCATAACGTGATGTGAAACCTACAAGACGTGAAACCAGCAAGATGACATTTGAGACCAACTAGACATGATTTGAAACCTGCAAGACGTGAAACCAACAAGATGTGATGTGAAACTAGCCAGACGTGACGTGAAACCAACAAGATGTGATGTGAGACCAACTAGACATGATGTGAAACCTACAAGATGTAAAACCAAGAAGATGTGATGTGAGACCAACTAGACGTGAAGTGAAATCTGCAAGAAGTGAAACTAGCAAGATATGACGTCATACCAACTAGACATATGTGAAACCTATAGAACGTAACATGAGGCACATACCCAATCCTCGCGAATTAGAGATGTGAGCATACACAATTACACAAAAATGAGATGTGATATGAAACTAACAAGACATGATGTGAAACTAGCCAGACATGATGTTAAACCAACAAGATTTGATGTGAGACCAACTAGACGTGATGTGAAACTTCCAAGACGTAACATGACCCACCTACCCATGTGTCTTGGGAAGATTTTCCTGTCATAAAACTTATACGAGCAAAGAAGCTCATTGACTACGCTAACCTCCCTAATAAATTCAGAAAGTTCCTGCTGCTAAACTCTAAGCATATAAGAGTAAACATCTTGATGAATGTGGGAGAGCACAATAGACAAGGAAAAGTGATGATCTTTATTATCCCAATTGAGTGTTGGAGATGAAGAAAGTGAAACAAGCCCAAGATCTTGTAGCAAGGTGAAGGTAGAACTAGAATCTATCCTTGAGCAAGTGGTTGACCTCACTTGAGCAAGTGGTCAAGTACAATTGAGCAAATCTCTGAACCCATTCTAGAGCTAATCTCCCGAAATGAGTAAGGGAACCTCAAAGCTTGCCGAAGGCTTTAACCACACCCATGACTATTATTTAAAGGAATGTTAGCCACTAAGTCTTCGGTTAACATGGTTTACCCTCTTGTCCTCTTCAACTTCTTACCTGCATGTAATGGAAGCCCATTCCTTATTACAAGAGGGTGTTCGAACCTATGAAGCAACATTACCCTAAGCTTAATGCCGAATAGGGAAGTCAAAAACTTTTTGTACATACTCCCTTTAGGCCTAGAACTAGTGGCTATAAGTTTGGACTAGCCTAGTGTGAAAGCTTATCATTTTTATATAAGTCCATTTTGATATTAAGCAATACACGTTCATTCCCTTATGCTATCCCTCTTCTCTCTACTCTTTTGCTTGCTCGTGTTTTATTAAATCTTTGCATAGCTTGATGGTTTTCTTGCTTAGATAGGGTTGGGCTTCTCCTTGCTTGAACTTCTTCTACCACCTCTTGTGAGATAGAACCATCTCACGAAGACTCTTGTGAGATAGAACCATCACGAAGGCTATTCTCTTTTGGCCTCTCCTTGCTTGAACTTCTTCTACCACCCCTTGTGAGATAGAACCATCACGAAGGCTATTCTCTTTTGGCCTCCATCTAGATTTTTACCTTCACACCCATATTAAAGCAAGTCAAACCAACAAAATTAATCACTTGATAAATACACATTTAGAAATTTAATCACCCCCGTACAAGTCCAAGAAACCTTGAAAAATCACAAAAACCAAGCCAAATCGCCTCTCGGGTGTTACAAGATGTGAGTCCACAGTCCCATGAAAATCTAATGTAAGTCAAGCAAACGTGAGTCTATAAAGACATGACATGAGCCTACATAGAGACATGACTTAAGTCTACATAGACATGACGTGAATCTTCACTGTCGAGATGTGGGCTAAGTATAAGAAGACATGACGTAAGCCTAGGGGTAGTTGAACTTTATGGTAACCAAATAAAATTGCCGTGAAGACTTCTATAAGAACACACCTACCTATGTCCTAAAAAGATTTTCCTATCATACAATCTATACCCCAGCATCAAATTCTAAGGAAAATACTTATCTTTCGCAATTATCAAAGTACAGTACAACTATTTCTCAATAGTTTCTCACCAACCGTGTCATACGCACAAAGCCCCATGTACCACTTGGAATCCATACCCAGGTGTGTCTTTCATAAAAACTAAAATCCATGAGCCTATTTCATAAAAAATATTCCTACACAATCAAAGAGGATCGAGATGATGTGTCATACCATGGACCAACAAGCTTTCACCCACCACCCCCCATCCATAGATGTACATGGATGGCTGTTGAGGATGAGGTTTGGTGCTACCTATTTGAGTGCCTATGTAGGCAAGATGTGCTTGTGAATTGCAAAGCCCTTGTGAGTAATGGGCATGCATGGGCTATGAGGGTTGAAGGTGTTTCCATGTGTGTGGTCTTCCATGTGATAACTTTAATTCTCTGACTCTTATTTTTTCTTTCTTTGCCTTTTACATGGTTTTAGGGAATCAAGGTCACGAAGCTTATGTGGTATCCCTCTTTAATTCATGGTTTTAGGGAATCAAGGTCATAAAGCTTATGTACCCTTGTTTGAGTTGACGAGGGTTTGAATCGGCTATGGGCCCATATAGAAAATAGAAATGATAGATGGTGGCCAGTCCTACTTACCATCCAACATTGGTGCCAAAGATGTTGATTTTGTAGAAGGAAGTGACAAAGGGTTTATTGAAAACCAAGGGTTTCCAAAACCGAGTATGTCCTCGAGAGTGACCAGCCTTGGAAGTATTTGACCACGCCATGAGGTCAATCTAATGGTTAAAGTCTGAGCCTTCACTGAGGTCCATTTTGCTCCAATACCACCTCCTCCAGGATTGAGGATAATGAGCTTGAAGAATCGACGTGGCTACTATTTATGTAGTAGAGATCATAGAAAATTTTCATGCAGAGCCGCATCTTCACGGTGATGAGTGGTTTGGGACCATGAATGCAAGGAAAGATTTAAATGGAATGAGCTTGAAGAATCGACGTGGCCACTATTTATGTAGTAGAGATCATTGAAATTTTTCATGCGGATCCACATCTCCGTGCCTTCCAATCGCAACAAGAACTTTCCCATCACAACCCCTTCGTGTGGCCATGTACTCTCCATATCTGATCATCTTTTCGGAGTTGGGGCTTGCCCCACTCGGTTTGTACTCCCAAATGACCCATATAGCAAGGTAGTCTCTTGGATTAATAGACTGTGTGGGGTGGACGATCTTCCATTGGGTATGCTGGTTTTCCATTTGCTAGTTGTTGACAATGTGTCAAGGGTGGCGACGATGCCTTTTATCTAGAGTTGCAGGGCTGGTATAAAATCCATGGGGTGAGCCATGACGGAACAGCCCTAGGGGGGCTGTGTGACGGCACGGTCCCAACATGTTGCACATAACGGCTCTAAGTCGCCCACCATTCGGCCGGCCACCACCTTGTAGCCCTAGCACGACATTGCAACGGCCTTGTGCACGCCAGTCGGCTACAGTTCTCCCGCAGCTTCCTCCTCCTTGCATGCGGGTCTGTCGGCTCGCTACCGATTTCTCCACGTAGCTTACCACGCTTTGGTAGTGCGAGAAGCTTTTTTGCAAGATGATATTCCACACATTGTTCCCACTCACGGATAGGACACTCCTTGACCCTTCCGGGATGGTGGAGGTGGCTCATTCAGATCAGTGGCTGGGGGATTCAATGATATCGATGATTACGGCAAGGGGGAGGACCACGAACCGTGGTGTCAACTATGCCTACCCCCTCTGCCAATATCACTACGGAGGGTGAGGCATAAAGGTGACGGATGCTGAAGGAGAGGTATGAGGCAATTGTATTGTTACTACCCGATGCCAGCGCTTAGGATCATCCCCTTGGACTCCATTTTTCATGCTTGGGGATCGATGATGTACAAGTCTTCTTTTTTTATTTTGGGTCTTCATCCCTTCTAGGCTTGTTTTGAGCATTCTCGTTATCTAAGTCATCAAGCTCTTCACCTTCGGGCCCATGGCTCAACAAGAAGCCATAAGCCTCCATACCCTTGACCTTGGAAATGACCGTCTTTAAGTAAAGAAAAAATTTAGGCTGGCTTAGGAGTGGAAAAGGGCTTTCAATTTCAGATCCACCTCCTTGACCCTCGGAATTCTTAGCAATGTCCTCATCTTACTGTGAATGGGCTTAATAACTTCTTGGTCTCGACGAAGAGGTGTGGAATATTTATGCCTGCGCACATGCATACAAAAAATGGTAAAAAAAGTTCAACCTCCAAACTTTTAGCCCGAGTGTTTGATTTCCAATAAGCGTTTAGCTGGCAACATTTCAAAGGGTTCTGGTTAGGTCTTGAGTATCTCTTTCTTTGACAGAACTTTTAGTAGAGCTTCCTTTAATTACATAAACGAGAGTTCAATGTTTGATTACTGAAGGTAAAATTGGAAATGTACCTCATTTTATTTTTCTTGCAGTAGGTGGGTTGGGACCTAGTAGCGATGACAAACTAGAGTAAATTATGAAAATCATGCTGATAAAAAGGACCCAAGGAATAGATGAAAACTCAATATCCAGATTATTTCCAAACTAAGCATTTTAGGTCCATGTTATGTCCTTGAAAGGCCGACTTGCCTTTACGATAAAATTACCAGATTTCACGTTATAACTCAATGTAGCACTTCCGGCAAGAGTACATGAATAGCACTTCAATTTATAAATACTCGGGCTTCCTCACAAGAGGGGTAATACAAGATTGAGCTTTTGCTGTGGTTTACACACTTCAGTAATGATTGTGTCAGCTGTATCTTCCAAGTTCTGACGTGAACCTGTTATTACTTGTTCAGATGAGTTCCAAGGCCACATTTCTTACCAAGATGGGAACTCTTCAAATATACAAACTTACATTCACTGACCAAAGACATAAGAATGATTGTGATCCCAACTTGTTAACAAAAAACAGTCCACTTTAGAATGCCGTTTCTTACGAGCTGGTCCAAGTGACAGATAATAACCTTGCAGTGGAAACCCCTCAACATGGAGACTGGTAAGGAAGGCACCCACTTCGGGAACCTGCAGAGTCCAATGATATGATGCGCCAAAGTTTGCAGCACTGTCGTCAACCAAAACCGAAGCCTTCACTGCCTTCATGGATGGCCAAAAGCAGCCGCTCCTGCAGCTGGTCCTTTGAGGAATACTCGGGAAGGTCAAGCTGATTGAAACTGCAAATAGCATTGACAACATGAGATCTCTAATAAAAATCAGCTTAAGCTTAAAAAAGAGAGAAAATAGGACAAGACCATACCATGTGTGAGCTGATGGAAGTCTCTCAGGAGCTCCATAAGCCTTATGAATTTGAAATCTTTGTGGCCCTGAAATGCCTTGCAATGCTTGAAAACCCTCAAGAGGAACCTGCAAACAAAATATCACCAGTCATTCCCCGGTAAGAACTATGATTCTTGAGCCTCAGCACAAGGGAGCACATTCCAGGAGCTTTGCTTTCATTACCTTAGACGTGCCAGTTATAAACTGCAGAAGGCGTGCCATATCTTCCTTGCTGAAAACACGCACAACCTCCCAGAACCATTGCACAACAGGAGAAGCTGCGGTGTAGCCAGTGTACTCTGTATTTGCCCTCAGATCTTCCACTGCAGTAAATAAATGGTAAATAAACAGGCTAAATAAACCCGAGTAAAGCAACAACCTCCAATGACGTGGAGTTACTCACAGTCTATTTCAGGAAGGCCACTGATAAGAAGCTCAAGCTCCTTATCATTGAAGATTGAGATGAGATCCCTAGACACGAGTTCATTAAATCCCTCTAAAAATGCATTGATCTGTGGCCTTATAGCAGTCGTTAGCCGGTGTTCAGCAACCAGATCTACATATTCGTGCTTGTTCTCTTCAGTTACTCTAATATTTCTGCCTCCTGGAATGAGCTCATGATCCATGACCTACAAAACATTTATTCCAGTATAAATTTAAAAAATTGTAGCAATAACATATATGCACACGTGCAGGCGCACGTACGCACACACGGGCACACATGCACATGCAGGTCTTAAAACAAAGCAAAGCTACAGAGTTAAGTGCCAGATATACCTCTGTTCTTTCATAAAGGATGTGCTTCTCCTCATCAGCATCAATGCTAAAGGTAAGACCAAGACCATCACTTACAATGTTCTGTCAGTCACAAGGTTACAAAAAGTTATTATTCAACTATCCATATCAGAAGCTGGACAGAAAAAAGCATGAAATTAATGGACCTCGTTACCTCAAGAACCCACTTCAAGTTCTTATAGAAGTCTGGATCTACAGCCTCAATATCATGGTAAGTCACTTTCACTCCTAAAATGTGCTTGTAAAACGATCGAGTAAAGTAAACATCAAGAAGCTGGCCATCAAACAAAGCCTTGGCAACCTACATGATAGCCACCAGAAATACATCAATTTTTTGATAGAATCAAAAGGATTTCTTCTGATCTCAAAGCGATGAATAGAGAGACACATACCACACGACCCACGAACTTAAAATATGAAAGATGCTCAGTCTGATAGACCGAGTTGGAGTTGGGCTGAAAGGAAGATTCGTTTCCAACAGTGGTAAAGAGCAGTGCACCCTTGTCAAAAATTACTCTTGACAGCAGCTGATACCACTCTCTCGTAAGCCCACCAGCATCGATGCCCTCTTCTCCTTGAAACTGCACAGTCAAGCGTCCCTTAAGTTCATCTGGAGTTCGCATCCTCAGTTGGTTATACGAGTCTTCTAGCACATATGCCCTCCGCACTGTTATCCGAAGAGGAGCATAATGCTGTTGCTCATGCTGCTGCCTGATTCGTGACCTGAAATATGCCCTCTTATTATCAAAGTCTATCAACCTTGGAGTTTTGAGAAGAAGAGACAGAGACTTCTCCAGCAACCCAGGATTTTGTCGCACAAACGCATTAAGCAAGCGCCTGTGCCTGTCAGCAAACCTGACAAATGTCACTCCTTTCTCATCAGACTTTCGCAGCTGCATGGATGCTGACTCAGACAAAGATGCACAGCTTGCTGTCTCCTTAATCTCACAAGCTGTTGCACTGCCAAGCTCCTGATTTCCTGGAAATGCTGGAGTTGATCTCAGCTTGTCACACAAGACAAAAAAACCTTCAATGAATGGTAACACTCTTTGTGCTCCAGGAGAAAGCGGTGGCATGACTGCAGTGTTGCCAGCAACTATTGAGAGGTTACTTGACGAGGAAGAAGAGGAAGGAGGTGTTGCCAATTTACCCTCGAACTTTACAGCACAAGTGCTAAGAGCCTGCCATAAAGGTTCAATGGATGTATTCAAATCCCTCACAACAGGCAGGCATTCATCTTCGTCTTTATCCAAGCTACTGTCTTGACCCCTCCCTTTCACCCCACCTGATGCCTTAAGAGAACTGAGGGCCAGTAACACTCTCAAAATAGCTGCTCCGACCATTGAAGCTGTGCTAAACTGTACAGTATCTGCATCACCAAGGGCTTGCAGTTCACTAATAGCAGACCCACTCAGCTTTTTGGCAGCATTTGCTAGTTCTGTGATAAATAAATGCCGATGGGGAGGTGCTAAATCAGCAATTTTATTGAGCACCTCAGATACTCGTGAATAGGCTAAGTCTGAGAGGCTGCAACAAGGACAACCTGAGTTAATTGCACTGCCCCCCAAAAAAAACACGGAGCATGAAAGGATGAAAACATACCCTTCACGAGCAAGAAGCAAGCACAGCTGACAAAGCTCCTCACTTGGTAGACTTAGAAGAATTTTGGAAGGATCTATCCTTCCTTCTGAGCCAGAAGTTGATGCTTCTAAATGTTCATCACTTGGTGAGCCCTCACTTGGCCTGATTTGCAAATCTAGGCGGCTACCAGGCTCCGTCGTTGCATTGCCAGCATCCCCATTGGTTGAAGGTGCGGCACCTTCTCCAGAGTCCTGCCCGTCCTCAAGGCTATTTTTCACAGCTGGGGTATCCATTGCAGGGGCACTTGACTGGATACGTGACTCTACAATTTCTCCAGCCTTGCTTGTAACAACATCAATCAGGCCCAACACCTGAGAGGAACAGACAAAACATGTCGCTAATTTTACATGACAAAAAATTCACAGAGAAGCTCACCAATAAGTAGACCTTTCAGCCATACTCCACAGAAATAAAGGCATACCTGCTCCAAATGGGCACTACTCCTAGAATACAATGGTTGGTTGAGCAATTTCAGAAGAAGAACAAGGGGTATTTGTCCTTTTGAATTCACATCAAGCGAAGCTCCTACCATCTCATCATCCACCTTCCTTTTTCCCTTCTCATTCAGTTGTTCCCGATTCTCTGACTTCCCTTCAAGGCTCGTCATCGGTTCAAAGTAAAGTAACAAAATTGCAACTAAAGACTGGTGTTTTGCCAAGTAAGTCAGAATCTCCAATACACGTCGGGAGACAAGAGGTGGAACCCCTTCAAAAGATGGAAAACCAGTAATATAATATCTTCTCTGAAAGTCAAACTTAGAGAACCAAAAAATAGAAACGGTTTCCTAAAATGTCTTTACCATTTGAAGGCTGAGGTCGTGCATAGACAACATTCCATTGGCATCCATACAAGCGATGTGCAGGTGCCCCATCAGCAGACAAGCCATTATTAGAGTATTCCTCAGCATCTGGCCTAAGCATGTCCAACAAAAGTTGTACGAGGGTGGCACATGTAAAACTGTGGGAACACAAGTTATAAAGCAGTCGCTGCAGAAGTCCTTTCCCTAAAGGCTGGAAAATGAAAGAAATGACAAATACTGTGTCAGGGACACCCATTTAGAACAGCAAGCAATTCCATTTTTCCAAAAAAAAAATGCCAACATCAATTAAACCTGAGCTAGTCGGAGGAGCCTTAGCATAGCTTTAAGAGCAGGAGTGTCAACGAGAGGCTTGCCTTCTGCCCCCTCCTTCCCTTTGCTCCCACCATTCAAAATGACAGATGATGGTCTCCGCCCCGTATCAAAGCTGAGGCCACCCCCAACGCCTCGATCTATGGTTGCAGAAATCCCTCTACCAACATCCATGCTATTACGTCTACTTCCAAGTCTGTGGGGTGCACCAAAAATGCTACGAGCTTGCAGTTGGCTCATAGCCCTTTCCCGCAGTAGTCGAGCCTCAGCCAGGAGTGCAGGAGGGAGAGCAGCGAGGACTGAATCTGAAGAAGTTAGAAGCACCTGTAAACACAAAACCAGACAGACAACTCAATAAACTATTCAGGTACTTTAAGTCGAGGGAATACCTAGGTGATTCCCATACCTCTTCTCGGAGCTCAGCAGGAAATGTTGCGATAATTGACGCACTGTCCATGTCTACAGGTTGACCTTCCACCTGCTGAGCTTGCAGCAGTCGTTGAGCCTGCTGCTGTGCAAGAACTTCAGCTTGAATTTCTGGAGGAAGTGCTGCAAGGAACTCTGGATCAATATCTTCCATTGCAGAAGGCTGCTGATTTTCTGTTCTTGCTGCCTGTGTTTGTTGAGAAGCTAAAACTTCAGCTCTCAAATCCTCTGGAAGAGCCTCCAAAAATGCTGGATCAATTGAACTCATGGTCGCATCTCCACTCACTCTTTGTAGGGCATCCCCTCTCTCATCTGGATGTTCTGCCGCACCAGTGTCTGCTCTCATAGAATCCTGCACAACAGGCGACTGCACTGTGCCTCCAGTATCACCCTCTACAGGAGGAACACCTACCACCGGTCCATCCATATTTTCATCAGTATCAACTTGTCTGATCCTTTCCTCCACCCCTAAACTTCTTGTCAGAGTGTCCCTTGCTGGGGGGCACATATCAAGTCTGTCTGAACCGGAAGGCCTATCACTTTCGTCATGACCATCAGCACTTCCAATCTCCACCTCCAAGCTGCGCAAACTCTCCCCAACAGTAGCTCCACTACCACTACTATCCTGACTAGCAGCCTCTGCATCCCTCATAGCAGGCGCACTTCTTTCATCATGCATGTGAACATCAAGGTCTGTATTGCAAGCTCGTTCATTTTGGCCTTCATTGGCATTCAATGTACTGTTACGTGAGCCTTCAATCTGCTGCTCTTGTTGAGGTCCATTGACTTGTCCACCAGCAACATTCTCCTGAGGATGCCCTCTGCCAGCAGGTTCCAAACTGGCCTCTTCACTATCAGTCACTGGTTCTGAACCTCTCACAATTGTGTCAACTGGGTCTGATGTATTGCCATTAGTGGCAGGTTCACTGGAGGGTTGACCTGCTGAACCTAGAGTAGAGAACTGTGATATAAATTGTTCTTCAAAGGCATGTGCAAGGGCAACATCAATAGCCCCTCCCTGCAGTTGACTATCATCTGTCCAATTATTAAAACGGCTATCAGCTCTGGTATTTCTCCTTCCCATTCGAGGCACAGGATACATGGGGAAGTCTAAAAAGGTGCCATCATGTCCTCCCACTCCTCGATCTCCAAATAGACTATCTCCTACAGGATCAAGCATCGTGCCATCATGTATAAATAGACGGGTAACATCCAAACCTCCTCCTAAAATTGGTTCAGTCTCTCGACTACTAACATTCCCTGCAGGTGCCCAAGGGGAACTTCCTAAAAACCCACTTGATGCTGACAGATTTGGCCGATTCAAGAGAGGGTGGCGAGAACTCCGGTTACTTTCACTTCCAGTTCTCTCAAATGTTCCATAGGTAGATCCTCGACGCCGTTCAATTCCTCCAGTACGCCGGAATGCACCAAAAAGGTAGTCAATGTTCATGCCCTGAAAAGGATCCATAAGAAAGTCTGGATTATTTCCAGCATCCGCATGCCCCAATACTTGGACGTGGTTGAATCCATTTGTTCCATCCCTCCAGCGCACTTCTATTATGCGGTTTTCACGCCATTCATCCTCCTCTTCCTCATCCTCCTCTGCCATGTCTTCATCATATTCTTCCTCAAGCTCGTGATCTTCATGATCTTCAACATCTGTGTCAGGAGGTGACAGGGCAACCTCATCATCCTCTAACTCATCCTCATCTTGCTCATCTTCCTCGTCTTCGTCATCCTCTTCACCGGCATCTCCATCCATGTCCTCCTCGTCATCCTCATCCTCTCCCAAATCATCTTCCCCACCATGCTCCATCCTGAAACTCATGGCAGCAGCAGCCACATCTTCAAGGTCCCCTACAGCTTCTGCAGCATCATGCATAAACTCTTCATCTTCAGCTTCCAAGTGGACATCATCATCATCTTCATCATCATCATCCTCATCATCATCGTCATCGTCATCATTAGCATCACGATCCAAGCTCATATCATGATCCAATTGTCCATCACTACCAATATCATCACCCACAAGCGCCTGCATGGCTCTTATGGCTGCTTGCAGATCTACTCGCATTGCTTCTCCCTCTACTGCATGAGTGATATTTTCATTATGCTGAACACCATCAGACGACTGCCTGTTGGAAGCAAGTAGCCTCTGGTCACCATCCCTGCTGACATTCTCCATGCTTTTCTTTTGATCATTCCCATACATATGATCACTTGAACTAGCAGCTCGTGTCAATGCTTCAAGTGCTTTTGCAATACCACCCACAAGTTTGGGAGAATCGGGATGATCCAAATCAATCACCTGGAGCAATGATGTCAAAGCCTGCACCATCCCTGTATCCAGCATTGCCTTTGCCATCTCTGTTGATATCCCAGGTGCCTGACTGCCACCAGTCGACGTATGCGATGAGAGAACTGTGTTCAAAAGATCGATAAAAGCACGCATTTTTCTGTTTGGAGATTGAGAACCCTCTTGAAGGCTTGTTCCTGGACAGTTTGAAGTTACTACAAGAGCCTTGGCAATCTCTGAGAACAATCGTCTCCTGCCTTCTGCTGATCGCATACAAACTGCAACAAGAAAGTGAGCTGCTTTACTTGAAAGCTTCTCTTTCAGTTCATAGTCTGAAGTTTTCTCTGCTGTAACAGGGAGAGAGTTTGGTACAAGCCTATGAAGGACGCCATGCAAAAGACCCCCATGACCCACAACCTCAGCACCACCATAATCAAAACTCTTTCCTTGCATGCTCTCAGTATCTCGCCTTAAAACGACACTCACAGATGCAGAATACATCAGAATAATTTCTGTGGTCAGCTTCAAAATAAATATCACTTTGGCGAGGGCAGCTGAACTTTCTGACATAGAAAATTTCTCTGATTTTGCATTTTCATCCACTTTTGCTTTTCCCTTGTCTTTAGTTACCACATCATCGACCTCCATTTCTGTGGCTAAACTTGGGCTGCTGACCTTCAACTGCATACTGGTTTCTGTGTCTGGTGGCACAAAATTGACAATAACATCAAGTAGCTGCTCCATCACATGGGAAAAACTCTGCGGTACTTTCTTGTGACCCTTTGACAGCTTTGCTCCTCCTTCCATTATCTTTGGACCGCCGGCAGTATTTGCTTCATCATGGGCACTTGGAACTCCTTTAGATTTTTCTCTTTCTTTCTCACAGCTTTTCTCCTTGTCTCTCTCTTTTTCTTTTTCCTTTTCCTTCTCCTTTGCAAGAACCACGTGTCGTCTTCCACCTGTTTCTTCAATTTGGCAAACTGCTGCAGCAGCTTGCATGAAAATGACAGGGTCCCTGGCCACAACCCGGGCCACTGTAGTCAGAAACATTCGAGGAGAAAGACGATTATTATGTCGGTTCAGAGATGCTGTCAATGAGTGACGAATCTCAGATTCCATTGCCTGTTGGAGAGTTTGAGGATCTTCAAGCAGATGACGAATGATTGCTGCAGCCACATTGTCGAAGCCAGGGAAAAGACAACTTCTTGGCAAACCAAGCAAAGCTGACAGACCACCTGCATCAAGGAACTGCATGGCAATGGAATGGACTTTAGTGAGCCTTGCACATAGTTGTAATATCGCTTGAACAGTTGTTGCAGGCAATGTCATCAAAAGAAATTTGCAGGCAACTGACAAAGTCCTCTTCTGTTCATCTTCTGTCATGTAGCCTGTGGGCTTTCCCAAAATTGCCTCCCAGGAGTTCCTTTGTGTTTTCTCAAGATCAGCTTTTTGATCTACTAGACTTGACACTGAGGCATCAGTTGTAATGTCATCAGCGCTAGTAGTAGAACTTTGTGCATTGGAATCAAACTTGGGCCTATGTTGCAGCATATAGTCAAGTACAAGAAGAAGTGCAGTAACCCATTTGGGCACAATCGATTTGTTCCCTGCATCTGACATCTGCCTGAAAGAACTGAGAAAATCGAGTGTGGTGCTTACAATCCCATTTTCAGCAGCAACTTCTCTAGAAATTGTGTCTTCTGACAGTATCAAAGCCAGCAAATGAGAAAATGTTGACAAGGGGGTATCATCATTTACTGATTCTTCTGCTTTGCAAAGCTTAAGCTGCTCAATAAGATATGAAATAACCCTTGCCCGATCTTCACCTTTGCTACGTGTGCACATGGTGACCATTAAGTCTGCTAGAGGAAATGTAACTGCATGAGAGCTCTTAAGCAAGTTCATGCAAGTTGAAAGCATGCCCTCAACTGGAGGAGGTTGTGGTCCTGCTTCCTCTGCATCGGGATCTCTTCCCTTAACAGTAGGGTCTTCATTGCTTGTATCACTACCATTTCCTAATGATAAAGCTAAAGCCCGAGCAAGCTCATCTTCTTCTTGGGACGTCTCCTCGGGATGACCAAACAACCATTCCATTGCTGATTCAACACTGTTGTTTCCAACCCTCCTTAGTGCTTCCTCAGCCCTGGACCTTGAAAATCCCATTTCAACAATCAGTGAAATTGCAGACTCATCAGGAGGAGATAAATTCAGCCGATTTCCTGCACTACCTGCACCTGAGGCTCCCTGCACCTTTAATTCCGTCACACCAGAGTAAATGTGTTTTACTATAGAGCAAAATGATTCAATCAAGTTTGGGCTACATTGTGGAAACAGAGGATGGTTCCACAGAGGAAGAACCACCTCCAGAACCTGTGCTTGAAGGGTCAAAACAAAATTTTCTGGATCCTTTGGAATAGAAACAGTTCTGCCACTGACAGGCAAAACCAAAAGTTGTGCCATGGCAGAAGGTACCAACAGTGAGGAAGAAGTGACCAAATATTCCATTAGCCTTGTGTAATTGCGTAATGTGTCTAAAAGCCAAGACTGACCACCTGCTTTATCCTCTGTCTTCTCAACTTCCATCTTGCCAGTCTCTGTTTCCATTGGCAAAGATGTCCAAAGAAGCTGACTTGTTGCCTCGAAAGTTGTCAAAAACTGCTTGAATGTCCCATGGACATACAAACTATTAACCATTATTGTATTACAGGTTTTCTTCCTACTGTCCATTACCACTGCTGTTATATCCTCCACAACTTTGCCCAGATACCTGCACTTCACTGGCACTGCTGCCTCAGATGATGGACCTGCAAATCCATCAAACTCCAAATTTTTAAGAAAGAGGGTGGCTAAGGAAGCGGCAATAGCCTTCGCTACTGGACTCACTGTAATGGCATCATCGCGGTGGCGGGAAGGAACTGCCATGGCCTTCCCTAGTGCGGCATATAATCCTCGAGCTGCAGTGGCCAGCCTTGTCATCATTTCATAACACATAGTATCTGCGGATTTGCGTTTTGGAGATTCTTGTTGTGACAGAGCTTCGATTGGGCTTCCAGTGGCCTCCATGTCACCACGGACAGTACGAACTGCAGCATTACGTGCCAAACGCCCCAACCGTGCGACATGATTCAGAAGCTCAGTTGTCACGCTCTCTCTTCGAGAGCGCCGATCATTTTGATCTGTAGGTAGCAAAGGAATCAAATCTGACTCGAATCCCCAGCGACTTCGTGAGCCAGGATTGACATAACGAAGGAGAGGTAATGCTTCAGGTTCATCTTCATTATCTCTGGCTTCCCCATTGGTTTCTGTACTTCCACCAGAACTGCTTGCAGATTCCTCTTCTCTCTTTGATTCAACTCTGTTCTCATCTGCAAGAGAAATTTGCCATAGCACCCACCTCTGAACACTTCCTATATCATCAAAAAGCTCATTGCCCCCACTATTTATTTCTGCCATCATGGGAGCTAAACTTCGCACAAGGAATGTTGCCAATGAAAGGAAGCACTCAGCTGCAGAAAGATGGCGAACAACTTTGTCACTCGATTCAGCCTCTAAATCTGAGAGTTTTGTACAGCCTAAAGAGCCAGCAGTTGTCTTCAAATGCTCCTTCATGGCATTGCAAACAGCTTTTGTAAGAGTACTAGCATGCTGTGAGGAGAAGGCTCTAAAAGTCAAAAATATGTTGTAAGCAGTTGAAGATCCCCCAAAAGACACCGGCAGGCGAGGAAGAGTGAAAAGTCTAAGAAGCTCTTCAATGCCTTTCTTTTCAATGAACACTCTACAGGTGTCTGCATTTTGGAATATTGTCTCCAACATCTGAACAGTGTTGTTTATGCATTCCGGGAGAAAAGCTTCAGCGGCTAACTGAGAGCTGTCAGTACCTGAATCAGAGGCCCGCACCCCTTTGAGCTCTTCCTCTTTCAGACTAGAATCTGGCAGCTGCTGTACAGAATCCGTCTCCATGGGAGTAGGAACATCAGAACTTTCTACATCTGGGAAATGCACTCTAGATTCTTCCACAGCACCTCCAATGCCTGCAATTGTCTTGAGTATATCAATGCAGGCATCCACTCCTGGACCTCGTAGAGATGGTGCATGGCGCATAAGTTCATCTAAACCTGAAGCTATAGCTGCTGGTGTGTCACCACTCAGAGCCTTCAAATAAGATTTTGAAGTAAAAATCTTCACAAAGCACTCCAATGCCTTACAGTCATTTACAGCCTGCAAGCCAGCATGGTTAAGACAAAGTGCATCTAATGCATGGGGGATGCATCCAACAGCATCTGAAGAAGGCAGAACACCAGCAGTTATGGAGTCCAGAAAGGCGGCTGGCAAACCAGCAGCATGAAGGGTTGGAAAACAAGTAGGATCTTTGTTTATCAAATCACTCATCACCGAGGCAGCTAGAGAGAATACTCCCCCTCCAAATTCTTTAGCTTGCTTAAAAATAGAGCACAAACACGCAGGAAGAGCACTTTCCTCTGATCCATGTAATCTTGTGGTGTTACCTGATGCATAAGTTCCAAGTGCAATGGCACGCAGCAGTGCCTTCAGCAGAAGTCGTAGACGGTAAGGAATGAGTGCCTCAGCCTGCAAACCATTCTCAATGATCTGCATATCACTACTTTCAGATATGCATGCCTTGCCTTTGTCTAATACCTGTATCACTTCCTGCTCACCCTTTGCACCATATTCAACATGGGACACTTCATATTGCAACCTCATGATCGTATCATCTAGTCCACCCAAATCCCTGAATAAAGTACCTGCTGGGTTACTGTAATCCATAAAGGCCTCAAGTATATGGACAGCTGATGTAACAAGATCAACATGTTGTGGATTAGTGTCCTTCAGGAGAGGAAGTAGAGTTGGTATCAGACCTGCTTCTCGTAGTGCTGCACAACCGGCAGATGATGAAACTAGAACAGTTACCAGAAACAGAAGCGCCTCTGCAAATGCAACAGAACAAGCCTCTGACTCGGTTGTCAAAGAAGCCACAGCCTTCTGCACAAGGCTTGGCAAGACTCCCTTGTGTCCACCTGCACTGACAACAGTCAACACATTTGATTGCCGAGGACGATCTTGTGCTTGCGCAGCCAAGGCCCGTACAGCTAGGATCCTAATATCCTCTGGCACTGCATTCTCTGACTGCAGAAGTGCCACTAACTCATTCACAAATTCAGGCTCATTCACAAAAAAGGCTGCCAAATCTTCATGGTCTGGGTTAGACTGCAAGAGAGCAGTGAAAGCCAAAAGGCGAACACAAATGAACTGCCTACGAGTGGGTAGTGAATGGAATGCCCTTGCAAACCTTAAACGGGTAAACAAAGAGAATCTTAGTTTCATAGGCACCTGGTACTGATTCAACAGCTTCTTGAAAAGCTGGAGATCACTTTCTGGCTGCAGATGAACATCAGGAATGTGTATCACTTGCAATCCTGACGCAGCTGACCCTTCCCCAAACTGGGATTCCTCCGTAGACAAGCCATCCGCATAGAATTCATAATGAAGAGTTGAAGCTAACTGAGAAGCATCAGCATCACAACCATCTTCCACAGCACAAGATAACAGCCCAAGCCCTTCTTCTTTACCTCCCCATCCTTGAGATAAAGAGAACAAGTGACTGTTAACAATGGAGTCGCCATGCCATCGTACTGATCTAGTTGATGCAGGCTTTTTTACCAGTGCAGCCAACGTTTGTAATGCAGCTATGACGATGACTGGATCCGTTGAGGCTAGTAAAGATATGAGGTGCTGCAAAACAAGAGAGCCATGATTAGAAGCACTTGTTGGAAACTCTCAAATAAAAGGTAGACCACTGCTGCATTTGTTGACAGGGTAAACTCTCTTCCAAATGTTTAGTACAAAACATTTGAAAATTGCAAATAATTTTCCAAATGATTAGAAGCACTTGTTGGAAACTCTCAAATAAAAGGTAGACCACTGCTGCATTTGTTGACAGGGTAAACTCTCTTCCAAATGTTTAGTACAAAACATTTGAAAATTGCAAATAATTTTTCATTCAATTTAGCTTTTAAATCGCAAGTAATTTCAAAGTCAATCCTATATAATTAGCTCAAGTTTATTACATTTACCTTGTATAGATTACTTTACAAGCTTTAAAATCCCAAGTAGTTTCAGCGTAAGTCCCTCAAGTATCTTACATTTAGATTACTTTTCAAGCTTTTAAATCCGTAGTAGTTTCAAAGTGATTCCAATACAATTAGCTCAAGTATCTCACATTTACTATTTTTTCTACACATAAAAAGGTCGAAATTTCTAATATATTTACCTATCATAAAATAACATGTCACAAAAGTCAAAAGTGTGTGGACTTCGAAAAATCTACAAACTAAGACACGAATAGCATTTTCTTCACAGAGACGGAAAACTGCACGTGCAAACTAGGCATGGAAAATTGATCCCTTGGAAGTTGGCTCACGAGAATGCATGGGGGAGTAATGGAGATGGGTTGGCCACTCCTGGTCCGCCAGATCTGATCAGTCAATTGGGCCCCTCAGAAAAGGTTACAAATGCGGGACTACCTTTAAGGCTGGATGGCTTCACTTGGCTATTCAAGTTAGTCTCACCATAAATTTGTCCTGGCTGAATCTGACACTGCTCAGGTTCTATTGCTCTTACCTAACCAGGCCTTATCCCTCAATGACTTAAGAGGAACAAGCCCACCAAAGCCTTATGATGGTCGATCATTTGTAAATAAACTGCTTGGAGTCTATATGCAACGTAACTGCAGGCATGAGGCACACTGCAGCACAGGTGCTATAAGGCGGAATGGACGTAATTTGTAAACATCATTTTCATTAATACAGGATTACAATAGTTGCTAGGGTATGAACATGTCTTTCATTGTTTATATCTCTGTTAACAGGGTATGAATTGTGTTTGTGCAAGTCTTCCATTCGTTTGTATCAAAGCTTCGGACAAGCAATAGTTTCTTTCCCAACATTCCATCGATGTTGGTTTCTTCGCACCCTCCGCGGTCAATGGGGGAAGCTACAAGGAGGTTCTGACTGCATGCGGAAGCGGCGGGAAGCTTTCTTAAGGCTTTGCAGGCATAGTCACCAGAAATGTTTCAGGGTTTTTGAGGTTTTTGAGGTTTCGGGACAAAACGTTTCGTCTTTCAGCTAAGAAACGCGGAGGTTTCATAGTTTTTTCTATATAAATACAATAAAATGGTTTAGAACTTGTAGTTTGTAGAATTATTTGTAGGCCTACCTAGTGCTAGCTAGGCACTTAAATTATGGTAAAATCTTAGGCAATTGTAGTCACAATTGAGCAATTGGGGAGTTGTGGAATTGTGACTCGTGAGAAATTGGGCAATTGTGAGAAATTGGGGATTTATGAGAAATTGGGCAATTGAGAATTTAGGGAATTAGGAATATTGGAAAATTTGTGAGAAATTGGGGGAGAGAGGAGGAGGAGGAGGAGGAGGAGGAGGAGGAGGAGAGGTGACTGCAGATCGCGTGAGAGAGAGATAGAGAGAGAGAGAGAGAGAGAGAGCTGTATTAACGTCTACTAGAGGCCGAACTCAACCTATGAGACAAATCAATGTACAACTGTCAATGTCTTCTGGATGTCCAGAAAAAAAAGGACAAAATGAACATGAAATAAACTATGAAAGTACTGAGCTAGTGGGGGGGGGTGATGGATGGAGCACTCCTGCTAGAGGCTCAGTATGCAACCTATATGCGTAGGGTATACACCCGGTTCGCGCACCGCCGCCAAAGTTCGATTCGGTTCGATACGATACGGTTCAATTCGATCCGGATCTCAAGCAAGCGACCGTTTTTTTTTTGCCCGTTTTTTCTGCCCGTTTTTGAACCACTTTGTTCGCCGTTTATGACCGTTTGGAGAGCCATTTGTTGGGAGTTTTTTGGGGCTGTTCATTCCTTAGCTCTTGCTTGCTTGCCTTGAGGCTTGGCAAGTTGGCCCTTTGGTTGCCAACCTGCCTTTGCTCGAGGCTTGAGGCTTGAGCCTTTAGCATGTCCCTATTATCTATATAATAGGCCCTCCCCCAACCCCATCCTCACAAGTTCTCATTGCTCAACCCTCCCCTCACAAGTTCTCATTGCTCAACCCTCCCCTCACAAGTGCTCATTGCTCAAGTCTATCCTCTAGGCTCTCACTTGAGTCCCCTCTAGGCTCTCTCCCTCTTCCTCAAGGCTCAAGCCTCTCCCTCTTCCTCAACTTTCAAGCCTCTCCCTCTTGAGTCTTCCTCAAGCCTCCCCCTCTTCATCAAGCCTCTCCCTCCCTCTCCCTTTCCTTCTCGCGGGACCCTTCTCTCCTCTTTCACCATGAGAGAAAAGCATGAAGCCTTTACTTTGCATCCCATTACCCATAAGAAGAACGAGGGGACGCCGGGGGCATGGAAGTGGACTTGCAAGAGTATTGTGGCAAGGCCTACATTAGTAGTGCCACTAGGCTTCTTGCACATCTCTCCAAGATGGGGGAGCAAATTGCACCTTGCAAGATGATCCCTCAAGACATTTCCAATGGCATTGTGAAGAAGTACTCCTTGCTTGGCAAAGCAAGTGATAGTGGAAGAGTCCCCTCCGCCGTTGCTGCCACTCAAGACGAAGTCATCCTGCCGACAAGGGATACATCCTCTTCATCTTCTCTCCCTTCACCAACTCCAACCCCTCATCATCAAAGAGACCAAGTGAGTTTGAGGTTCCACACAAGAGGCAAGCCACTCTTGGAGGCTCCATTGGAGTAAATGTGGCCTCTCTCTCTTGGGTCCGAGCAAAGCAACAAGACGCAAATGTGTAGATTGCATGCACGGTCATTGAGTGCCATCTCGCATTTCGTGTCCTTGAAACTACTCAATGGCAAAGAATGGTGAGGGCCATTGCCGAAGTAGGACCATGCCATGGCTCTTTGCATGGTATTGAAGGCACTTGATGAAGAAAAGGAGAGAATCAACAAGACCCTCGAGCCCGTCCGGGCAAGATGGGTGAAGTATGGATGTTCCATCCTCTCCGATGGATGGACCGATAGAAAGAAGAGGGACATCCTCAACATTCTTATATCTTGCCCTCTTGGCACGTACTTCTTGCGAGCCATGGATGCCGAAAAGGCGGGGAAGAAAACCTCAGGCGAGTTCATCTATCGCCACATTCGACAAGCCATAATCGAGGTGAGATACAATTTTAATTTTTGAATTTGAAGCTTGAAAGTTTAGCCTTTACCTTTTACTCAACTTTCAAGTCTTATTTATTTTCCTTTTTCATGCATCCATCGTCCTTGTAGGTTGGCTCCAAAAATGTGGTTCAAGTGGTTACGGATAATGCGTCCAATTGCCGCGAGATGGGCCGCTTGCTTGAGAAGGAGTTTAAGTCCATAATATGGACTCCTTGTTCCTCTCACTGCCTTGACTTGCTTATGAGGCAAGTTAGAGTGGGTGAAGAGTGTTGTGACACAAGCCACTTGAATTGTCACTTTTTTCAGTCAAAAAGTCAAGGCCCTTGCTATCTTCTGACATCACAATGACTTGGAGATGAAGAAGCCATCCTCAACGCACTTTGCCTACATGTGGCTTCTTCTAGAGCGCCTTTATAATGTCATACCTAAGCTCCAAGTAACAGTGGTTTCACCGGATTGACACGAATGGTTACAAGGTGAGATACCTTCGCGTGTCGATGAGGCAAGTGCCATTCAACAGCTATGCTTGCGAGAGGAGTTCTAGCGCCAAGTCCACGCCCTAGTCATTGCGGTTACTCCCTTGTAAGGGTTTTATGCATGACAGACATGAAGGGGACTACTATGGGGCTCCTCAATCACTTTATGAGAGACGCCATTGTCGAGATTACCCGCACCACAGTCCTCGATGAGCTTGATCCAGAGTATATGCTAACAAGGTAACTAAGATCCAAGATTAAGTAATAAACTAAAATAGTGTGTTGAATCTAAACACTTGTTCTTTCGTTTTTCTCATATAAGATATTCTTTCTTTATTTTAAAATTCACACTGATCCCCTTGAGGCTATTGTTACGTCCCAGGGCTAACCAAGGTTAAGACCCTCGGGTTGGGTTAACCATTGTCACGTGCATTCCGCACTTGGATGCCATGTAGACATCTGTACAGAAGGTGCAAGACCTCGGATGGTAAACTGGTCCCATGTGAGCCCAGTCCGGGACGAGTCAGCCAGGGTTCCATCGTGGTCGTCCGAGGTCAGGTGTGCATTGTCCTGCACATGAGTCCAAGGTCAGGTGTGCACTGTCCTGCACATGAAACAGTGCCAGTCCGTGCTGTGAGTCTCCCTTTGGAATGAAGTCAGTGATTCTGTGTATCTGGTATGGTACTGGATGCCAGATCATTGTGTAGATAGTTAGGGTTTGCATATGGCCAGCCCATAGGGCTACCCCAAGTACTTGTGTGGGCATGGGGACAATGTAAAACCACCCCCATGAGGGCCAGGAAGGTCCTGGCTGTACCCACCAGCCATGGGTAGGCCATGGAAGGCTGTAGGACAGCCCTAGGGGCAGGCCAGGGGTAGCCGACGGGTTATCCAGCCCTAGGAGGGGTGTAGGGCAAGTATGGGGGCAGCCCATACAGGCTGCCCAGCCTCCAGAACAGCAGGTGCCTAAGTGCCCAGCCCCTATTTCCCATGCGCATCAGTGCCCAACAATGGACTAAAGCATGCACAGATTTTATTTAGCATTTAATACTGAATTAACAGTCGTGGGCTGATTTATTGGACAGCCGACTGCAGTAAGGCAGCCAACTGGTCTTCTAGAGTACTATAAATACTTGAGCCCACAATCTATTCCTTTATCTCATAATTTGCCAAGTGCTGAAGCTGAAGCAAGGGCCAAGACAAGCTAACGCAGAAGGGGTAAAGGATTGCAGGTCAAGGGCAGAGATTACTCTCAGCCAAGAAAGGTTCATTCAGTCTTTTATTTTCAGTATTTCACATCATTCTAGTAAAAGCAAATACACCATTCGTGGCGGGGGCCCTACAGAGGGTATTCGAGACCCGATACTGTGTCCACTTCTCCCTCTCTCTCCCTCTATTTTTCTCCACATCTATATTCAGTTTTGTGCGTTATTTTCGTCACGACAAGTGTGCTGATTTTCTGAGCATTGAAGTTACCGATCTCCCCCGAAGCTTCCGCATGTTACAGTGGTATCAGAACCTACTTTAAGTGCAAAGATTCAACAAAGAAACCAGAATTTTTTCTCGCTCGTGTGGTTGGTTTTCAGACGCCGGTGGACTACCCCTTTCGGAGTGACTCCTGTCCCTCGAAGGACGGTTGGTTTTCAGCCTCCGGAAGTCTCCCACACACATAGTGGATGGTAAGATTGCGTTCCGGAAAGGAAGTGCGTTTTCTTGCTATGGCGAGCTTCGACGACGACAGAGACCAAGAACCTTGGGACCAGAGTGCACCAAGCAGCCCAGCTAGGGCACCAGGCTTGAGTGTTACAGAGATGTTCCAGCAAATGATGCGAGCGATCACAGACCAGACGACCAAGTTGGCAAAGCAGAAGGCGCAGATCTTGGCTCTGGAAGAGCGTACTCACTCTCCAGCGTCGCGTTTTCCTTCTCCTCCTCCCTCTTCTTCCGTATCCCAGATTCCAGATCTCAACATAGGGACCCTCTCGCGGGGTCACGACCGCAACCGAGCTCTTTGCTTGAGTTGCAGATGCGTGCATTGGAGATCCAACAACGTGAAGATGAAGCCATAAGACGCGTGAAACACGAGCGTTACCTTGCAGCTTTGGACGCCAGATTGACACCAGCGGTGCCCTCGAATCATTTTCCCGAGAAAATGAACTTCAGTAAGTATAATAGTAAACTCCACCCCACAACTCTTTATTCATGGCTGCATCAGTATGAAGCTTACTTTACTGCAGTAAGAAAGACAAACAATGATAGAGTGATCTTAGCCAATTGGCACTTGGAAGGTGAGGCCATTCCTTGGTGGACTCAGTGCACTCATGCCCACACCACATTAGGTATGGCAGCTTATGTGTGGGACGAGTTTGTCCATGACCTTAAGCAGCGGTTTCTACCGCCCCACTACCTTGAGCGACTCGAAGACGAGTTCAGGGGAACACGTCAAAACGCATAACCAGTGCTATAGAATTTCGACTTTATGTTTGAAATTAGGCTTATCTGATTCAGACAAGAAAGGGCAATTTTTGTATGGCCTTGACATGCAAATCCAATGGGAGGTGCGTATATTTAGGCCAGCCACCTTAGAAGACGCACTCTCGCTTGCGCGGAGTGCAGAAATGCCCAAGACTTCCCAACCGGCTACTCCCAAGGCTACCGCCTCGAGAGAGAAAAGGCCAGAACCAGCCGAGGTCTTTCCCAAGAAAGAGCACAGAAGCCTCTAACTCGAACAATGCGTCTAAGCTTACTCCAGACCAGAAAGTGGAGGCAGGCAAGACAAGTGGCAAGTTGAATGCTGAGGAGCTTTCTCAATACAAGGAGGAGGGTAGGTGTTTCTTTTGTCATACAAGAGGACTACTAGGGCACTTTTTACTTCAGTTAGTGGAGGTTTTTTCTCCCAGTTTAGCTTAGTTTCACTTATAAGCATTTTATAAGTGTTTTGGTCCACCCGGCACATTTTATGGCAGGACATGTGAACACATCTCTTTAGGTCACTTATTATGTGGCTATTGTACTTCACATTTTATCATCTGAATACAAGCAGTCGTGTTCTCTCACTGTTGTTCTCCACGCCTATGTTTGTACCATCTCCAAACTGAAGGCTATGAAGGGTTAGGGTTAGGGTTTACAGAAGCTCAAGCAGGCGTGGAAAACCAAGAGAGAGAGGACACGACTTCAGTATATGCTTGAATGATCAAAAGTGAAGTACAATAGCCACATAATAGTGACCCTAAAGGTAAAGTGTTCACATGTCCGGCCATAAAATGTCCCGAGTGGACCAAAACACTTATAAACTGCATATAAGTGAAACTGAACTAAACTGGGGGAAAAAACCTCCACTAACTGAAGTAAAAAGTGCCCCAATAATCTACTGATGATTACTAGCACTCCTCTGGGTGCATACACAGCATAAAACCCAACAAACCCCCCTGGAGTGATATGTGATCACTGTACATCATCCACCAAAAGGAAACAAATTCAACGCATTGCGGAATGCTTCAAATTTCGGACGTGGTAATGCCTTGGTGAAGATGTCTGCCACATTCTGATCTGTAGGACAGTAGATCAGACTGATATCTCCTGCCTGGAGTCTCTCCCGAACAAAATGATAGTGAATCTCAATGTGTTTTGTGCGAGCATGAAACACAGGATTCCTGGCCACAGCAATGGCACTCTGACTATCAGTATAGATAGGTGTAGGCTCCTCCACTGAAATATCCATATCAGTCATGAGACGACGCAGCCAAACACACTCAACAGTAGTAGTGTAGGCTGCTCTGTACTCTGCCTCACAAGATGAAGTGGCCACTGTGGTCTGTTTCTTGCTTAGCCAAGAAATGCATGAAGAGCCAAGAAAGAAACAATTTCCACTAGTGGAATGTCTGGTATCAAAATCACCAGCCCAATCTGAATCACTGTAAGCGTATAACTGCATGTCATCCCCCTCAGGATAAAGCAATCCAAGAGACAAGGTACCCTGCAAATAACGGAATACACGCTTCACAGCTTGCCAATGTGACAACCGCGGGCTGTGCATGAATCTGCTCAACTGAGAGACTGCATACTGAATATCTGGCCTTGTATTACACAAGTAAATGAGGCACCCAACAGCCTGAGCATATGTAGTGGCATCAAAGGAAACACTGTCATCTTGTAGTGACAGTTTCATCCCAGGCTCCATAGGAGTACTAATAGGCTTGCAATCCTGAAATTTAAACTTCTCCAGAAGTTTAGCAACATAGCGTGATTGCAACAACCCAATGCCTCTGTTATCCTGCACAAACTGTATGCCCAAATAGTAATGTACAAGGCCCAAGTCACACATGTCAAATGTCTGTTGCAGTATCTCCTTAAAAGCTGCAATTTTGTCATCATTTGATCCCATGAGCAAGAGATCATCTACATAAAGACTGATGACCAGCAGATCTGTCTCTTCTTTCTTTACATACAGAGTGGCCTCTGATGGACTGTTCACAAATCCCTGAGTGAGTAGAAAAGCATCTATTTTTGCATACCAAGCTCGTGAAGCTTGTTTCAAACCATACAAGGCCTTTTTCAGCCTGCAAACTTTCCCCTCATGACCATGTTCTGCAAATCCCATGGGCTGAAATACATAAACTTCCTCCTCGAGGTCCCCATGTAGGAATGCAGTCTTTATGTCCAATTGGTGAACAACCCAACCACGATGTGCAGCCAATGCAATGACACACCTAAGTGTCGACATACGGGATGTAGGAGCAAATGTCTCCTCATAATCAATGCCCTTTTTCTGTGCATAGCCCTTTGCAACTAGACAGGCTTTGTACCTGTCAATGGATCCATCTGCATGTCTTTTCAACTTATAGACCCATTTAGTACCAATTGCTTTCTTGCCTTTGGGCAGATCAACCAAATCCCATGTTTGATTCTTTTTAATAGAATCAAGCTCATCCTGCATGGCTTTGTTCCAATGCACATTATCTCGTGCATCCACAAATGAATCAGGCTCATCATCATCCTGTAAACTGGCTACCATAACCAGATTCAAATCCATGATGTGTGCATGCTCATTGGTCCTTGTCTCCCTACGAGTACGACCAGCAAGAGGACCCTCTAAATGGCTGTCCTGCAATGTCCTCAAATACCATCTAGGTATATGTCTGACCTGTGGTGCCTGCTGCCCCATATTTGGTTCAGCTTCTGGCTCATTTGGCTGCTGAATTTCTGCACCACCTACATCATTTGCTGGCTGTCCCGTACCCTCATGAGTTGGATCACCAACTGTGGAATGAAACTCCATGGGTAGTAGACCTTCAAACACATCATTTTCAGCCTGATTTGCCTCATAACCAGCCATGGATATTTCTGATTTTTCATCAAAAATCACATCCCAACTAGTGAATATCTTCCTGGATAGTGGGTCATAGAACCTGTAGCCCTTGCTCTCACGGCTATACCCAACAAAAATGCATTTTGTGGCTTTATCATCCAGCTTCCTCCTCAACTCTTTGGGTATGTGTGCATATGCAAGACACCCAAAGATACGAAAATGCGATAGAGAAGGCTTGCGGCCATGCCAAGCCTCAAAAGGAGTAATAGAAACCAATGCCTTTGTGGGACATCGATTCAAAATATGACAAGCACACATGACTGCTTCCACCCAAAAGATATGTGGTAGCCTTTTTGCCTTTAGCATACATCTGGCCATCTCCATGAGTGACGATTCTTCCTTTCTGCAACCCCATTCTGCTGTGGAGTGTACGGAGTAGTATACTGATGTTTTATACCTCTACTCCCAAGAAAGGAATTCAGCATATGTGACATATATTCCCCCCCTCGGTCAGAACGGAGAGTCTTCACCTTGCATCCTGACTCTGTCTCAGCAAGTGCTACAAAGGCCAAAAATGCATCATATACCTGTGATTTTTGTGTCAAAGGATAGACCCAGCATATACGAGAGAAGTCATCAATAAATGTTGCAAAATAGAAGCAACCACCTAATGACTTCGTCTGCATGGGACCACAAAGATCACTGTGTATAAGTTGCAACTTTGCAGTTGCTCTTAGAGCCTGATCATGTGGGAAGGAAAACCTGTGCATTTTTCCCAAAATACATCCTTCACAAATGTGATCTGGAGGCTTCTCCATGAGAGGTAGATCTGTAAACATGTTATGTCACTGCATAAGCATAAGACTACCAAAATTTACATGTCCCATGCGAGCATGCCATAACTCCGCATCAACCATAGCTGAAGTAAGAGTGAATGCATGATAAGCAGACTGATCCACTAGCTGAAATGCATCCAACTGATAAAGTCCATGACATAATGTACCAGTAAGCATCAAGGTCGAGGCATTAGCTTTGTCTCTGACCATACATTTATCATCATCAAAGTGGACTTGCATACCACAATGTGCTAAAGAAGAAATGGACAACAAACTCTTCTTTATCCCTGGTACATATGAGGCATCTGTAAGGCAGAGAATGGAGCCATCAATGGCTGTGAGCTGAATCTCCCCAATATGCCACGAACTGGATATGAAGCATTGTTGGCACACTGAACAGTTTTGCCAACAGGGGCAAGGCCAACATGACAAAACAAATCCCTGCGAGATGTGATATGCTTTGAGGCACCACTATCAAAATACCAAGTACATGCATGCTCTGTCAAACTGAGTGCCTGTGAAGACCAAGAGGCATCATAGCTGCATGTATAAAAACAGTAATCCCTGTCCTCAACAAAAGAAGCAGTCTCTGGAGGAGCTTTAGAAGCATCATTAACAGACATCCCAGCTTCCTTTGCCTTCTCTTTGGCAATCCTCTTCCTACATTCCGTGATGTAGTGACCTGGCTTCTTACAGTAATGACATTTGCCCTTCTTCTTGGGCTGTCCATCACTTTTCTTGGTATCCTGTGAAGAACCACCATCACCTGAATTCTGATTTGCACTCTTTGGCTGAGTTTTTCCTTTCCCCTTTTGACCTGTAGTAAATGCTTGTTCAGCATTTGTGTTCATATTCATATTCTTCCTCATTTGCTCCTCTTGTAGTAAGAGAGCAACAAGTTCCTGATACTTGAGGGGTTCAACAGCATTCCTCATGCTGAGGTTCAAAGAGGTATGAAAAGCCAAGTAAGATCTTGGCAAAGAGTGCAAGATGGTGGACACAGCTGTGTCTCAGGAATAATCTCATCCACATTGATGAGTTGCTCTCTTAAATCCTGCAGCTTGTTTAAGTGGCTAGACATATCATCTCCTTCATTCATTTTCTGATTTTCCAGCTCTCTTTTCAAAAATGAGATCCTAGCCTCATTACGAGCAGCATACATCTGCTCCAAAGTCACCCATGCAATCTGTGAAGAGCCAGCTGAACGAATATGAGGTATAATGGACCTCTGTACTGACAATGCAATGAGTGATAAAGCTTGTGCATCCCTGGCATCCCATGTCTTTTGAGCATTTGTTCTTTGAACAGGCAATGGCTGTCCTGGAGCCTGTACCTATTGTCCTCGTCCACGAGCACCCCCTTGGGGAGGAGTCTCTGGAGCCAATGGACCTAGACGTGGTTCATCACCACTAACAAAATCCCAAAGACCTTTTGCCACAAGCACATTTTTCAGCATAAAACTCCACAAGGAGTAGTTCGTGCCATCCAATTTGTCTTCCTTAGACAAATATGTGAATACATCACTTTGCTGTTGATTTGCCATTATGCTTACGCACAATGTTGTACCTGTTTACCAAAAAACCCAATAGCAGAAACCCTGATAATAATTGTACTCCACTGAATACAGTTCACCCAAATATGCCTGCACTCTCAATCCTCTGAATGTGCAGCTCAATGCACCAATGACTGAGTAGAGCAGCAAATGGCGTACACAATGCCAAAATGCCCCAAAAATGCCCAAATTTGCTGCACCCAAACTGTGCAAAAAACCTGTATAGTTCCTTGCTAGAAAATCTGCCTGTTGTGCCTGTATATTTTCACAGAGAAAATAAAAATGCCCAAAAACTGAATTTTAATGCTTACCACTGAATGACTGATTAGCTTGTGTTATTCCTGCAGGTACAGTCCACCAAAAGAGCAAGTACATTTGACTGTACTGTGCAGGTACAGTCGAGTTGTACTTTTTAGTGCTGAGGGCGACTACTGGGATATTCTTTGCAGGTACTGTGAAGGTACACTGTAGACAGGTACAGTCGGGTTATGCAGGTACACTGCAGGCAGGTACCACGGGTACAGTTACAGTCGACCACTGCAGTTCAAATTGGTACACGTGCGCTGCAGGTTCAGATGTACGTATCAGGTGCAGGCGCTGACAGGCGCAGTCATTCGAAGCAGGTACAGTATACACGTGCGCTGCAGGTACAGTACGGGTACTGAAGGCGGCGCTGTCTTGTACGGAAGCACAGATGTACGGAGCAGTGCTGCCCTGCGCAGGTGTGTACGGACTGGTGCAGGTACACTGTACGGAGCTATGCGACTGTACCTTCAGTTGATGGAAACAGGCGATAACATGTACGGAGCAGTGCAGTATGAAAGGTAACGGGCAGAGCTTCAATGCTCTGATACCAAATGAAGGCTATGAAGGGTTAGGGTTCGGGTTTACAGAAGCTCAAGCAGGCGTGGAAAATCGAGAGAGAGGACATGACTTCAGTATATGCTTGAATGATCAAAAGTGAAGTACAATAGCCACATAATAGTGACCCTAAAGATAAGTGTTCACATGTCCGGCCATAAAATGTGCCGGGTGGACCAAAACACTTATAAACTGCATATAAGTGAAACTGAACTAAACTGGGGGGAAAAAACCTCCACTAACTGAAGTAAAAAGTGCCCCAGTAATCTACTGATGATCACTAGCACTCCTCTGGGTGCATACACAGCATAAAACCCAACACAAACCCTAACCCTAACACTCCATAGGCCTTCATTTGGTATCAAAGGAAAGTAGGCCTGCCTTTGCCCAGCATGTACACAGCCGACTACAGGTTCTGTCCGTACTGCACTAACCGTATAGCCACGCCAGCAACAGCTTCGCTTGAAGCTTCGGTACCCGTCAGCAGGTGTACTGCAGCTTTCCGTACCAGGTACCTGTTCGCCGACAGTACCTGCTGCTCCGTACATCTGTGCCTGCTCCGTACTTGTCAGCGCCGACTGCACCTGCCAGCGCCCGTTACTACTCCGTACATCTGTACCTGCTCCGTACCTGTCAACGCCGACTGCACCTGTCAGCGCACGTCAACTGGCCTCGTACTGTACCTGCCTTCCTGCATACAGTAAACTGCACCAGCTGTACTTGGTCGACCTGCTCCGTACTGTGCTCAGTACAGTAAATGTACCTGCACAGTACCTGCTATGAATATTTGTCTGCAGTCGCCTTCTGTTCAGTACAGTACCTGCTTCAGCACCACTTCCATACAGCATCAGTCGACTGTACCTGCACTTGTTCATTTGGTGGACTGTACTTGCACAGTACAGTCAACTGTACTTGCACAGTACAGTCAACTGTACTTTGCACTACAACTACCTACAACTACCACAACCTACTCAGAACATTACAACTGTGGTAAGCATTACAAGTTTTGAATACTGGGTATTTTTATATCCTCTGTGAAAATCTACATGCACTATAGGCAGACTTTCTTGCAAAGAAGTCTACAGGCTTTTTGCACAGTTTTGGGTGCAGTAATTTTGGGCATTTTTGGGGCATTTTGGCATTGTGTACGCCATTTTTGCTGCTCTACTCAATCATTGGTGCATTGGGCTGCACATTCAGAGGATTGAGAGTGCAGGCATATTTGCGTGAACTGTATTCAGTAGAGTACAGTTGTTTTCAGGGTTCTTGCTATTGGGTTTTTTGATACACAGGTACAACATTGTGCATAGGCATAATGGCAAATCAACAGCAGAGTGATGTATTCATGCATTTGTCAAAGGAAAACAAATTGGACGGCACGAACTACTCCTTGTGGAGTTTTATGCTGAAAAATGTGCTTGTGGCAAAAGGTCTTTGGGATTTTGTTAGTGGTGATGAACCACGTCCACGTCCATTGGCTCCAGAGACTCCTCCCCAAGGGGATGCTCGTGGACGAGGACAACAGGTACAGGCTCCAGGGGAGCCATTGCCTGTTCAAAGAACAAATGCTCAAAAGACATGGGATGCCAGGGATGCACAAGCTTTGTCACTCATTGCATTGTCAGTACAGAGGTCTATTATACCTCATATTCGTTCAGCTGGCTCTTCACAGAATGCATGGGTGACTTTGGAGCAGATGTATGCTACTCGTAATGAGGCTAGGACCTCATTTTTGAAAAGAGAGCTGGAAAATCAGAAAATGAATGAAGGAGATGATATGTCTAGCCACTTAAACAAGCTGCAGGATTTAAGAGAGCAACTCATCAATGTGGATGAGATTATTCCTGAGACACAGCTGTGTCCACCATCTTGCACTCTTTGCCAAGATCTTACTTGGCTTTTCATACCTCTTTGAACCTCAGCATGAGGAATGCTGTTGAACCCCTTAAGTATCAGGAACTTGTTGCTCTCTTGCTACAAGAAGAGCAAATGAGGAAGAATATGAATATGAACACAAGTGCTGAACAAGCATTTACTACAAGTCAAAAGGGGAAAGGAAAAACTCAGCCACAGAGTTCAAATCAGAATTCAGGTGATGGTGGTTCATCTCAAGATACCAAGAAAGGTGATGGACAGCCCAAGAAGAAGGGCAAATGTCATTACTGTAAGAAGCCAGGTCACTACATCACTGAATGTAGGAAGAGGATTGCCTAAGAGAAGGCAAAGGAAGCTGGGATGTCTATTAATGATGCTTCTAAAGCTCCTCCAGAGACTGCTTCTTTTGTTGAGGACAGGGATTACTGTTTTTATACATGCAACTATGATGCCTCTTGGTTTTCACTGGCACTCAGTATGACAGAGCCTGCATGTACTTGGTATTTTGATAGTGGTGCCTCAAAGCATATCACAGCTCGCAGGGATTTGTTTTGTCATGTTGGCCCTGCCCCTGTTGGCAAAACTGTTCAGTGTGCCAACAATGCTTCATATCCAGTTCGTGGCATTGGGGAGATTCAGCTCACAGCCATTGATGGCTCCATTCTCCGCCTTACAGATGCCTTATATGTACCAGGGATAAAGAAGAATTTGTTGTCCATTTCTTCTTTAGCACATTGTGGTATGCAAGTCCACTTTGATGATGATAAATGCATGGTCAGAGACAAAGCTAATGCTTTGACCTTGATGCTTACTGGTACATTATGTCATGGACTTTATTAGTTGGATGCATTTCAGCCAGTGGATCAATCTGCTTATAATGCATTCACTCTTACTCCAGCTATGGTTGAAGCGGAGTTATGGCATGCTCGCATGGGGCATTTAAATTTTGGTAGTCTTATGCTTATGCAGCGACATAACATGTTTACAGATTTACCTCTCATGGAGAAGCCTCCAAATCACATTTGTGAAGGATGTATTTTGGGCAAAATGCATAGGTTTTCCTTCCCACGTGATCAGGCTCTACGAGCAACTGCAAAGTTGCAGCTTATACACAGTGATCTTTGTGGTCCCATGCAGACGAAGTCATTAGGTGGTTGCTTCTATTTTGCAACATTTATTGATGCCTTCTCTCGTATATGCTGGGTCTATCCTTTGACACAGAAATCACAGGTATATGATGCATTTTGGGCCTTTGTAGCACTTGCTGAGACAGAGTCAGGATGCAAGGTTAAGACTCTCCGTTCTAACCGAGGGGAGGAATATATGTCACACATGTTGAATTCCTTTCTTGGGAGTAAAGGTATAAAACATCAGTATACTACTCCTTATACTCCACAGCAGAATGGGGTTGCAGAAAGGAAGAATCGGTCACTCATGGAGATGGCCAGATGTATGCTAAAGGCAAAGAGGCTACCACATATCTTTCGGGTGGAAGCTGTCATGTGTGCTTGTCATATTTTGAATCGATGTCCCACAAAGGCATTGGTTTCCGTTACTCCTTTTGAGGCTTGGCATGGCCGCAAGCCTTCGGTATCACATTTTCGTATCTTTGGGTGTCTTGCATATGCACACATACCCAAAGAGTTGAGGAGGAAGTTGGATGATAAAGCCACAAAATGCATTTTTGTTGGGTATAGCCGTGAGAGCAAGGGCTACCGGTTATATGACCCACTATCCAGGAAGATATTCACTAGTCGGGATGTGATTTTTGATGAAAAATCAGAAATATCCATGGCTGGTTATGATGCAAATCAAGCTGAAAATGATGTGTTTGAAGGTCTACTACCTATGGAGTTTCATTCCACAGTTGGTGATCCAACTCATGAGGGTACAAGACAGCCAGCAAATGATGAAGGTGGTGCAAAAATTCAGCAGCAAATTGAGCCAGAAGCTGAACCAAATATGGAGCAGCAAGCACCACAGGTCAAACACATACCTAGATGGTATTTGAGGACATTACAGGACAGCCATTTAGCGGGTCCTCTTGCTGGTCGTACTCGTAGGGAGACACGGACCAATGAGCATGCACACATCATGGATTTGAATTTGGTTATGGCAGCCAGTTTACAGGATGATGATGAGCCTGATTCATTTGTGGATGCACGAGATAATGTGCATTGGAATAAAGCCATGCAGGATGAGCTTGATTCTATTAAAAGGAATCAAACATGGGATTTGGTTGATCTGCCCAAAGGCAAGAAAGCAATTGGTACTAAGTGGGTCTATAAGTTGAAAAGACATGCAGATGGATCCATTGACAGGTACAAAGCCCGTCTAGTTGCGAAGGGCTATGCACAAAAAAAGGGCATTGATTATGAGGAGACATTTGCTCCTACATCCCATATGTCGACACTTACGTGTGTCATTACATTGGCTGCACATCGTGGTTGGGTTGTTCACCAGTTGGACATAAAGATTGCATTCCTACATGGGGACCTCGAGGAGGAAGTTTATGTATATCAGCCCATGGGTTTTGCAGAACATGGTCATGAGGGGAAAGTATGCAAGCTGAAAAAGGCCTTGTATGGTTTGAAACAAGCTCCACGAGCTTGGTATGCAAAAATAGATGCTTTCCTACTCACTCAGGGATTTGTGAACAGTCCATCAAAAGCCACTCTGTATGTAAAGAAAGAAGAGACAGATCTGCTGGTCATCAGTCTTTATGTAGATGATATCTTGCTCATGGGATCAAATGATGACAAAATTGCAGCTTTTAAAGAGATAGTGCAACAGACATTTGACATGTCTGATTTGGGGCTCGTACACTACTATTTGGGCATACAGTTTGTGCAGGATAACAGAGACATTGGGTTGTTGCAATCTCGGTATGTTGCTAAACTTCTGGAGAAGTTTAAATTTCAGGATTGCAAGCCTATTAGCACTACTATGGAGCCTGGGATGAAACTGTCACTACAAGATGATAGTATTCCTTTTGATGCCACTACATATGCTCAGGCTATTGGGTGCCTTATTTACTTGTGTAATACAAGGCTAGATGCTCAGTATGCAGTCCCTCAGTTGAGCAGATTCATGCACAGCCCGCGGTTGTCACATTGGCAAGCTGTGAAGCGTGTATTCCGTTATTTGCAGGGTACCTTGTCTCTTGGATTGCTTTATCCTGAGGGGGGTGACATGCAGTTATATGCTTACAGTGATTCAGATTGGGCTGGTGATTTTGATACCAGACATTCCACTAGTGGAAATTGTTTCTTTCTTGGCTCTTCATGCATTTCTTGGCTAAGCAAGAAAGAGACCATAGTGGCCACTTCGTCTTGTGAGGCAGAGTACAGAGCAGCCTACACTACTACTGTTGAGTGTGTTTGGTTGCGTCGTCTCATGACTGATATGGATATTTCAGTGGAGGAGCCTACACCTATCTATACTGATAGTCAGAGTGCCATTGCTGTGGCCAGGAATCCTGTGTTTCATGCTCGCACGAAACACATTGAGATTCACTATCACTTTGTTCGGGAGAGACTCCAGGCAGGAGATATCAGTCTGATCTACTGTCCTAGAGATCAGAATGTGGCAGACATCTTCACCACGACATTACCATGTCCGAAATTCGAAGCATTCCACACTGCTTTGAATTTGTTTCCTTTTGGTGGATGATGTGCAGTGATCACATATCACTCCAGGGGGATTTGTTGGGTTTTATGCTGTGTATGCACCCAGAGGAGTGCTAGTGATCATCAGTAGATTATTGGGACACTTTTTACTTCAGTTAGTGGAGGTTTTTTTCCCAGTTTAGCTTAGTTTCACTTATAAGCATTTTATAAGTGTTTTGGTCCACCCGCATAAAATGTGCCGGACATGTGAACACATCTCTTTAGGTCACTTATTATGTGGCTATTGTACTTCACATTTTATCATCTGAATACAAGCAGTCGTGTTCTCTCACTGTTGTTCTCCACGCCTGTGTTTGTACCATCTCCAAACCCTAACCCTAACACTCCATAGGCCTTCATAGTGGCTGCCCTAGTTCTTCAAATCCCAATGCTTCACTTGGAGTAATTATTAGCCGGGAGCTCGAAGATAAGCAGAAGGGCGCCCATGACCAAGAGTATGAGAGCAACAAATTGCACTAAGTCCTTTGGCTACATAGGTGGCCAGAGAGTCATTGTCTTGTTTGACAGCGGCAGCACGAAGGACGTGATCACGGAACAGGCCGCTCGACGTGCCCGTTTCGCCCAACTTCGGTGAACAAACAAGTTGAGGGTTCTAGCACAGGCATGACAACGAGCGTCAAGTATGAAGCTCTAGGTGCTAAATTAGTTATTCAGGGCATAGAATTTGTGAGTGATTTATGGTTTCCCCTCTTGTAGGAGATGCAGACATAATTTTGAACATTCAATGGTTTCACAAGTTTCTTCCTGATGTCAAGTGAGACAAGCACACGTTCCAAATTAATCGAAATGTGTCAAACGCCCTAGTGACCATTAAGTGTGAGCCAAGAATTCCGAACTTTCCGCTCATAAGTCACTTGCAGGCTAAGTGCGCAGTCAAGAAAGGCGCACGTTGTGCGATGATATACATCCAGAGAGCCCAGACGGTGGCCAGTGCTTCCAAGAAGTACTTAGCTCTCCATGAAAAGTTCCAGAAGATTTTTCTTCGAGACAATCTCCCTCCCCAGCTCCCCCATCCAGACCGGAGGACCACAAGATTGACCTCCTCCCACGCTCGGAACCCCCGAGCAAGTTTCGTATCGCCTTTCCAAGGCAATGGAATCGGAGTTGGACCGCCAACTCCAAGAATTGTTGCAATCTGGCTTCATTCGCCCCAGCATGTCACCATTTGCAACACCAATCTTATTTGTCAAGAAGAAAGATGGGTCTTCTCGGTTGTGTGTCGATTATCGTGCACTCAATAAGCTAACTATCAAGAGTAGATTCCCGATGCCTCGAATAGATTATATTCTTGAGAGGCTGAATGGAGCTAAGGTATTCTCGAAACTTGATTTAAAGAGTGGATACCACCAGGTGAGGATTGGGGAGGGGGACATCCCCAAGACAACCTTCTGTATAGAACAGACCCACTATGAATTTGTGGTCATGCCATTTGGCTTGACGAACACCCCAGCTACATTCAACCGCATGATGATGCGTGTTTTCCAAGATTTGATTGAAAAGTGTGTTCATATTTCGAGACGACATACTGGTATTTTCAGCTACGATTGAGCGGCATGACATTCATGTGGAGAAAGTCCTTAAGATGCTGGAAAGCAACGAGCTCTACGTCAATGAGAAGAAGCCAGAATTTTATTTATTCCAGGTGCATTATCTGGGATACATAATTAGTGCATAAGGCATTCGACTGGATCCGGCTAAAGTGGCCAAGATTGTCAATTGGAAAGTACCTCAGACAGCATATGACACCAGATCCTTTGTGGGTATATGCCAAGCATACTCCATCCACATAGACAACTTTTCTGACCTCTCGACGGATCTCACCGATCTGCTAAAGGGTGTGAAGACCAAAAGACAACGGATTCGAATGACTCCACGAGCGTTGAAGGCACTCAAGAACCTCAAGGTGGCTTTATCAAAAGCGCCTTGTTTAGCACTTGCCTCGTAGGACGAGCCATTTCAAGTGATCACCGATGTGAGTAACATCACAATTGGCGGTGCGTTACAACAAAATGGTCATCCACTAGCTTACATGTCTCGTAAGTTACTGCCCACAAAGAAAAATTACTCAATTTACAATCGTGAACTCCTTGCAGTTATACAGGCCTTGAAACATCAGAAACATTTTCTTTATGGCGAGGTTCGCAATGACCATAAAGGCATTACGCTGGATTCAAACAATGCCAAGTGCACAGTAGAGTGACCGACAACACCGCTGGAGCCAGATATTCCAGCAATTCGATGGTATGTGTCACCAGCCTGGACATTTCCCAGTATTATGAAAGGAGTCTGGTGGACTCCAGGATGTCTAAATATTTGGAAAGTATAAGCTTTGGGAATGGGAGATTATCCTAGAATACAAAGGACCACACTCCTAAAATTTAGGAGAGTTGCTATTTTTGGCCCGACTCTGATGTAAATTCTGTTCACGTCATTACATCTGGAATTGAGCAGATACCAAGAGTTGGCAAAGTGCCTATGACAGAATGTCTACCAGTTGGGATATTTTTAGAGATAAAGTTTATGGAAGGACACATCTCTTAGATTGGAACATGTGGCAAGAAAATGGACCAAAGTGAGACAAGTGGCCTGACACTTGTTAGAAAGTGGATCAAAGTGAGACAAGGGGCCTCACACTTGTCACTTTAGCTATTGTGTGGCTCTCCACTTGTCATTGTAGCCTTCTCTTGCCATTTTAGCTCATGGGAGGTCCAAATCTATAAATTGGAGCCCTCTCTCTTCATTAATAGAGGCTCTCTTGCTGCACACTAGCCTCTACCACCGTTGAAGGCTTCCCTAATGATGGCTACTCTCTTTCTCTCTCTCTTGAAGGCTGCCCATGAAGAATACCAACTGTTGGGGACTGTTTTGGAGGCTTCCATCGCGAAGAAATACTGAAGGCAAGGGATTTAATCATTTATTATGATTTCTAGCCATTGTACTTGTTGTACCAACCTTTGTACCTGTTGTACCAACCATTATACCGATTGTACCAATCCTTGTACTTGTTGTACTTGTACTTGCTGTACCACCCATTGTAACGACTGTACCAACTTCTGTACTTGTTGTACCAGCCACTGTACCTGCTGTACTAGTCACGATACATGCTATACCACCATTTGTACTTGCTGTACCTACTATACCAACCACCGTACCGACTGTACCAACCATCGTACCGACTGTACCAACCATTGTACCTACTGTACCTGTAAAGCTTTCATAGCTTTATTAACATGATTAAGACTTAATTAACAAACATAAGACAAATGCTGATAGAAAGATTGAGTTGAGTTATTTGCATTGAGACAAGGGCCTTTCTTAAATAGCGGCCGAAAGGGTACAAGTGAAGAGACACATCCCTAGGAAGGGATGTGGCTCTTGAGTCAACGGTTATGTCCTTTGGACTTAGGGGTGTGTCTTTTAATGAATAGACATGTCCTTTGATAGTGACCCATGTGTAAGGGTGCGACCCTTCACAGGTGTCCTTTCAGTTAATAAGGAATTAAGGAGTAATTAAGAAGAGTTTAAGAGAGTTAGTCACAATCGTGACATTCCCTCCCACTTAAAATAAGACTCCGGCTAAGAAGAGATGGTTGTCTTTGAAAGAATTCCCGAAGAAGTTCTGGATATTCTTGTGTAAGTCTTCATCACTTTGCCAAGTAGAGTCGGAATCATCAAGATCTCTCCATTTAACCAAAAATTCTGTAGTGAGTTTATGTCGTGTTTCTTTCTGTCTGACATCAAGAATTATCTCTAGAATTAAGAGTATGTGTTCATCTTCGATTTCTGGAACATAATCCAAATGATCTAAAACTGGAAAATCACCATCCACAAACTTCTTGAGCCAAGAAATGTGGAAAGTTGGATGAATTCTACCCCAAGAAGGTGGTAACTCCAACTTATAACTGAGAGATGTGTTCTTCTTAATAATACGAAAGGGTCCATAATATCTTGGACGAAGCTTTGGAAAAACTGATTTCACCATCTTATATCGATGAGAGGCAATATATAATAATACCAAGTCTCCTTCTTGAAATTCAATGTGACGATGACGCTTATTAATTGTGCGTTGATATTGCTCTTGGACGCTGATCATCTTATCCTTAATCTGTAATAGAATATCTTGCATTTCCTGAATGAGGTGGTCTGCTAAAGCCACTTTATGTTGAAGAACAAAGTTGGCAGGAATAAGGGGAGTATGGCCATAAGGTGCTTGAAAAGGTGTCATTCCAATAGCTGAATGATAAGAATTATTATAAGCAAATTCCACCAAAGGTAAATATTCTTCCCATGAAGCTAATCGAGACTGAACACGCAACATTTCTTCCACAATCTGATTAACACTTGAAGAGCTAAAAGGATTGGTGTAGAAGGTTGGTCTCTGATTCCTTCGAGAGCCACAAGCATACCATTTTGAGCAAATTGTATAGAATGGTTCCAAAAACTGATCAGGGGATCATATTGATACAGCCATTCTTGACCAAGGATCATATCATAATGTGCCAAATTCATGACTTGGAAATCCAATTTGTCACGATAGTGCTGAATTCGAAATGAGAGGTGTTTGGCAATGGTGTTACACGAGGATGTGGAACCATCGACAAGCTCTACTTCATAAACAATAGTACTTGGAGAAGTCCGAATCTTCAATCTCTGAGTCAAGGTGGTTCCCACAAAATTATAAGAACACCCACTGTCAATGAGCACCTGATTAGGGTGACTAGAAATAGAACCTTGAAGAACCAAAACCTGAGTAGACCGCTAAGGCAACGGTGAAGAGGCAGGTTGTGCTGCTGTAGCAGTAGCGGTAATTACTGAAGCATGTGCAATAGCATGGTGATTAACTACACGCTTTCCTTTGTCAACAATTAGGGGTTTCTCCGCAGAAATGGGAGGTTCAGCATTAGAATTCTGTCGATGAGTTGGTCTTTTGGGACACTCAAACCAACGATGAGGTCCATTACAAATTGTGCACAATCCTGTCTTTTGTTGATCCCGCCCAGAAGGAACGGTAGAAGGACGAGGATTGTGAGATTGGTCACGTCTTTGGTCCCGTCCACGATCCGAACTGCGTGGTTGGAAGGAGTTAGAACGTCGGAACCGAAAAGAGGACGATCCTTCTGATCGGCGAGGGTGTTGAGAATTATTTCATTGGGGATTAGGCCGGGAGGTAGAAGAACCAGATGACTCTCTGCAACTATCTCGACTCATACGAGATCCATTGGCTTTCTAAAAGTCATTAGCTCGACCGGAAGAGGTCGAATTGCGAGAATTAATGTCTGCAATACGCTTGGCATATCGTATGGCATCGGCAAGATCGACAGGGTTATATTTCTGAACATCGACACACAGTGTGGGATTAAGCCCTTCAACGAAGGCATGAAGTTCGTCCGCTGGGAACAAAGAATCGATCTCCAATATCAAGTTGGTGAACTGGGAGATATAAGAGACCAAGGAACCAGTTTGGTCCAAATGGTGTAAGCGAGTACGGGCTTGGAAATCCGCATTGGCAAGTATGAACTGCTTACGGAGGACCCGCTCGAATTTTTCCCACGTTGTAACCGTTTTTCGAGAGTGCTGTCGTCGTTGCCACCATAATAAAGCGGTGTCTTTGAGGAGGGATACCGCAAAAGTCACCTTTTTGGAGTCAGAAAGGGTCATGGATTCAAAGTATAGCTGCCAGGGGGTTTAATTTCCAATTTCTTTGTTTTATTGGCTTGTAAAAGACGATAAAGAGTTTTAAGGTCGTCGCCTTCTACCTCGGAAGGAATGACGTCTTCGTCTGCTGGTACTGTTGCTGAAACATCTGCTGCTCGTACGGAACTTGTGTAGGAGTAGCGATCCGTGTGGAGCTGCTGAATCTGAGAGGCCAAGGATGCCATAGACTCCTGGAGTTGCTGTTGGAACTGCTGTTGGAGTTGCTGCAAAGTTGACTGCCATTCCGAAGGGGCTGGTATGTCAACAGGTTCTGCCATGAGAGGAGATGTTGATGTAGAGGCTTCAGGTTGATGAGGCTCTGGGGGGTTTTTGCTGCTGATGACGCCACTAAGAACCATCGGCTGGAGGGTGCGGCATCTGGAAATCCCGAGAGGAGAGGCTACGTACTGGTGAAGCAGCTATAGACCATCCAGTATAGTAAGGGCGATCCTCTGGGACTGGGCTCGCACGAGAGTCTGCTACTGGAGAAGAAGGTACAAGAGTCGGGACAGCTACTGGTGTCAAGGGTGTATACTCCAGTGTAGAGGGGTACACCGTGAATGAAGATGGGTGAATGTCCTCAGAATAAGTGCAATATTCATGAAAGATGATGCTACACTCGGAGAGGATAGCGCCCAGATAAGGATGACGCCTGAGTATAAAACAATAATGATCCAGATCCTGTGCAGAAGTACGAACACGGATCACCCACACGTCGAATTCTCGGAGGTGAGAAGTCGGTGTGGCCATCTGTATGCGGTAATGAGTGGGCTGAAAAAAGGGCGGCACACTCACTGGAACAGAGACTGGGGCTGGTGGAGAAACACGAGTAGGAGAGGGTACTATGGACTGAGAGGGTGAATCCTGTAAATAACTGAAGTTATAGGTTTCCTCTGCCATAAGCCGTCGGAGAAGAGGGTAGTGTGTGTCCACGTGATCGGAGAGGTGCTTTTGATCTCGTGAAAAGGAGTATTGGCCCCGGAGGAGTGGAGAGCTCACAAAGGAGTGAAATGGCGGGTTACTGATATGTTAATACTCGACTTTATGTGAAATGTGTATACTCAAGAAAATGGAAAGATCACACCTGAAGGAGGTTGCCATAATAAATAGTATTGCTGGAGAAGAAGCACCAAGGTAGTAGCCATCAAGCCGCGGAGAACACCAACATAGACCGCAGGAGCCTAGCAATGAAGAAGGCTGCTGTCGAGGAAGGGAGGCGACAGCAAGTTGGCGCGCAGAAAACCAAGGCAGGCGCCATTTCGTAGGAACTCGTAAGGTAAAGTATATGGTTTTTTTTTTTACTACGCTGGTTGGTTGGCCGTTGGGTTCTCCTTTTTTTTTTTTAATGCGCTGGTCAGGGGCTAGCCGTTGGGTTCTCCTTTTTTTTTTTAAATGCGCTGGTCGGAGGGGTTCTCTTTTTTTTTTAAGGATTGACCTTCACTGCTCATTGCCGTTGGGTAGTTGCCGAATTGCTCACGTGGCTTGTTGAGGCCACGTGTATGAAAGGCTTACGTATAAGCCTTAAGTTATAAGGCTTTTTTTTGTGTGAAACGTCATGTTTTTAATAAAAAAAACGTGAAGAGTCATGGCTTTAGAAAACGAAGGGTGACGCCCCTTGCTTGGAGAGGTATTCAGCCCGAAAGGAGTGCGATCCTGACCTCCAGTAGAGTAGAGGCAACCTACAAGCACTTAGATGGAACCCTGATGTGAGTCTCTGCTTCCCACCATTTTTTTTGTTTGAGAAAATTGGAAAAAAATGCTTAATCAAGCACAATTGGAAAATTCGGGTAAAATTAGATGGGGCATTCTCTCCTACTCTTCCATTCAACACTTGCTACACCCAATTTTAGGGTTTGGTTTAGGATTAGGGTTAGGACTGATTTTAGGGCTAGGGTTAGGGTTTGGACATCTCACATGGCGGAAAAAAGTTTGCTCTGATACCACTGTAAAGCTTTTATAGCTTTATTAACATGATTAAGACTTAATTAACAAACATAAGACAAATGCTGATAGAAAGATTGAGTTGAGTTATTTGCATTGAGACAGGGGCCTTTCTTAAATAGAGGCCGAAAGGGTACAAGTGAAGAGACATCCCTGGGAAGGGGTGTGGCTCTTGAGTCAACGGTTATGTCCTTTGGACTTAGGGATGTGTCTTTTAATGAATAGACATGTCCTTTGATAGTGACCCATGTGTAAGGGTGTGACCATTCACAGGTGTCCTTTCAATTAATAAGGGATTAAGGAGTAATTAAGGAGAGTTTAAGAGAGTTAGTCACAATCGTGACAGTACCAACCACTGTACCGACTGTACCAACCATTGTACCTGCTGTACCAGCTGAATGGAGAGTTATACTTGCTATACCAACTCTATTGCATAAAGACCCGTGGTTTTTGGGGAAGAATCAGTACCCACACGGAGGTATATGGATTATATTGTTGGCTCGGCATTTCTACAGCCTATGTTCCGGCTTGGTTGCCTCGTGTTGGGTTGTGTTATGGCATTTGTATATGGATAATCCAGCATCTCCCGTGGGGAGAGTAAGGCCCTCAAAGCTTGTACATGATATTATTCTCCTTGGGTAATAAAATACTCCAAGGGGGGAGGGGGGGTCGGCCGATTCCGGCCTCTATGTGGTCACATGTGCAAGATCCATTTTCAACATTTGTGGATGTTTGGTCAAGCTTTTATGTTTTATGCAAAGTGATGATGGATATGTGTTAAGGTTGTGGCCATGTTTAAGTGTTTTAACATGCATTGATGGTATCAACAAGTGTGTCAAAGACCCTAGTCCCCCGGGCACCGCCGCAAGTTACATTGGTATCAGAGCATAGGCTTTCTTGGAAGCGGAGGCTTCCTTCTATCAATAAGGAAGAGAAAAGATCTCAAGTGGAGACCACACTTACCATCATTGTTGTTAAGCATGGCCAGCCACTTCAGAGCCTATGAAGCAAGAGCATGAGCAATAGACCACTTGGTCTAAGGATTTATGAATTCACAAAATTTATCTTGGAAGTATGGAGTTGGCTTTCTGTGCACACGTTTAGCACTCTTTCCATATGGATATTGTGGATTATATTATCAAGCTTACAAGCAAGCTATATGGAGATATATCTCAGGATATCTTAAGAATATGGTGACGAGATATTTCTTTTGGCTTCATGACCAACCTGGCAAAGAAAAGCTAAGTATACTTTGAGTTTGCAAAGTTGGTGCTTTTGCTATTTACTATGCCGTGATTCTAAGATGTTCTGTTGCATCTCCGCCCGTTTTGTTGCTTAAATCTTTGCAAACCCTTCCCAGGGTTTCCTTCATAGTATCGCTAGAGCCATTAGAAGAAGACATTAGAGAAAGGATTGCCACAACTATGAAGAACCAACTTTTCTGTCATCATGGTTTGTGCTCTTGAATGTCACCAGTTTGTGCTCTTGAATGGCACCAGTTTGTGTGCATAGCACATGTTTCTGTGCGAGGCACTAGTTTCTTGTGCATGGCACTTATTTAAGTGTCTTAGCACCTGGTTCGTGATTTTCATAGGCATATGATTATCTCATTGATATTGGTGATCAAGACACAATTGGCTCTTGTGCCTATGTCTAATATATCTTCCATGGAATTCTCGCCCATTTAATTTGGGACATGATTTTGATATTGGTATTATGGAGACTTATTTAGTCTCACCCATTTCTTTGGGACATGGATTCTCCAGTTATATTGGATTTTTGAGACTCTCGTCTCGCCCACTTAATGGGACATGATTATATCTTGAATATATGGCTTGAAGCTTAAAGTTGCGGACAACTTTTAAGAAGTTGGGGAGGATGTCAGCAGCTTGGACATTTCTCAGTATGATGGGAGTCTAGTGGACTCCAGGATGTCTAAATATTTGGAAAGCACAAGCTTTGGGCACGGGGGATTATCCTAGAATACAAAGGACCACACTCCTAAAATTTAGGAGAGTTGCTATTTTTGGCCCAACTCTGATGGAAATTCTATTCGCGTCATTACATCTGGAATTGAGCAGATACCAAGAGTTGGCAAAGTGCCTATGACAGAATGTCTACCAGTTGGGATATTTTCAGAGATAAAGTTTATGAAAGGACCCATCTCTTAGATTGGGACATGTGGCAAGAAAGTGGACCAAAGTGAGACAAGTGGCCTGACACTTGTTAGAAAGTGGATCAAAGTGAGACAAGTGGCCTCACACTTGTCACTTCAGCTATTGTGTGGCTCTCCACTTGTCATTGTAGCCTTCTCTTGCCATTTTAGATCATGGGAGGCCCAAATCTATAAATTGGAGCCCTCTCTCTTCATTAATAGAGGCTCTCTTGCTGCACACTAGCCTCTACCACCGTTGAAGGGTTCCCTAATGATGGCTACTCTCTTTCTCTCTCTCTTGAAGGCTGCCCATGAAGAATACCAGCTGTTGGGGACTGTTTTGGAGGCTTCCAGTGCGAAGAAATACTGAAGGCAAGGGTATTTAATCATTTATTATGATTTCTAGCCATTGTACTTGTTATACCAGCCTTTGTACCTGCCATACTAGCCATTGTACCGATTGTACCAATCCTTGTACTTGTGTACCATCCATTGTACCGATTGTACCAGCTTTTGTACTTGCTGTACCAACCATACCAACTATTGTACCTACTGTACCAACCATTGTACATGCTGTACCGGCTAAATGGAGAGTTGTACTTGATGTACCAGCTCTATTGCATGAAGACCCGTGGTTTTCCGAGAAGAATCAGTACCCACACAGAGGTATATGGATTATATTGTTGGCTCCGTATTTCTACGGCCTATGTTCCGGCTTGGTTCCCTCGTGTTGGGCTGTGTTATGGCATTTGTATATGGATAATCCGGCATCTCCCGTGGGGAGAGTAAGGCCCTCAAAGCTTATACATGATATTACTCCTTGGGTAATAAAATACTCCAAGAGAGGGGGGGGAGGGGGGTCGGCCCATTCCAGCCTCTATGCGGTGTCACATGTGCAAGATCCATTTTCAGCATTTGTGGATGTTTTGTCCAGCTTTTATGTTTTATGCAAAGTGATGATGGATATGTGTTAAGGTTGTGGCCATGTTCAAGTGTTTTAATATGCATTGATGGTATCAACAAGTGTGTCAAAGGCCGTAGTCCCCCGAGCACCGCCGCGAGTTACAGTATGATTGAGTACCTTCCAGGAAAGGCCAATCCAGTGGCCGATGCTTTGAGCAGGAAGAGACAAGTGACTTCGATTCAGACCACTAGACTCAACCTTGTTGGAACGAGACTAGATGACATGAAGCACACGTACGCGGATTCCAAGAAATTCGATACACAATGGGAATAGGCATTGGATGCAACAGGACCATGCCACTTTCTGATACGCGATGGTTGGCTTTTCTACAAAGGCCAATTGTGTGTCATGAAGTCGTTTGTTGGGGTAAAGGCATTATGCCCACCCTTATAGTGTGTACAAGCCCATAAGTTATAGTACATAGTACACTTAGTACTTTTAATGTACTAAGTGCACTATGTGTACTAGTGCAATATACATGTGATAGGGGAGTCACACACTCATCTTGGTGAGTTGACTTATCCCCACAACTCTCTCTCTCTCTCTCCCTTCTTCTCTCTGTGTGTATGTCTCCCACATGAACTCTAACCCTAATTATCTCTCCCATTCAACTGGTATCCGAGCGACAGGAGAGTCGCGGTGTGCGTGCCTCGTGTGCGCGCTTGCGGTGTGCAGTGGAGCTTTTGGCCTAGAGTACGGAGCTCGGCCATGGAAGCTTGAGAGAGCTTCGGGGACAGAGAAAGCTTGAGGGCCATCCCTAAGCTTGAAAGATCGATTAGTAGGTGTGTATGCATTTGTAAGTGCTAATTTGAGAGGAGGATTGCAGAAACAGATTTCCGCAGGTGCATTTTTTGGCCCGAAAATCACTTTTTTGGCCATAAATCCCTCATACGAACTCAGATCTGCCCAACCCAAGAGTCTTTTTTGGGGTTTTGGCACGTTCCGAACGCAATGGTGGTGTTCATTCGACCTTATTCTGATCACAGAATTTTCTGCAGCAGCTGTGTGCATTTCAGATCTCCAATTTTGACGTTTTTCACAAGTTCCTGGTACTTGTTTTGCAGCTTTGGGGCTGATTTGCTCCAGTGCTCATGTACGTGAAATGTGGTGAGCTTTGGATTCCGCTCATGCATGAGCGATGATGCTCTTCGCACAGGATATGTATGCTTAGAGCAATGATTTGCAGGACATGTATGCCGATTGCGTGAGACAGGTTTTGTGTGCTCTTTTATGAGCATTGACAGGTTGCAGGTATCTCGCTAGGTCTTGTCTTTGAGCTACAGGTTGTGTAGCGTGGCCGTATTGCGCATTTTCTGGCAGGTTGACAGGACACGATTACTGGTAGAGATGTATGCCTATTGTGGGTCTCGCTTTTGAGCGTGTTGCAAGCTTGCAAGTGGAGTTATTTGTGGTCTTTATGCATGCTCCTCTTACAGCGAGTTGAGTTTTTCTCGTGCATGACCATAGCTTTGTTGTCTCCTACGAGAACAGGTGCCGTTGTTGGAGTTTTCTCCAGTCCACAGGTTGCAGTTTTGGCAGCGTGTATGCTCTTGGTGCCCAGTGTGTTGGCTTAGAGCAGTGGATGCCCTGTTGAGCTCCGAGACACAGTGTATGCATTGTTGACAGTGACAGACTTTGGGTCAGAGTTGCCGTGTTTGGCATTCTATGCTCAGTGGGACATATGCTTAGTTATATGCCTTGACAGCTCATGCCTTGGTACACTTGACGTTAGCAGTGTTTGCCTCTTTGGTTGCTTGTTGCCGTGCTTGGCATTGTGTGTGCTGACAGTTTTGGGCTTTGCCATACGCATTTGTGAGCTGTGATAGCTCTTTAGCATTGTGGATAGCCCTATGTATGGTCATTGAGGACACGTACTATTTAGTCAGCTGATTGGATTGCAGCCATTGTTGAGGGTCGAGTGAGGTTTTCATTGAGCTGGGGGATACCCATGTCCGGGATCCTTTCGGTGATACAGGTACTGGAGCGATCCCGCGAGCACCATAGGACCCATGCATAGTGTCTGGTCACCTATGTCAGATGCTGTGTGATTCTCCGCAGTGATACTTTGCGTTGAGACTTGGTTGTGAGCTTTACACCTTTCGTTTTGGGCTATTTTTGCCTTGCCTGGTTATTTTGGTTTTTTGGCCATTTACTGCCGTTATGCTGCCGAAATTTTGTCAAAATTTGCAGCTATGTGATGCCTCTTTGTGCCATTGATTGGTAGCGTGTATTTCGTTACGCTTGCTCTCGAGTGGGAGATTGTGGTATTCTCGAGCATTCGTTGCTCGCAGAGGTTTTGGCAGTGTATACAGCTAGCTTGTTTTGATGCCTTGATATTGCCATTGGACTTGCAGTGTTGAGCACAGTTTGGTGCGAGTAGCACAGTGGTTTGCTGTGAGGTTTGCAGGTTATTCTTGTTGGCAGGCATCTTGTGGTTTGGATTGCGTCGAGGATTCCGCATCCGCCACATACAGTTGTGCGCATTGGTTGCTTGTCTTGTTGTTCAGTGTTTCCTTGCACACACATGGCTCTGGATTCCGTCGAGCATGTTGTTGTCCGTGTTCCTGATACAGATGAGCAATCATTGTTGCCAAAGGTTGAGACGTTGAGGTCTCGTACACATCATTCTCGTTCTTCCCATCATATGCGCTGTTGGCATTGTGGCCACACAGGGCACATTAGGCGTCGTTGCTTCAGGCGTATGAGGCAACAGAGACGGAGATGTATGCATGATGCACAGACTCCTTTGACACAGGTGAGAGGGGCAGCTACAGTGACTGAGTATGCCAGTGACGGTGATGTCACCTTTGCCTCTAGTGTTCCTCCTGCATACTTTGATGGATGCTCACTTTCTCCACGTTGGTTGCTAGATGCAGATGCTATGTTTCACGTCACGTCTCATCGTGAGTGGTTTAGCACATTTTCTAGTGGGAGACTTGGTTGTATGCATCTACATGGCTCAGTGTATGAGATCGCAGGTGCAGGAGACATATGCTTGTCATTGCCTAGTGGTGTTCTGTACACACTTAGTCATGTGCGCTATGTTCCAAATTTGGGAGGACAGAGTCTCATTTCAGTGAGACAGTTGAGAGACACTGGTTGTCAGGTACTGCTTAGAGAGCGGTCTTTCCAAATGCATTTGGGTTCGCTGGTTATTGCGAGAGGTGCCATGAGTGGCGTGGTATACCCTTTGCATGTTTCTCATTTTGGAGACGGTGTAGTCTCTGTGATATTGCAGCCATGTGGAAAGCGAGAGACGAGACGTGTCTCTTTTGCAGATGCGCTGCAGGATGCTCAGACATTGATTGAGCAGGATGCTCACACGTTAGTCGAGCAGGGAGATCTAGCTGTGCAGGACATGTTTGTGTGCGGACATGTAGAGCGGGAGTGCTCTAGTGAGGCACAGCAGATTATTCCTCCTAGGACGGAGATGCCTCCTTTGACGGAGATGAGTGACTTAGAGTTCTTTGACATGCTTATGTCAGACGAGTCACAGGACGCTCAGACATTGGTCGAGCAGGTAGAGTCAGCTGTGCATGATACGTCTATGCATAGATAGGTAGAGCGTCTTTGCGCTAGTGAGTCACAGCAGAGTATCGGAGAGGCCATACAGTGGCCGAATGATTGCAGTGGTGCTGATTCTTCGGTTTTGCAGTCATTCTCGTCTTATATGCCTTTGCCAGATGATGCTGCCATTGTGATGCATGGACAGGTAGATCTTGAGGATGCATATGGCACTGAGGTTGCTGACAATGATAGGTTGGCTGAGATAGTGCAAGTTTCGTCACCTTTTTTTTTTTCTCTTCGCACGTAGGCGACAAGCAGTGCGAGCTTCTAGTGGCGACAGCTTCCATGTCGCACACGTGTATTCTTCGCGGTGACACACTCGGCTGCACATGGTGGGTGGCATAGCGGGCTTTTGGGCAGCGCTCGTAGAAGGCCCTAGGATAGGCCGTTTTGTCGTGAATGGGCGGCCAAGCAAGAGCGTTCGCTCCCACAACGCCTCGGTTCTCGTGTGCTGGGCGCAAACTGTGCGCCTAGTGACCATCGCTGCCTGGTAGGGTGAGAGAGGCCGCCTACACGCTGCCCTGCAATACTGGATGCAGCCGTGGGGCAGCGTCAACAGCAAACGTGAGTAGGCATCAACACACGCTTCAGCAACAGCAACTCCCGATTCAGCAACATCAGCAAGAAGCGCCCCCCCCCTTTCTGCAACAGCATCAACACAAAGAAATTCAGCCTGCAAATCAGAGAAAAATCAGAAAATTACCTGAGGTATTTGCTTCAATTTTTTGGAATTTGCATGTCCAATTTGCAATTGAGCAAGTACAATCATCAATTGAGCAGGTCAGGTGCCAAATTGCTCAAATTTTGAGCAAAATTGGCAAAATTGGGTGACATTGGTCACAATCAGGATCAATTTGCAAGAAATTGATTGCCGGGAAATCTCAGAAGGAGATGGATGCCTTGAAGCAGAGGCTGCATCAAACCTTTGATATGAAGGATTTGGGTGATGCAAATCACATTTTGGGTATGCGGATACTTCGGGACAGAAATCAGCATGTGTTGTATTTGTCTCAGAAGGAATACATTGGCAAAGTTTTGCAGAGGTTCAATATGGACGGGGGGAAGAAGACTAGTACTCCTTTGCCTCCATATGTGAAACTCAGTGCTATGGACAGCCCATAGTCAGATAGTGGCAGGGCTGATATGCCCAAGATTCCGTATGCTTCAGCTTGTGGCAGTCTCATGTATGCCATGGTTGCTACTAGGCCGGACATTGCATTTGTAGTGGGAGTGGTTTCTAGATACATGGCCAACCCTGGCAAGAAGCATTGGGAAGCAGTGAAAGGTGTCATGAGATACCTGAAGGGCGCACAGGATATGTGCATCTGTTTTGGCAAACAGGATGCATTAGTGCATGGTTACACGGATTCAGATTATGCCAGTCATCCAAATAACCGGAAGTCTACTACCGGTTATGTGTTTACATTCACAGGAGGTGCTGTGTCATGGATATCCAGGATGCACAAGTGCACAGCCTTATCTACTACAAAGGCCGAGTATATTGCAGCCACAAAGGCTTGCAAGGAGGCATTATGGCTATCTCGGTTAGTGGTTGATTTGGGTTATAGAGGGGATATTCCATTGTTGCATTGTGACAGTCAGAGTGCCATCCAGTTGGCAAAGAACCCTGTCTTTCATGCAAAGACGAAGCATGTGGATGTGAAGTATCACTTCATCAGAGAGGTGATAGAGAACAAGCAAATTCAGCTTGTTAAGATTCACATGGATGACAACCCGGCTGATCTGTTGACAAAGAGTTTGCCTCCGGAGCGGTTTGCTCATTGCAGACACTTGATGGGCATTGGATGAGGCCAGTTTCAGCCTTGATATGGCCTTGTATATTATCATGTACATGCTGATTTTTCTTTTCCTTTACTTAAGGGCACTTTGCCTTTAAGTGGGAGGTTGTTGGGGTAAAGGCATTATGCCCACCCTTATAGTGTGTACAAGCCCATAAGTTATAGTACATAGTACACTTAGTACTTTTAATGTACTAAGTGCACTATGTGTACTAGTGCAATATACATGTGTGATAGGAGAGTCACACACTCATCTTGGTGAGTTGACTTATCCCCACAACTCTCTCTCTCTCTCTCTCCCTTATTCTCTCTGTGTGTATGTCTCCCACATGAACTCTAACCCTAATTATCTCTCCCATTCATCGTTCAAGGCAACTCTTCTCCATGATGCCCATGACGCCATTACTGGGGGCCAGTCCATAGGGCTACCCCAAGTACTTGTGTGGGCATGGGGACAGTGTAAAACCACCCCCATGAGGGCCAGGAAGCTCCTGGTTGTACCCACCAGCCATGGGTAGGCCATGGAGGGCTGTAGGACAGCCCTAGGGGCAGGCCAAGGGTAGCAGACAGGTTATCCAGCCCTAGGAGGGGTGTGGGCAAGTATGGGGGCAGCCCATACAGGCTACCCAGCCTCCAAAACAGTGAGTAATCAGTGCCCAGCCTCTAGAGCAGCAGGCCCCTAAGTGCCCAGCCCCTATTTCCCATGCGCATCAGTGCCCAGCCATGGATTAAAGCATACGCAGATTTTATTTAGCATTTAATGCGGAATTAACAGTCGTGGGCTGATTTATTGGAAGCCGACTGCAGTAAGGCAGCCGACTGGTCTTCTAGAGTACTATAAATTCTTGAGCCCACAATCTATTCCTTTATCTCATAATTTGCCAAGTGCTGAAGCTGAAGCAAGTGCCCAGATCAAGCTAACACAGAAGGGGTAAAGGATTGCAGGTCAAGGGCAGAGATTACTCTCAGCCAAGAAAGGTTCGTTTAGTTTTTTATTTTTAGTATTTCACATCATTCTAATAAAATAAAATACACACTTTGTGGTGGGGCCCTACAGAGGGTATTCGGGACCCAATACTTGTTGGGTAGGAAGGAAGCTAGCTTGCACACACACACACACACACACACAACCTCAAGCACATAGAAACGTGAAAGTGCTGGAAAAGATGTACTCAATAATAATATGAAATGAAAGTACAAGTGAGTACTAAAAGGCCTAGGGCAAAGAGCCCAACACACATAAGCGTGTTCACACGGGGAAAAAGTGCCCGTGAGTAAGCTGGGTTCACACCTGAACTAGGCGGGAGTGGACATGGATATGACCAACAAACCACCCCAAAGTGAATGGTGTGAACGGGTAGCAGCAGGGTGATAAAGCTGTGAACGCTGACCTGCACTATGCTCGACAGTAAGAGTGAACTGCAGTGCCAATGGCAAAAGCAAGCACTATATGATGGGGAAAAGGAGAATCCCCAATGTCATAGTGCTAATGCTAGAGCACAGTAGTACATAAATGCATAAATGCATCACCAGAAATGCATGGCAAAGATCATGTGGACATCAACTCCATCAAATCAAGAGGCATCGCATAATACCCCCTTGAAGGCAAGTACCAAATGCCAAGCTGAACCACATGTAATCCACATCAATGCTCTGTAACTGCACCAGTGATAAGCATAAGAAGAGGTAGCAGATACACGCATGTGTAAAGGCAACAGGATCCAAAAGTCATGCCAACGAGAGATGCAATGTAAGCTGCAAAAGTGAAACTCATCAATGGAGGATCCGATGAGGAAAAATCAGCAATGGTAGGGCTGATAAAAGTAAAAATTCAGCAATGGGAAAAGCTAAAAATGGGGAGAAAAAGTGGAGGCGCGAGGCGGGCATCAGCCAATGCTATGAGAGGATAGGTAAACTCTCAGCGATGCCATGATCAGTGGCATGTATAGCAAGTGTAAAGATGCATAATCCCACAATGAATAATATACATGTGACATGTCAACACTGGCCAAGTGTGTAAAAGGCACTCCCAGTAAACATCACGTGAGAAAGTGACAATGTCAACACTGTAGAAAAAATCCCGTTGCAAGGGAAAATAGCATAAAAGGCATCTCCAGTAGACATCACATGAGAGAGAGCATCTAGCATAGACCAGCATAAGGGTCAACAAGCGTAAGTGACCATGAGGCATCACCAACTGCATGTGGGCAAGTAAAATCTCCCCTTGAATGCATCTGCCAGACAATGCATACCATGGAGTACAGACTATAGAGCATAGTCATCAAAAGCAACGGCATCAGAAGACATCTCTGCAGGCGATGAAGATGTAAGGATCAAGGCTAACACATGTGTAGCCAAATTGGTCTGATCTGCACCTGCGGAAGAAGATGCCAGCTTCTTCTTTTTTTCACTCTCAATACGCTTCTTGCATTCCACAATGGTGTGCCTTGTTTTCCTGCAATAGTTACAACGCTTTTTCTTTTCAGGCTTGTCCTCTGTCTTGGGAGGATCCGATGGGCTAGGTTTAGGCCCAGATCTATTCCCACAAAAGGGAGCAGCCACTGCTGACTCAGCAGACATCATGTTGTTCATGTTGGAACGAGATTGCTCTTCACTCAGCAAGAGAGTCACAAGGTTGTCAAAAGTGACCGCATTAGGTGCATTGCCAGCCAACAACCGCAAAGTGGTACCAAATGTCTGATAAGAGTCATGCAAATTATGCAAACCTGTCTGAACAAGATAGCTATCTGTCAAGACCTCATCAATGTTAATGAGCCGCTCTCGTAGGTCTTTCACATGCGTAAGGTACTGATCGATAGAGTCACCTTCAAGCATGCGGTCAATTGCCCTGAAGGTAAGCTACACGAGCCTCATTGTGACTTGAATACAACGCCGCCAAGGTATCCCAAGCACCTTTTGCAGTGGTGCAAGAACGAATGTGCGGAATGATATGCATGCCGCACGAGAGAGCAATCAATGCATGGGCCTGAGCATCCCTCGCATCCCAAGTACGTTGTTGCTGAGGAGGACGACGACGAGGAGGTGGACCTACATGAGGGTGAGCAAGAATCACTTCACCTTCCGTTGGAGCAAGTGCAAGAGGACGCTCCTCAATGCCATCCACATACAGCCATACATTTTTGGCAACCAAAACATGACGCATCATATAAGCTGTGCTATATTTGGCTCCTGGTTTATAGGAAGCCTATATAAGTCACTTTATGGGTCAGTTTTGAGAGAGAGCTCCTCAAACCTGGACTCGAGGCCTTGAGACTACTCCGTGCTTACATCCGATGGGTGTGTACTGGTGGTGTGGGATGCCAGGGACTTTGCACATGTAGCCATGTCTCGGATGCTACTGTCCCCCTTTTCGGGGGTGAGCCTGAATGGCTCTATGGTTGGGCGGTGAGCTTGATGCTATGTCCTTTTGTTTCCATGTTTATGCTTAATCATAGGGTTTATCCGGTTGGGGCTTTACATTGGTATCAGAGCCAGACCTACTTGGATTAAGTGTGGAAATCTCCGAAAGGAGAGGAGAAAATCCATCGTCTAGATCTTCCGGAGCTTAAGTCATTGGGTTGCTTTTTTGCTCCAAGGTCTGGGTGGTATGGGACGCTTGGATGGAAGGCGGGGAGTAACCGGGCTCAAGGGAGAAGATCGGTGTGGTTGGATGTGTGGGAGTTTTGCAAAGAACTCCATATCCATGTGAAAGGGTAGAGAGAAAAGCATCATGCTTTTGGTGCTTTTTTGAGTCTTATGCGGGGGAATTCTTTGCCCTAAAACCTTCTGTTTGTACCTGCGCTTTTGCGTCTCTAGGCTTCATCCCATAGTTTTTTTTCTTCATGGCTTGTGTGTGGGCTGGTCAACCTGTCTACAAGTGGCATCTGTAGATTTGAGGTTGATCTAGAGCTGCTGTGAACATCCCTGCTGGTCGCCATGATACAGGAGGAAAGAGAGGTGTGAAGAGATGATCATGCGTGGAGGTTTTGACGTGTAGGGAAGGTTGTACGGGCACTGCCCAGAGCACAGAGAGGGGAAAAGCACTGCTGTGAGCCGATTCAGGCTGTCCTGTGTGACTGCCCATGTGTGGCCATGGTACCCATGAGTGGGCATGCCCGGGTGTGAAGGGGGATGCCCCATAACTGGGCTGGATGCCCAGAATGTGGGCGCATATCAGCAAGGGCCGAGTACTCTATATATGGCTGGTAGGTGCGTGGTGTGTAAAAAAGCACACATGGTACTTTTTGCCAAAAAAACAGGTCGATTTGGAACTTTTTTGGTGGGCGCATATCTGAGATGCTTTTTCGGGTGTTTGGTCACTTATGCACACAAAATTCTGAAGTCGACCAGAATTTGTGCCTTTTAACACCCTGAGCTGCTTGCTTTTGATCTTTTTTTTGTGCATCACCTCTGCTCTCGCCTGTTTAGACAAGTTTACACCTCCACCTCAAGCTTTTACTTTCTTTATAAGTACTCTTTCTGGACAGATTCATGGCTGAATACATGGATACCTTGGTTTCATCTGTGGAGGTGTCTAGACCTTTATCAGCCTCTCCTGCAACAACTCGACTTGGGGTAGCTACAGTATCTATTGCTCCTACGCAGGATGGTGATACAGTTCAACCTAGTATACCACAAGTGTTCCCTCAGTATGTGGGACAACCTATACCCGCTTTACAAACAGGAGTGGATCCCAATTTTTTACATGCTTTTTCGGAGTTTGCTACAGTATACAGGTTATGTACAACCTCCTCTACCTTCGACACAACCATCTCCTATTCCTCAACCTCCTACATCTCCACAAGTGGATACTTTGTATGCCACTGTGCTTGATCTACAACGACAACTCACGGAGCTACGTTCCCAATCGCCCCAAGCTTCAGCTAGTAATCCTCCTCCTCTCCAAGTGCCTTTTCATCCGGAATCGTTTTCCGGTGAGAAGAAAGAGTGTGAGGAGCTTTACTTGGATAGCTGGCTTGCGAAGTGGACCGCCTTTTTTGATCTATACAGATACACTGATGCTCAGCGTATTAGTCAGATTCAAATTATGCTTCAACAGAAGGCGTTTGCCTGGTGGAAGGACCTTCGTGAAAAGCCGACAACATGGGCTGATTTTCAGCAAGTGTTTAAGCAACAGTTTGTCTCAATCAACAAATTTGAAAACTTTCGTAAGTTGGAGATGGGAAAGAAGAGCCTGGACAACTATTCCCAAGAGTTCAAAGACTTGGTGAATCGTTGTAAGGCCCTTGAGGAGCATCATGTGTTGGTGTATATGCTTTATTTATTCGGACTACCTCCAGATTATTAGAATGAGGTTCTGCAGAACCATATTCATTCTTTGGACGACATCTACTACTATGCCAAGAATTTTGATGACACCCTTGCTCTCAGAAGAGGTGGTGAGCCTGTGGGTGAGTCTACACGCAAGAACCAAAAATCCTCTAAAGACAAGAAACGAGGTAGTGTTGCAGCGTCCCAAGATGGTCAATCCTCACAGCACAATCCCAAAAAGCGCTCGAGAGGCAAGAAAAGATCCGCTTCGCAAACCGAAGAACAGTTAGCGAAGGCGTAGAAAGAGAACTTGTGCTTCGAGTGCAACCAGCCCGGTCATCACTATCGGGATTGTCTGAAGAGGCAGTCATCCAGGGGTAAGGCCTCGGTACATATTACGGAACTACAAGGTAACTCTTTGATGTCTTCTGTTGAAACTCATCATTTGGCCTCGAGTAGTTGCCGTGGATGTCAGATAAGTGAATCTGCTTTCGGTCCGCATGATCTCCTCCGAGTTGAGGAATCTATAGGCGGCCAAAGGGTGCGGATTCTATTTGACAACGGTTCTACTAACAATTTTATTTCTTCACGTTTGGTACAGACACTCCGGCAACCCACGGAGGCAAGTGATCATCGGTATGTGGTCAACCTTGCTCGGGGTGCAGACGTGGAAGTTTGGGATCGAACGGTGCCTAGACTGGAGATCCAGATTTAGGACTACCGGGAAGCTTTGGACTTCCATATCATAAACCTTGACAGGGTGGATATGATTTTGGGAATGTCTCGGTTCTTTGACAAGAGTGAGACGATAATGTTAGATTATCAGACTCATAACCTCTCGTTTGTTCCTGATGGTGAACTCTATGTAATCCGGGGTGATGTCCCCCGTGGATTTTTTTTATGTAAACTCGACTCGGGCTTTGGCCGAGGATATATATGAATCACTTTTTGATCATCATCAGATAAGGATTAAACCTGAGGACATGCCTAAGACTACGTTTCGGACGCGCTATGGCCACTATGAGTTTTTAGTCTTACCTTTCGGGTTGACTAATGCTCCTGCTACTTTCCAACAAATGATGAACAATTTATTTCGTCCATATCTAGGAAAGTGTATTGTTGTCTTCCTCAATGACAAATTGATTTATAGTAGGTCATTGGAAGAACACATACATCTCAAAGTCATCTTAGAGATTCTCAGACGAGAGAAGCTATATGCAAAGGAGTCAAAATGTGATTTCTTTAGGCAAGAGCTCTTGTATCTCAGCCATGTCATTATCGTTGATGGTGTGAAGATTAATCCGGACAAGGTTCATAAGGTCCTTGAATGGTCTATTTCAAGGACAATTACGCAAGTGAAATCTTTTTTGGGATTCACTGGCTTTTTCAGGAAGTTCATCGAGGCTTATGCCAAGATTACTGCCCCTTTGACTGAACTCTTAAAGGGGATGAGAAGCAAGAAATGCAAGTTAAGTCCTCTGGTGGTTTGGAGTGACAAGTTGAACAAGTGTTTTAGAGCACTGAAGAAGCTTGTTACCTCGGCGCCTATGTTGCTGATTGTGGATCCCAGTAAACCTTTTGTGGTTGTAACGGATGCCAGTGATTATGCAATAGGTGCTGCCCTATTCTAGGATGGGAGACCCATAGCATTTGAAAGTAAAAATCTTTCAGATGCACAGATGAGGTACCCTACCCAGGAAAAGGAGCTTCTGGTAATTGTCCATGCGTTGAAGATCTGGAGACACTATTTGTATGGATCTCAATTTGTAGTCTGGACAGATCACCATTCGTTGAAGTATATTTGTGATCAACCTGACCTGAGGGGTCGGAAGCATAGTAGCAACGGAACGGGAACGGGAATGGAACGAAAGCACTACCAGGGGAACGGGAACGAAAAAAAGGGGAACGATCTAGATAATTCCTAGAAATGACAATAAATCTTAACATACAATGCTCATTTATATAACCAAATTAGTGCACCACACAATTTGCATGGCTAGATACTAACACTGAACAGATCTCACAAGTCAAAATAAATTAGCCCACATGTGACATCATACATGACATAAGTGACAAAAAGCACAAAATGTGGCCCACGGCCTAGATAAAAGAAACAAACCACGTCCAGAGTCCAAGCCTCAAGGTGACATGCAAATAGTAAGGAGATATCATGCATGGATACTGCCAGTGATGCCATCAAGGAGACTATCATCTATGTCATCCAAGAAAGCCATATCATCAAGACCAACATCTGCAACATCCAAATCTTCAACCCCATCTTGACCAAGATCTGCAATTTGTCTCCTCATCATCCGAGGACTCCTCATCAAGCAATATAAACTTCTCTGGTTTGGAAGAAGCCATATCCCCAAGCAAGAGCAAATTAGTACTTACAAAAATCAAGTCATTGACTTGTTTTGTCCCAAATTTGTTCCTCTTCTTGGATGCAACATGGTTGAACACACTCCATAGTTGCTCAATCAGAGACGAGCTTGCACCTTGAGACAAGATCCTTACTACCAATGATTGAAGCTGTGGTGTACGAGCCCCATAATCCTCCCACCATAAAGCAACCCCTATCTTAAACCTATCTCTCTGTGCATCAGCCGATCCAAACCTTCCTAACTTGCTGCGATAAAATCCAAGTTGGTCTTTCACCAACCTTCGTTTATCTGCATCACTAACCTGCCTAGAAAGCAGTGTCTCCCAACCATCCATCACCTCATCATCGGCCTCTTGTCCACATCCTTGGAACTCGGGATCCAAGACATACGCAACAGCATGCATAGGAGTGATAACCATTCCATCGTGCTTCACATAATTCTCGAACCTCAACATATTTCTCATCAAACAAGCCCATTTCCCCTATTTTCTCAATCATTCGATCAACCCCCTCATAAACCTTGCCAATGCATGGCTCCCGCCTATCTGCAATCCGCATCAAGCACATGATTGGCTTCATCATAGCATTGATAGTGTTGACTTCATCCCAAAATGTGAAGTCTTGTATGGTTCTTGCAACCTCTATGCCGGCTCTTGTCCGAGAAAGAGCCCATCCGATCTACTCATTGCATACAACCAACTGTTTCAAAGGCAAGTGCACTTTGGCTAACCTCTTCATCATGAGAAAGTTATAACCAAAGCGTGTCTCTGAGTACTTCAAGAGATCCTTTTTGGGCGATCTCTTGTGAAATTCATTCAAAATAAACTGATGGTTTTGAATGAAGCTTATTATCTCATTGCCTTTTTGAATGTGTGGATCAACCCATGGCAAGCTGCCAACATCCTTCAATAAGTTGCTCAAACAATGAGCAAAGCATGGACTAAATGTGATATGCGGATACCTATCTTCAAGCTTAAGACCAGCTGCTCTATTTGTTGCCTCACCATCAGCTAAGAACTGAATAACATTCTCTCGTCCAACCTTCTCAATACCTTCGACCCACTCTTCCACAAGCTGATCTGCAGTTTTTCCAATCCCAGAAGCATCATGTGAGGAAATGAATTGCATTCTTCCTCAAGAATAAGCAACCATGCCATGAATGGATCTTTTTCAAGTGTGTCTCCAACCATCTGCAATAAGTGACACACCATTCTTTGCCAAACTTTCATGCACAGACTCTAAAGCACATTCAATTACAGCTTTCTCCTTTTGCAACAAGGTGGTGCGTAGTGTCTCAATCGAAGGAGGCTTGTATGTTGAGCCATCCCGTGCAATCTCCTGGACCATTTCGATGAAATACGGAGACCTGGCAACATTGAATGCCTCATGATCATGATAAAAGAACCTTGCACCAGCTCCATCTACCCTCTCTTTCTTGCGAGGATTCCAAGCTGCTCCCAAGGTTTGCTGCTTGCCGGAGCTTGCACCCATAGGCTGCGAATCTTGGGAAAATGCAAAGCTCCCAAGTCCTCCATACTGCTGTCCATCTCCCAAGTGTACATCTTCCCCATGTCTACTGAAGTAAGATGCATCAATTGCCGGTTTCTTTCGTGCACATGCTTTCTCCTCTTCACTTGGGTACTTTGCCAAAAGCTCTCTACGCATTTCATCGGTTGTCCCTAGGCATTTGTTCACTTGTGCTTTTTCATTGTTTACATGGCATAGATGTGCTCTCACACGGTTTGCTCCTCCTGACTTCTCTTTGTTACATTGCTTGCATTTCTATCGTGTTGCACCTCCCTTTGATGAATACCTTTCTAGCCTTTCAACTTCGTCCCACCAAGTAGCATTCAAAGCTGATCGCTTTGAACTCGAGTAAGCCATGATTTCTGCAAATTCAAGCACAAAGTTGAATAGACTTTCAAAGTCCTTTTTCTATCTATTGTTTAATGGGGAGAGACTGTGCTGTCCAGACTGAAGTTTGAACAGTGACATAGGTAATTTTTAAAAGACCAAAAGTTCAAACTTCAAACAGAGAAAGAGGGAGAGAAGAAAGAGAAAAGCTTGCTGCCTTGCCTTGTAAAGATGTAAACTTGAGTCTTGATCACTCTGTTGCACAGGGCCCAGGCAGGTTGCAGTGTGCACTATTGCTGCTTGCACTGTGCAGGCTGGTACTAGGCACAGTGCTTCTTAAGCCTGAGTGTCGTATGTTTGTAGATTGTAGTGTCCAGTCACCACACAACAACTTGCAAGGGTTGAGGACCTAGAGGCTAGGGCAACTCAAAGTCACGACTGGCTACAGTTGCACTATAGATGTATTGCTTGGAGGCTAGTACACAGCAGTACATAGTACGGGCACTGGGCGGCGACAGTACCTAGTACGAGCACAGGCAGTCGACAACAGTACGCAGGTCACGGGCGGCAAAACTTGAAAGTACTACGAGCGGCCTGCAAGTACGGGCGAAGCAGTACGGGCAGTTCTTTTTTTTTTTTAAAGCCATGTCATCGTTCTCACGTGGGGGAACGGCAACCTAACGTTTCGCCCGACATTCCACAATCGTTCCCTAGCGTTCCAGGGCCGTTCCATTACCTGCACGTTCTTGAGTGTCGTTTCCACCGTTCCCTTCTTGTTGGCCAAGGGGAAACACGTTCCACCATTCCCCAAGGGGGGAAACAAGGTTCCCCTACTACTATGGTCGAAAGGCCAGATGGATTTACCTCATGCAAGAGTTTGACTTTGAGATCCGTTACCCGTAGGGGAACAACCAATCAAGTTGCTAATGCCCTTAGTAGGATCCCCGAGGTTAATGCTCTCTCTTTTGCTGAGATAACGACTGACTTCTATCTATCTCTCAAAGGGCGTTGCCGACAAGATTCCCATTTTGGTCGAATCTGGCAATTGGTCGAGGTGCGAGACCCGAGTTTTCTAGACACTCCGGTGAGTGCTGCTGAGAGAAAGATATTGGAAAAGTATTCCATTAGAGGTGGATTACTGTTTAAGGATGGCAAGGTTTGTGTGTCCAGTGATCTGGACGTCCAAACTTTGATATTGCATGAGTGCCATGATGCACCTAGTGCAGGGCACCCGGGCATACATAGAACCTTAGCCTTGGTTGGCCGGCATTGTATTGGCCACGCATGAAGTCCTTTGTCGAGGATTATGTGCGGAAGTGTTCCAAGTGGCAACTTAACAAAGCTGAAAGGCTTAGAGCTGGTGGATTGTTACATCTTTTGCAAATTCCTGAGAACAAATGGTAAAGTATCTCGATGGATTTTGTAGTTGGATTACCTCAGACTAATAGGGGCCATGACTCAATCTAGGTTGTTGTAGACCGATTGACGAAGATGGCAAGATTTGTCCCTACTAAGTCGACGGTGAAGAGTCACCAGTTGGCTCAGCTCTTTGTGGAGCAGTTGTACAAGCTTTATGGACTACCTGAGGAGATTGTGAGTGACAGGGATCCCAAATTCACTGCCAAATTCACTGCACAGTTTTAGCAATCCGTATTTTCCCAATTGGAAACACGCTTGACTTTGTCATCCTCGGATCATCCTGAGTCGGATGGTCAGACAGAGAGGACTAACCAAACCATGGAGGATATGTTGAGGGCGTATGTCTCCAAGAGACAGTCTAAGTGGAAAAGGTACCTCCCACAAATTGAGTTTGCTATAATAGCAATAAGCATGCGGCTACTGGTTATAGCCCATTCATGCTTATGAATGGTTATCAACCAAAGTCACCTATAGTCGTTGGGTTAAGGGGAGTCAACTTGGAATCCGCAGTGGACTTCTTGCAAGATATGCAAGACATGCTGAAAATTGCAAGGGAAAGCATAAAGAGTGCTCAAGATCACGCTCAATTTTACGCCAACCGACGACGAACTCCTAGAGCCTTACCAGAGGGGATGTGGGTGTATCTTAAGAGTCCCAAAGGACCCTAAAACAATGATAATTGGTAAGGTTTACAAGCTATCTTCTCGATGTTGTGGTCCTTATCACATCACAAAGAAGATTACTGAGGTAGCTTATCGGTTAGCACTTCCGTCTGGAATCAAGATTCACCCTGTTTTTCACATCAGTCGTTTAAAGGAACATCTGGGTGAAGGTGATGAGATTGTCCCAGTGGAGGAGATCCCTAACCTCGAAGATATGACTAGGTAATGCTGAATATAGTTCTAAGGCTTCTGCAATGGTTTACATGCACATGGGATTAATGCTATGCAATGCAGAATGCTTTCTAATGCAAATCCTAAAGCTTCTATTGACTTCTACATGCATGAATGGTTCTCTTCAAGTGCGTTAAGGGACTTGACTGGCTATCTGACACTCTTACGGCTGAGGAATGGCATACGTAGCTCGTGACTGACATATCTTGGACTGAGGATTATAATGGGGCCACGGCATACGACATTTTCATATCCTAAAGGCTCCTACTGCTAAACAATGATGCCCTGATAGCCATCTCATCACCATGCACTACACTGCAGAGTGCATGTGATAGAAGGATAGACTAGAGGAAGCCTCAACATGGAACCAACTAAGAACGTTTACCAAATCTTTTCCCCGATCTGTTTTTGCGGACAAAAACTATTCTTAAGGGAGGGGTAATGTCATGAAGCCTGTAACAGTCACCAGTGCGTGGGGAGCTTGACTAGATGCGGAACCCGAACACTAGAATGCGAACGCCAAGGTACATCCAGGGTCTAGGGCCCAAGTCGGAGTACTTGGGCAACCGGGCAGGCTTATAGGCGGGCAAGCCCCTATAAGTGCCCGAGAGTGTGGAGTTATACACACTCCCCTCTATGGTGACTAAAGCTCCATGCTCTTCTCAGCTGCGGCAGAGGCTATGGCAACATAACAAGGTCTTGAAACTACATGTATGCATATCACGCCAACGACAGATGCATCTCGTTGAAGTAAAGATTCAGTGACATTGTCACCTTATATGATGAGCTTTCTGCACTGTTTTAGAGAACTAATCTGATAATAAAAGGTGACCATTCGAGAAAAGCATGTAAGTGGGGGACAGGGGACACACAAACAAACAAAGACTGATCAGAAATAATTTGCAAAAACTAGTGCTTGAACGCCTTGGATACTGTAACCATGCAGGCTCCAGCTGCCACATGCTCTTTGAATTCTTTATAGCAAAAATTTGCAAAGCCAAACAAATACTGAAAGTACAAACTAGCCATTTTCTCATCCTTCATCACCATTATTTAACCTCTTTTTATACTTACCTTCATCACAGAAGGATTCAGCGAAAAAAAAGCATCTAAGCTTTTTTGGTAAGAAAATACTAGAGCATCTTTCTAACCTTCAAGATCAGCACACTAGATAAAAAGAGAATGAATCAATAACCGTCTTTGGGACCTTAAGAACATTGTAGTAGTCAAGAAAAGAGAGGTGAAGGGAGGGAGGGAGGGAAGAAGGATATTAGCAGCAAGAACAATCCCATTAATCTATACATATGTACTGCTATATCAAAACCCTAAACATCCGATTCTCTTCACCTTTCAGATAACTTTTGACACACAAAGTTTAAAGCATTGACTCAAAAACCCATGAAACACCATTGATCCATACCTCATGAGACCTATAGAGATACTTATTTGCACAGTTTTCAAAGATGACCCGGGACACTCTGAGGATCTGTAAAAGAGCCCCTACAGGAAGTTCCTCATGATATTCAAGAAAATCTCCATCCAGCTGCAAATCTTTCCTCAGCTTCACAAACTTATCAAAGAAGGAATCGAAATGGTGGAAGAGATCTGACCAGTGGTGGAAGTCTCCCTGCAGGAAAAGTTGAAGTCACCTTCAGACACCTACTATTGACGCCATGCCATGGCTAAACAAAAAAGCATACAGTACCTTTTCATAATCCCAAAAGAAGCGGGAGAGAGGAGTTTGTATGTTCTCCAAAGGGACGCTTGTAACACTAATAATAAAGCTCTTAATCTTGGGAGGCTGCAAAAAAGAAGTTAACACACTGATAAGAATTGAAACAAGATGCCTATCAAGGTCAGCATTAATACATGCAATAAATGGACTGATGAGCTTGAAAGTGAGTCAAGATTATTTCACAAGCGCAATTGAAGTTACCTGTTGGATTTATCACCCAACTCAGAACCCCATCACCCCTATTCCCTCCCCGCCTAAAACCTGGAGCAGTCATCCCTGTCCAATCGCCCCCCCGCCCCCCCAAAAAAAACAGAGCCGACCCCATAGGCCCCGGATGTTGGAAACCATACACAGTAGTAAAAGTAGAACACTAATGGTTTCTTTTCAGGGGCCAGCTTGTGGAGGATACACGAGGTTTCGGGAGGGGACTCAACATCAACGCTCTAAGGCATTGGCTAGGAGGCGAGCCAGTGGTTTTCCAATTAGCCCTAACTACCTGGAGGGCCCGGTGTTTCAGGGCCTTTGAGGGGAGACTAGGGTTTTCGAGTAGCTGGGGAGAGTTTTCCAGTTCACTAAAGTTCCTGACTAGAGTTTTCAAGTAGCTAGGCTTAGTTTTCTCGTTAACTAGGGTTTTCCTACAATCATCATTTCCGATACTAACAAATAGTATTCAAGCAGAAAGCCAACCATAGGGTTTCCCCGAATTCTCTCTCGTTAGCAAATGCTCGAAAGACTCGCACACAGCTAGGTTTAGCCTTTCGATCGGAGCTCTGCAAGTAGCAACAGTAGAGTAGAGAGAAAACTAATAACATACCACATCTGCGCCTCGTTTCTTCCGAGACTTCATCATAGAGTCGCGCTCTCTCAAGTTCCGCAGGTCACTGGCATAACGGCCGCTTACTCCACCTATTGTAGCAGATTCTCATGCGCCGGGGGCGGGGGTGTCTCTGGAAGATGGAGTCAGAAGATTCTTCTGCAAGGGTTAGCGTTAGACGCGCAGGTGAAGGTGCAGGGGGGGACGATCGGAGCTGCAGACCAACAGCTGAAGGAAGGCCTACAGAGGGGCAAGGATAACAGGGCAGAAACCCTAAACGCACGGTTTTTGCTATTAGGGAAAGGCGATGGCAGGAGAAGGGTCAAGAAAGCAGAGCTGAGGTGGAGGACGATGGACAGGAGCAGGAGCAGACGGCGAAAAACAAGATCGCGAGGGCAGGTGTGTTGAGGGGAAGATGGAAAGGGAGGAGCGGTGAGGTAGGGGTAATCAAAGCTTGCTTCTCCAGAAATCCTTTAACCCCTTGTAAATTTAGGCTTTGACAAATTAGGCATCGTGCTTTGTAAAGTGCTTTGTAAAAGAGGTGCGAGGAGGTGGGTGCTACTTTCCCACCAAGCAAGGGCTGGTTACTTACACACCAGTTTTTCCTTAGGGTCTACTCTGATGACTATGACTACTCTTTGAAAAAAATCATCTCGAAGACAAAAATACAACCATACATATTTTTAACTTTTGTTGACAAAAATAAAAGCATACATATTTTTAATTTGTGTTGACAAAAGTTTCATGGATTCAAAATTGAGAGAAACATATTAAACATGGCTCGGTGGTGTGTGAGGAATCGCATGAACTTTAAGGCGACAGAGGGCATGAAAGATGAGTCTTGCGGGGCAAGGTGGAAGACAACACTACAAGTGGGACAAGGGTCAAATAGGTCAAGTACGTGAGAGAGGAGCCTTTCACTCTATTACCAAGATTCTTACTAGGGATGGTAATGCAGGAGACGAAGAAGCTGATAGTGCCTTGGTAGCACAAGGATGAGGATGGACGTTGGACTTGAGCGACAAAGTGCTACCACGTGTCGGTGAGACAGTGAGACAGAGGGTTTGCTAGTGGATGGGTCAAGTGAGTGGGTGATTTCTTCAAATGGGAGGACAGCGAGCCCCACGATCGTATCATCAAGAAGGATGATGCTAATGGTGTAGATTCATAGGAGGATGTAGGCGGTCTTGAGATCAAAGAGGTCCAAGCCTATAGGAAGAGTTAGTGTCTCTTCCCATACAAGGTTCCAATCACCCTTTTTATGCAATGTCATCATCTCCTTCTCTACCCGTTTGTTGCCACTGTATGACATTTCCAGGTTCTATGTCCATGCCACCATACACGCATGCCTAGTGCTTATCTTCTTCGAGTCCTTCAAGTCCTCTACCGAGTGGATCTTTATCTCCAAATCCCCCATGAATGCTCACTTGCTTTTGTGTGTGTGTGTGTGTGTGTGTACATATATATATACACACACACACACAATCTCTCTCTCTCTCTCTCTCTCTCTCTCTCTCTCTCTCTCTCTCTCTCTCTCAAGAGAGATCAAAGAGGTCCGAGCCTATAGGAAGAGTTAGTGTCTCTTCCCATACAAGGTTCCAATCACCCTTTTTATGCAATGTCATCATCTCCTTCTCTACCCATTTGTTGCCACTGTATGACATTTCCAGGTTCTATGTCCATGCCACCATACACGCATGCCTAGTGCTTATCTTCTTCGAGTCCTTCAAGTCCTCTACCGAGTGGATCTTTATCTCCAAATCCCCCATGAATGCTCACTTGCCTTTGTGTGTGTGTGTGTGTGTGTGTGTGTGTGTGTGTGTGTACATATATATATATACACACACACACACAATCTCTCTCTCTCTCTCTCTCTCTCTCTCTCTCTCTTTCGAGAGATTGTGTGTGTGTGTGTGTGTGTGTGTGTGTGTGTGTGTGTGTGTGTGTGTGTGTGTGTGTGTGTGTGTATATATATATATATATATATATATATAGAGAGAGAGAGAGAGAGAGAGAGAGATTGTGTGTGTGTGTGTGTGTGTGTGTGTGTGTGTATATATATATATATATATATATAGAGAGAGAGAGAGAGAGAGAGAGAGAGAGAGATTGTGTGTGTGTGTGTGTGTGTGTGTGTGTGTGTGTGTGAGAGAGAGAGAGAGAGAAAGAGAGAGAACAAGAGAGAAGGATCACATCCTTTCCCAACTCCCTCTAACCCCTACATTAGGGCTTAACCCTTTCCCATGTCCTTTCCCGACGCTAACCTTAGTCGGACCAATTTAATAGTCTCCCTCTTCCTCTCATTAATTAATTGATTTTCTTTTTTTACTTATTGGCTCCTTTTGTTACCTTAATTTTTAGATATTCATCAAGAGAAGCTCTCATTTTGATCAAACCAGTTTGAATGGAAAGAGAAGCTCTCATTTTGATCAAACCAGTTTGAATGGAAAGAGAAAAAACAAAGAAAATTTCTTATGGTTTTGAATTAGTTATTGATGAGGAGGAGGTTGTTGTTTGAGAAGAGGAAGATAACAAGGGGAGAGAGAGAGAGAGAGAGAGAGAGAGAGAGAGAGAGAGAGAGAGAGAGAGAGAGAGAGAGAGAGAGATTGTGTGTGTGTGTGTGTGTGTGTGTGTGTGTGTGTGAGAGAGAGAGAGAGAGAGAGAGAGAGAGAGAGAGAGAGAACACGAGAGAAGGATCACATCCTTTCCCAACTCCTACATTAGGGCTTAACCCTGTCCCATGTCCTTTCCCAACGCTAACCTTAGTCGGACCAATTTAATAGTCTCCCTCTTCCTCTCATTAATTAATTGATTTTCTTTTTTTACTTATTGGCTCCTTTTGTTACCTTAATTTTTTGCTATTCAAGAGAAGCTCTCATTTTGATCAAACCAGTTTGAATGGAAAGAGGAAAAACAAAGAAAATTTCATATGGTTTTGAATTAGTTATTGATGAGGAGGAGGTTGTTGTTTGAGAAGAGGAAGATAACAAGGGGGGGGAGAGAGAGAGAGAGAGAGAGAGAGAGAGAGAGAGAGAGAGAAGGATCACATCCTTTCCCAACTCCCTCTAACCCCTACATTAGGGCTTAACCCTTTCCCATGTCCTTTCCCATGGAATGCGAGAGAGAGAGAGATGCTTCTTGTTGTGTGAGACATGGAATGCGAGAGAGGGAGGGAAAGACAAAATATGAGAGATGGGATAGATAAACATTGTGTGTGTGTGTGTGTGTGTGTGTGTGTGTGTGTGTTTTAGATTAACCATCCCATGCATGGACATTTCCTTTGGATTTGAACGACAAATTCAATTACTTGTTTTAGATCTTCTACAAAAAGATCACAAATAACTTGTTTACAAGGCCACTTGAACTTTGTGGAAATTAACTCAATGAGAATAAGTTCCAAAGTTAAACAAATATAAAGAAGCCTACATCACCAATCCAATATTATATATGGCTATATTCAGTGTGATGTACAGCTTAAGATATATTGCTTCAAACATGGCTAGCACTAGCTTAGGGGTAGCATATCTTAGAGGGGGCCTAGAATATTATGATTATCTTAATGCCCTTGAATGCATGTGTGCATAAAGCGCAATGTTGAGTTGAAATTACACCAAGTTTGGCTAGGTTGGCAAACATGAAAGGTGAGGGAGGAGAGAAGGCAATAGATTAAGCAACCCAAACACCAATTGTCCCCCATCAATGGATTAGGGGTTGAGGGAGGTTGAGCTATATTAACACATCAATGCCTATAGTAAGAAATCAAGGCAAAATTATTGAAGATCCCCAATCTAGGGGGAGATAAACAAGAAACAAGTTTGTAGTTGTGACGGTGATGAGCAAACAGTTGACCAATATGAGTAGAAGTCGTGGTGTAAAGTGTGTGTGTGTGTGTGTGTGTGTGTGTGTGTGTGTGTGTGTGTGTGAGAGAGAGAGAGAGAGAGAGAGAGAGAGAGAGAGAGAGAGTAAAAAAGATAGAAAAGGTGAAAAAAAAACAAGGGAAAAAACAAAATGCTATGATAACAATTACAAAAAAATTAAATAATATAAACTAATTGTAAGTAAAGAAACCATAGATAAATAATAAGAAAGATTGAGAAAATGAAAATATGGAGAAAAATATATATACAAGAGAGTGAAAAGAAGAAAACAACAAAGCAAAGAGGGAACAAAAAATCAAAGAAAGTAAATGTAAGGGTAAGTGTGGCATGAGCCAATAGGTTGTTTACAAGATTGGAGTTCGACCATCCCGTTTGCATAGACATTCCCTTTGGATTTGAATGGTGAATTAAATTAATTTACCTTCTACAAAAGATCTCAAAACAACCTAATTAAAAGGCCACTTATGCTTTGTGGAAATTAACTCGATGAGAAGAAACAACAAGGTAAAACAAATACAAATAAACTTTTATTGAATCTTTCACCAATCCAACATTGTAGGGTTAAAGGGTAGAAGTTATACCTCTCACCATCCACAAGAGACACAAGCTAGCACTAAAGTCAATCATGTGAGAAGGCAGGTGTTATCGCCTCATCCCCACGTGTGATTGACGTCACAACTTAACAAGCATAGATAAGGCTACTCAAACTTAAGATGATGTTAGATATCAAAAAGTATAGCCAACCATATGCATTGGTACTTAAAAAATGTGTACATTTCCCAATGTTTTCTATCCCACATATTGAAAGCATTATGAAGTACATTCTCAGTCTATAGCCATTTATATGGTAATGATGTGTGGATCTAGGCTAATAATGGGTTGAGGCACTTTTAGAAGTATTTTTCCCCCAAGTGTGTGTACACACTCTTATAAGTGATTGTATTAAGTGATCTTCTTATCACGTCGCTTCACTTGTACTCCACTCATTCTCATCAATCTACTTTGAGTGTTGTGCTTCTCTCTATCTTTGCATGTGTGTGTGTGTGTTGCTACCTTTGTCTCCACTCCAACAATTGGTATCAAAGCAAGTTCTCTTGGCCCTTGCCTCCTCGTCATCACCTCCTCAAGTTACTCTTCTAATAGTCTCACACTGAGCTATCATCTTATAGCTAGAGAAGGTATACCCCTATGGGACAATAACTCTCTCAAAAGTCTTGTTTTTGTGCTAGGCATTAAAAAGAACTTGTTATCAGTCTATGCCATTGCTAGGGAAGGTCTAGTGGTCAGATTTTTTGATTGGTAGGTGTATAGTTCATGACCGACGTGATGGATACATCACTATGGTATCTGCCCCGATACTCTAATTATAGAGGTTGCACAGGCACATACTATGAGAGTTTAGCACATAATGCAAGCGAGAGATGGTGCCAAAGTGTTGGCAGATAATTCTCCATGTACATAAAATATGAAAGTTTGGATATAAATAGGTCTCTACCTAAGGTTCAATGACTATATAAATGTGAGTAATATCCATATTAGTTTCCTAAGCTAATGGGTATATATGCATCCATTAACACCTGGCACACCTGATGGTCGGATGCCAATATGACCCACTGGTGGCAGACCTGCTGGTGGGTCGGATGCCAATCCGAACTGCAAACCCACATACACGTCAAGGTATGCCAGAATGAAATCCCATACGACACATGCAATACCATGCTATATCATAGAATATGAACATATGGAACCATGAATCAATAATAAGATCCGCACTCCACGAGCAAGGAGTGTAATGTAAGAATTTGCATGAAGCACCAACATCTGCATCATTGGCCAAGAATAGCCTATCTCCACCTAGACATGTCGATGTAGATCCTCCAACATCATAAAATCATGCCAAATAGGATCTCAGCAATTGCATCAAGAAAGCATGGATGGTCGGATCATCCTCCAAAGAGAACACCATCGTATCGAAATGATCCATCATAGGTACTAGAGCAAGAGTATGCTCCTTCACTATAACACCATCATATCAAAATGATCCATCATAGGTACTAGAGCAAGAGTATGCTCCTCCACTAGACATTATCGAGGACCATCATGCTCTAACTCGAACATAGCATCATAAAAGATATCATCATCATCATCAAGAACTTATGTGTCACCAATCAAAGTAATAAGATAAATCTGCTCCTTCCTCCCTTTGCACTGCCAAGCACAAGGTGGGCTTTCAAGAATTATATCTTCCATGTTAGCATCAAAGAATATAAACAACACATAGAACCATAAACGTAGAGCACGTAGAACATCCACATAGGAAAATCCATGCTTTTCCACTGCAATATATAATCCATAAGCATAGAAGGAGGGCTTTCAAGAATTATATCTTCCATGTTAGCATCAAAGAATATAAACAACACATAGAACCATAAACGTAGAGCACGTAGAACATCCACATAGGAAAATCCATGCTTTTCCACTGCAATATATAATCCATAAGCATAGAAACCATAGCACGTATAGGTAAATAAGCCCCATCATGCCACATAAAAACATCATGAAAATCGATAGGGACCACAATGGCATCATCAAGAATAATATCATGAAAATCAGAATCATCATCACGTGTCACCACCACGAACATCAGCATCCTCAAGCATAGACTTCATCAAAAGAAGCCTCTTGATCCACATCACAAGTTGAAATATCCGAGTCATTCGGATTTCTATACACACCAAGAACATCCGAATCATGAGTGTGATTTTTGAGGGAGCTTGGTGGAGGGAGATTTTCTTCGTTATCCTCTCCTCTACTTGAACAATCTCTCTCTAACTATTGCCACCACCACCATCTCTGCCCAGCCCCCCCTCCACCACCAACCTTGCTCCTTCATTTCTCTCTCTATATATTACCATTGTCCCTTCCTCTCCTCTCCTCTCCTCTCTCCAACCAACATTCAAGTCTTTTTGTTGCTCTTCTCTCTCTATATATGCCTCTGTGCTCACTCTTACAATCTACCATCCCTCTCTCTATCCTTCTCTTACCTCTTATCCTCCTTCTCTCTATCACTCTCCCTATCTACCATCCCTCTCTCTATCCTCCTCTTTATCACTCTCTATTTCCTCCTCTCTCTCTCTCTCTCTCTCTCTCTCTCTCTCTCTATCCATCTCTTTGCTCACTCTCTATCCTCCCTACCCCACTCTCTCTCTGCTTCTCTTTACTCGCTCTCTTTATCCTCCCTCTCTCACTCTCTCTATCCTTCTCTCTCTTTGCTAACTCTCTCTATCGTCCCCCTCTCACTCTCTCTATCTCACACTCTTTATCCTCCCTATCTCACTCTCTCTATCCTTCTCTTTACTCGCTCTCTCTATCCTCCCAATCTCACTCTCTTTGCTAACTCTCTCTGTCCTCCTTATCTCACTCTCTCTATCCTTCTATTTGCTCACTCTCTCCATCCTCCCCTTCTCTCTCTCTATCCTTCTCTCGGCTCTCTCTCTCTCTCTCTCTCTCTCTCTCTCTCTCTCTCTCTCCTTCTCTTTGCTCACTTTCTCTATCCTTCTCTCTCTTTGGTAGCTCTCTCTATCAGTCTCTTTACTCACTTTCTCTATCCTTCTCTCTCTTTGGTAGCTCTCTCTATCATTCTCTTTACTCACTCTCTCTATCCTCCCCCTGTCTCTCTCTACCCTTCTCTTTGCTCTCTCTCTCTCTCTCTCTCTCTCTCTCTCTGCTCACTCTCTCTATCCTCCCTCTCGTTGTTGTTAAGCCCAGCAGGAAGCTTCTGTGTGAGCTTGCTTATCATTTGGAAAAATGTAAAAGTCCCAATAAATACTTATATTAATCATTATTTATTGAAATTGAGCCATAATGATACTAAAAGGAATAATTGCCAGTCTGAGAGCATGCAACAATAAGCTAGGATGAATTCCCTAATAATGGATGTATTATAAATTAAATTAATGTGATTAAGAATTATGCAATCAATAGGCTACATGGAGACTTAGCTAACCACACTTTAATTGTGCGTGAACATTTAATGCCTTACTTGACAACATTTTTAATGCATATCTTGTTTTTAGACAAGCATGTGTTGGGAGTGTTCTTTGTCATTGTGTGATTAGAGTGATAAGAGAATAAGCCTCTTACGTGAGTATCACCACACGAGCATCCATATTTTATTGGTTGGTACAACTTCGAAACAATGTTTAATCTAACTTTTCAATACTTTGAGATAAACGATAGTAGCATAGCATGTATAGTCCACATTGCGCTATCCTATAGTGTTTATATTGTAAGATTTGTTTTTTGAAAATCAATGCATCCACTTGTATAGTAGAACAAAGTGGTTTTGTCATCACATTTTAATATTATATTTTTTTGTAAAGATGAAAATAAAATTAAATAAAAATAACAAGAAAATATGTGTCGAATGGCTCAAGCATGAGAGCCCCCAATGTGAAGTCAAACTAAACACTTACATAAATGTCCACATTGCACTATACGATAGTGCTTATACTATAGTGTAAGGTTCGTTTTAAAAATCAATGCATGAGAGTGTTAGGTTTGTTTCAAAAATCAATGAATCCATCATCACATTTTATTATCTATTACATATTAACCATGGACAACCAAGGCACAAGGAGAGGAGAGAAAAGAGAAATACCAAATTTCTAAAAAATAAGAGAAAAAAATCCCTTCGATTGACCCTTTATATTCTGGCTTCCATTCCTGCGTTTCGCTTCTTAATGTCTTTTACATCTACAGAGAGCAATGCACGGGTTGAGTACTAGCTTCCACACCACCCTACATGTTATCATCAAAACACACCATAAAACTCAGTTAGGATCCTAATTACGGCTGTCCCATACTCAAAATCTTAAAACAATACAAGTTACCTTAATCTCAATTCTATCTCTTGATTTCTTAATCACTCACTTCAAATCATAATTTTCCTTGCTCATATATATTATAAATTGCCCCACTTAAGCTCAAAATTAGCTTTTTGATTATTGATCATTTTCTACACGTAGTTAGTTCTCATGTGCTTATCGTTACTAAATTTATACTTTTACTTTTAAATGAAACTCGCTCAAGCTCACAAGAAGCTGAATGTTCTTTCTTATTTTTTAACTCATAAAAAAACACAATATTAAAATAACATATTTAAACCGAACAACCAAAAGGGTTGATGAGTACTTAAAATCTTAAATATAATTTGTATAAATCATAATTATCCATTCTCATTATTATAAATTACCCCACTAAAGCTCCAATAATGTTATGAATTCATTGCTCTAATTCTAGTTTATATTATATTCACATATCATTGTGACATTGTAGCTACGGATTAAATATTTAGATATTTAGACATCCACGGACAAAATAAAAATTAAAGACGTACTTGGATGGCCTGGCGAACTCGAAGATCTTTCTGAGGGCCAGAGAAGATGGCCTGGCGAACTCGAAGATCTTTCTGAGGGCCAGAGAAGATGATGAGGGCGAGTTCGTCGTCAAAGAGGATCAAGTGCTCGTAGGCCTTCTTCTAGAGGCCCTTACGACACCTGAAAAAGGTAACTCCCTAGCATCGTCAATCCTTTGTATATGGACCTTTTCGCGTGCCTGCTTGTCCACCACATGATGCCCTTCGTCATCACTATCGGTCTGATCCACGTGAGGCTACTTCTCATGATCATAATCATCTGCATCATGATGGCTTCTCATATCATCAAGATGCGTACTTGGAACACCATGCACAGTTTGTGCATCTTGGGTCCTATCTCAGTACAGTTGGCCATTGCATAATAGAATGAATAGAAGGTGGAGAGCAACGGCTCCCCTTGAAAGAAGACTCTTGAGACAAAGAACATAAAATCATAGGATAGGTGAGACAACCATTGAATACAAGAGAGATAAATTAGTAAGATGTGTGTGTGTGTGTGTGTGTGTGCGTGTGTGAGAGAGAGAGAGAGAGAGAGAGAGAGAGAGAGAGAGAGAGAGGGCCAAAGGTGCTAATACTAGCTAGCAAGATCAAAGATAAAAAGGAGGGAGAGAGAGAGAGAAACATTGTCACTCAGAGGAAGGTGTCAGAGGAAGGTGAAGGATCGATTAACTCTAAGAAGTGATATGCCAAATCGAGAGAGGTATTACCTACAGTGTTCTAAAACTTGTGCACCTTGCTTGCTTGTTTGTTTCATGCCCATCACATGAAAAAGGAAAACCAGTCCTTGAAGTTGTATTGAATTTCTTGTGTTGGTTGGGGAAGAAACGTACACCTCTTGCATGAATATGGGCCCAACTGTTGGCTCTTGATTGGCTGCTCTCTAGAGACTTATCTCCCTATACATGAGGGAAGGGTCCCCCCACTAAGGGCGACATCGCCCTTAGTGAGGGTAATATACCCTCACAAAGGGTGACGTCGCCCCCCGTTAGTGAGGGGGTTACACCCTCACAAAGGGTGACATCGCCCCCCGGGGGGTAACCCCTCACTAACGGGGTAACCCCTCACTAACGGGGGGTGATGTCACCCTTTGTGAGGGTATATTACCCTTTGTGAGGGTATATTACCCTCACTTTAGTGGGGGGACCCTTCCCTCACTTAAGGCTCTCTCTCTCTCTCTCTCTCTCTCTCTCTCTCTCTCTCTCACCCGCCCGCGCTCTGTGTGGATCACGACCGCCTCCTTCTCTCTTTCTCCCTCCCTCTCTCTCTATCTATCTCTTTCTCTCTTCTAATTCTTTTTTCCTCTCTTTTAAATCTCTCTCTCTCTCTCTCTCTCTCTTAATTCTCTCTCTCTCTCTCTCTTAATTCTTTCTTCCTCTTTTAATTTTCTCTCTCTTTTAATTCTTTCTTCTCTCTCTCTCTCTCTCTCTCTCTCTCTCTCTCTCTCTCTCTCTCTCTCTCTCTCTCTCATCTCCTTTTTTGAAAGAGGATTAAAAGAAAGAGAGAGTGAGTGCTCTCAAAATGTACGCTTTATAGTTGTATCTCGTTGTACGGCCTTAATAGTAGTCCTCGGTGTTCTGAGTGAACATCAAAGTGCTAGTTCCTCTACTGTTATAGAAGTCTCGGCGGTGTAATAATCAATAGTGAATACATGAATACATATGAAAGGATTGTGAAGGTGTGTCTTTTATATCCTATAAGGACATTTGATGTGTAACTCTTCTCAACATGGTGTAGTAGGACATGATTTTAAAATGATGAGAGAATTTGTTAGGGATCCTTTGAAGATAGGCCATGCAAATCGGAACCAGAAGTGTCCACAGGAGCTAGTACATCTTTTTGATATGTTAAAGATGGTGAAAGAGGGAGGTTGCGCACAGGCGGTTTCATTTATGGCTACCCCGATGACATTGTCCCACCATGGAATCTATGTACATGTGAGTGATGAGGAGATGATTTTTCCTTCATTAAGACCTTAGGTGGTGTTGTGCATTAAGACCTTAAGTGTTGTTTTGTATATGTTGCGTGTATGTTATTCTTCCGTTTTATGTTTATGCCACATAGATGGAGAGGAGCCTTTATTGGTTCAGATTTATGAGACCATCTTAGACGACAATGGCTCTATTATTATCATCGGTACTATGTATCAAGTGGTAACCATTATAGCGCAGGCCGAGAAATTGGGCTTCTCCTTAGACACCCTGGTGAATGTGCAGTGTACAATGCAGATTGGAAAGGCGTTTTGACAAGAGATAAGCAACACTAACCATAGAGGTTGCCATTGAACATAACTTTTTGTTACAATAAATCATCTCACACTCTTGTGTAGACACATACCCTCGTTGCTGCTACCTTCATGAACATAGTTGGAGTAAACCATACACAACCTTTCTCACCTGATTATATCATTGATCCTTACATCGTGATGCACTGGGGCACACGCCTAGATGTGAAAACATGGTGAGGTATGGTACAAACATATAAGTGCTCTAAATTAAGGGTGTTACATTTTTAATGGAATTAATAAATGTTTTCTTTTTAGGTGGATGTCAGCGTGGATATGACTTTTGGGATAGCCTGTTAAAGCATTGTGTAAAAAAAGGGCAAGTGATAGTAGAGCTTTATGCAGGATGTGGAGATTGTGCTATGGTAGCGCACAAATTAGACAAATGGACATTGTCTGTATTGATCCCAAAGAGGATGTTGTGGAGGGTGTCTTGAAGAAGATTTCATTGTAGTGAAATAAACATATTTGTTTGTGAATATTCAAGTGGTCATGATCTTATTTCTAATATGAAAAAAAGAGAAAGAGGGAGAGAACAATGCATGTTGGGGTTTTGCAATAAGATATCATTGACAGTTTCAACAATGTTTATGCACAACATGTCGTACAAAGCAATAAAGAATTGACATTTTCTGTATTGTGTGGATGAATAAGGTAGTGTTAAGTTTGTAGACTCGAGGATCTGTACGGAAAACATGAGTTGAGTGTACTGTGTTGAGAAATGAGAAGGAGAGAGAGAGAGAGAGAGAGAGAGAGAGAGAGAGAGAGAAGGATAGAGAGAGCGAGCAAAGAGAAGGATATAAAGAGTGTGTGTGTGTGTGTGTGTGTGAGAGAGAGAGAGAGAGAGAGAGAGAGAGAGAGAGAGAGAGAGAGAGAGAGAGAGAGCAAAGAGAAGGGTAGAGAGAGAGAGAGAGAGAGGGAGAGAGAGAGAGCAAAGAGAAGGATATATATATATATATATATATATATATATAGAGAGAGAGAGAGAGAGAGAGAGAGAGAGAGAGAGAGAGAGAGAGAGAGAGGGAGGGAGGGAGCGAGAATCGAGAGAGCGAGATAGGGAGGACAAAGAGAGTTAGCAAAGAGAGACAAGGATAGAGAGAGTGAGCAAAGAGAAGGAGAGAGAGAGAAAGAGAGATAGAGAGAGAGGGAGAGGCAGCGAGAGTTAAAAAAAGGATATAGAGAGAGAGGGAGAGGGAGCGAGAGTAAAAAAAAGGATATAGAGAGAGAGGGGGAGGATAGAGAGAGTGAGTAAAGACATGATAGAGAGAGTGAGAGAGGGAGGACGGAGAGAGTTAGAAAAGAGAGAGAAGGATAGAGAGAGAGGGGGAGGATAGAGAGAGTGAGCAAAGAATAAGATAGAGAGAGAGAAGGAAATAGAGAGTGAGCAAAGAGATGGCTAGAGAGAGAGGAGGATACATACATACATACATACATACATACATACATACATACATACATACATACATACATACATATATATATATATATATATATATATATATATATATATATATATATATATGTATGTATGTATGTATGTATGTATGTATGTACATATATATATATATATATATATATATATATATAGAGAGAGAGAGAGAGAGAGAGAGAGAGAGAGAGAGAGAGAGAGAGAGAGAGAGGATAAGAGGTAAGAGAAGGATACAAAGGGAGGATAGAGAGAGAGAGAGAGAGAGAGCAAAGAGGCAGATATAGAAAGAGAAGAGGAATAAATATTCAGTGAGATGGTTGGAGAGAGGAGAGGAAGGGAAGATGGTAATAGATAGAGAGAGAAAGGAAGGAAGGAGCAAGGCTGGTGTTGGAGGGGGTTGGGCTAGGATGTGGTGGGCGGTGATGGTGGTGGGAATAGTTAGAGAAAGATTGTTTAAGTAGAGAGAGAGGATAGTCAAGAAAAGCTCCCTGGATGAGCATCCCCTCCCAATTACCATCTGGAACATCATAGATAGACTCAAAGAGAGCCCTCATATGTGCATATCTAGATAATCTTGTGCATCCCAATCAAGACTACATGAATCGGCAATTGAATCCATATCATCTGCCAAACCATAGGGTAAATCCGATGCTAGGGACACTTGAGGACTACTCCTCCTAGCACTTTCGGCCTTCTTGATCCTCCCATGCTCCCTCAACCACCACCATATCCATCCCATCTTCATGGCTATCAAGGTCACTCTCATCATTATCTTTATCACTTTCCTTATTATCATCATTAACCAAATCACGACACATGTGTTGGAGTTTTCAAGCTAACTTCCTTTGAGCGAAGAAGCCATAAGCCTTCAAAGCATCCACACGCCTCAAATTGAATTAGGGATCACATCCCCACGATAATGCATCTGGTGCCATGCATTGGCTCTATCCAGAGACTCCTGATACTCCCTCACTTTGGTTTCGGCACGATGTAACCTCTTGGTTTTTGCTGCATGTGCAAGCTGGATGAACTCATGCTCCAAAGCTAATGGACAATAAGTTTTGCCAATGACCTCTCACCCAGCAATTCTTACTCAAATAAAATTGGCAACCCGATCATGCTCAAGATAAAGCTCACATCTCTTCTTCTTTTTCTTCCCCATCAACTACAATATTGAAATGCAAGACTCTTGCGTCAACCCACCACGTTGATGTAAGACCAAGGAAGCACACAGCAATGAGAACTTGGCGCAATACCAAGATCAATGCCTTGCACAAAACTCGATTGCCTAGATGCCTTAATACCTTATTAGAAAAAAGAAAACGCATTTTTCACACCTACATCCTTTCTCCCTTCCCAAAAGCTACATGGGAACAATCTTTTAAAAATTTAAGGGCTAGTAATGATCCTTAAAAAAATGATAGGAAATGGAACCTCTTTATAATCTGCCAACTCTGACTTTAGATACGCACATTGGACGTCGACACTTTGGCTAATGGCTCGGATTGGGCAGCCATGAGCCATCAACAGCACAGGTAGACCGTCCTAGTCTGGGCTGCCAGAGCAAGGGCAGTCATGGGTGGTGCCGGACCGGATGATGAGGTGGGAAACCGACAGCACTGTGCTGGTCCGCCAGGTCGTCACCATTTGAAGGTCCAATAGTCAACAGATGAGACCACCAAAAGTCATGTTGCACTGTCGGAGCATGGATTACTCTGCCCGAAATGTGCCACCGGATCCGTATCTCCTCCATGTCAACCACCACCGGGAAGATCACCACCCGTTAGCTTGCTGAGTGGCATGGCATCATCATCACCGCCTCCAATAATTCACCTTAATTGTCTTACTTCTTATTTCTAGAGATTTGGACGTGACTTGCTTTGGTAGCTTTGTCATTGCTACCATGGATGTTTCGCTCTGTGCTTAACCCACAACTTCTATCTGGATCACCTTCCTCTCGTTGTTTGTTGTTGCAAGTGAACCAGCATTTTGCTTACTGATTAGGTTGATATCTCGGTTTGCCGCATAAAGCACGACTGTCACAGCAATAGCGAGGGGAAACTGATCTCAGCTGCACCATAATCCTTGACGTCATATGTAACTCGTGCATTCAACATTGCAGTCCATCCTTTCGCCTGTCATCCCACACACACAGAGAGGATTGAGAAAAACTCCCACCCTAAATCAAGGCATTCTCCCAGATACGAACAAGTAGGATTGAGAAAAACTACCACCCTAAATCAAGGCATCCTCTTAGATACGAACAAGGAGGATCGCGCGCCAAGTGTTGGAAGACAATTGACAACATGAAAGATACATGCTCACAGAAATCCCAGAACCATCTTATTACTACATGAATCACAATCAATCACATTGCTTGTTCTCCATATACATAAAAGATGAAAGGTGGGATATAAAGGGATGCATATGTGGGTGTCTTTGCCTAAGGTTCAATGACTATATAAATGTAAATAGTGTCCATATTAGTGTCCTCAGCTAATCATCTATATGCATCCACTAACACAAAGTTTTAAAAGCTTGAGGCCTCTGTCAAACAAAGATGCACAGGTTCTCATCATGCATCTTATTCTTTTGCGGATCATGCTCTCATCGCAAGTATATGTAATGAAGAGGAACCTATTTCCTTTGAGGAAGCAATGGAAAATGATCATTGGATATGCATGCCATGTAAGATGAGCATGACTCAGTCCTAAAATACGACAATTGGTATTTGGTAGATTTACCAAATACCATTTGGTAGATTTTACCTTCTTATGGTAAAAAGACCATTCGTACAAAGTGGATTTATAATCTTAAACATAAAGTTAATAGTAGAGTTTTCCATTCCAAGCTTATGGTAAAAAGGCCATTGGTATGAAGTGGATTAATAAGCTTATGGTAAAAGACTATTGGTACAAAGTGGGTTAATAAGCTTATGGTAAATAGGCCATTGGTATAAAGTGGGTCAATAAATGAGCATAAAGCTAATGGTAGCATTAAGACCACTACAAGGCAAGGCTTGTTACAAAGGGTTATGCTAAGGAGAAGCACAGTAAGACCATTACAAGGCAAGGCTTGTTACAAAGGATTATGCTCCAGGAGAAGTGCATAGATTATGATGGGACCTTTGCCCCCAGGCTTGTTATAAAGGATTATGCTAAAGAGAAGTGCAAGATTATGATCGGACCTTTGCCCGTGACATCTCGTATGGCTACAATTCGTCGGTAGCCCCAAACTAAATGTCTAGCCTTGTATTACAAAGATAGACGAGGCACCCAACAGCCTGCTGAGATAAATTGATGCATTAATTGGTTCACTTGCATCCTGGAGACTATCTAGCACTTGTCTTTGCTAGTGTAGTAGCAGCAGGCTTACACTCTTCAAGACTAAACTGTGTAAGCAGTCTTTTTATGTACTATGGCTATAACATCATAATGCCATAATCATGCTACATAAAGTAACAAGCCAAAAACTATCATCTCAAATGACTTATGTAACTCAATCTTGAAGGTTGAAATCTTCTTCTCATTAGGGCATGTGATGAACAACATGTCATTGATGTATAAAATGATGCCCATAAAACAATTCGTAATCCTGTTTACATAGAGGGTACTCCTATTACAAAATCCATTTGCAATACAACCAAGTATGTATTCACCTTCTCGTACCATATTTTAGCAAGCCATATAAAGCTTTTCTTAACCTGCATACTTTAGAATCTTATCCCTTCTAAACAAAACTATAAGGCTAAGATACATAAACCTCCTCATGCGAATTACCATCAAGAAGGCATTCTTGATATCCATTTCATCCATGATGCGTTACCAATGCACTTTTTGGTATCCAAATTTATGTAGCACATTGGTAGTTGTTAGCATTGCTCTTGGCACACCCAACAATTTTGACTTGGTTTAGCTTGCTTATGTTCTCTCTAAAGCCTTTGGTGGCATCATTCCTTCTAGTTTTATGGTAGAGGATTATCTCCTTTTTCTACTTCAGCAAAACCAAACCTCTTTATTTCCTTTATAGTAACCTTGTGAAGGTTGAACGGGGAACCCATAACTTTCTTGTTTGCTAATGTGAAAATCAGTTGCTTTTGGGAACTATCAAAGATCTTGCCTTTACTTTTCTCTAGTGTTGATCTTTTGGCTCATGAGGTCATCCTTAGAGCTTGAACACTCCCTTAAGCCATTGTCGAAGTCAATTCTCGTTCCAAACTTAGGGACCAAAAGGGTACCTTCTTTCGCCCATCTTTTGTTTACACTTGAATGGTTTTCTCCTGTTGCCATATACATAGGCAGTGATGTGTGTGAACACACTTAGGACCGCCGGGGCACTTTTTTCCTCTTTAGGAGGTTTTTTCCCCCGGCTTGTATATACGCCCATCATACTAGGGCTAACTTATCTTTTGTACATTGACACAATCTAATACACTTTGTGTTGTGTGCATTCTTGCTTCTTCTTCTCCAAGTTTGGTGTGCTTTCCTGCAACCCTAATTCCAACAATTGGTATCACAGCAGGCGCATCGGCTTCCAGGGCTACACCGCCAGTACCCTCCGACTCACGTTCTCCGATTGAGGTGAGCTTTCACGAGCGCTTGCAGGTCCCTATACTCTGCAAATACGCCCGTAGGGCATGGCATTCTCAGAAATTGCATCTGAGGTCGTTTCGGGCTCCGTTTTTACATTTCAAGTTCTGCACATGTGTTTTCGTCATTTTTTGCAGAAATTTTGATGGTGCAGTTTTCTGTAAAAAAAATAGGCATATGTATTCTATTGTGGACTATGCTACATAGCACAAGTTGTTTTCTGTTCAGTCTTTGCTTCATTACAGGTAGCTTTTGCATCAATTTTAGTCAGTAGCCATGGCTGATAACAGCAATGATGTATTTCGCATGTTGTCTATTGAAGACAAACTGGATGGAGACAGCAACTACCCACTTTGGGCATACATGATGCAGCATGTTTTGGTTGCAAAAGGAGTGTGGAACATTGTGCAGGGTATGGATGTACGTCCAGGTTCTGTGGATGTAAGATCTGTTGAGGATGTTGCAGGTTCTAGCAACTCTACTGTTGCTGCTGTTTTACCCACTGCTGAACAAGCTCGTTGGGATGGTAAAGATGCGCAGGCTCATGCCTTGATTGCACTTTCTGTCAAACATAACATCACCCCACATATTCGTTGAGCTAAAACAACAAAACAGGCTTGGGATATTCTAGCTGGTTTGTATGTAGGTCGTAACGAGGCAAAAATCTCTTACCTGCGTAAAGAGCTAGAATTGAATATTATGCAGGAAGATGATGACATGAATGTTTTTCTTGCTGAGATTAAAGATCTCAAAGAATAGTTGATTTCTACAGGTGAGATTATTCCTGATCATTCTCTTGTGCAGACTGTTCTTGATACTTTACCTGAGACATATCAGACTTTTGCTTCCACATGGAGATTTCTTACTGAGGACAGACCTGATGCTGTCAAGTATGATACTTTAGTCAACAAGCTCTTGCAAGAAGCGCAGTCCAGGAAAAATAGGGCCAGGCAGCGTGCAGTTGATTAAGCATTTATTGCTGCCAGCAGCAGAGAAGAAGTGGTAAGGCAGCCCCTTCCACTGTTTCTTCTCCTATTAGTAGGTCTGCAACTTCTTCTCCTTCCACAATAAGTCTGAGAAGGCTCTTGATAAAGGCAAGAAAAAGACCAGGTGCAACTATTGTAAGGCAAATGATCATGTCATTAAGAATTGCCCTAAGCTAAAGGCTAAAGAGGCAAAGAAGAAAGAGTCAAATGCAGCCACAATAGCGGCGGATGCTTCTACAAATGCAGATTCTGTAAATGTTGTGCAGGATACAGAATGGGCGTTTAGCGTGTATTGCCAGTATGACCCATCTGTACATGATGCATGTTTGGCAGTTTCTGTTGACTCTCATGTATGGTATTTTGACAGTGTGCTACAAAGCACATTACCTCGCATCGTGATATGTTCACTTGTCTTGAGGCTATCTCTAATGGGAATACTGTCACATGTGCCAATAATGCTTCTTACCCAGTGAAGGGCATTGGTAAAATTATGCTTACTGCTGTAAATGGCTTCGCTTTCACACTTTCAGATGCTTTGTATGTGCCAGGGATAAAGAAGAATCTATTATCTGTCTCTGCACTTGCTAGACTTGGACTTGTAGTTAAATTTGTGGATGACAGATGTACTGTTCATGATTTGACTTCTGGTGATACGATTATTGTATCTGGCACCTTGTTTCGTGGGCTGTATAGGCTTAATTCTTATGACAAGTGTGTGGAAGATTCAGCAAATGCAGTTTCTGATGAAAAGGCAGTTTCAGATGCAAAACTATGGCATGCTCGTTTTGGTCATCTAAACTTTGCTAGTTTGCTGCGTTTGCAGAAATTTGATATGGTTGCTTCATTGCCCCCTCTTGAGGCACCATTGAAACATGTTTGTGAAGGCTGTATTTTGGGCAAAATGCAGCGTTCTGCGTTTCCAAAGGATGGTTCTGTGCGGGCCACTCGCAAATTGCAACTTGTACATACTGATGTATGTGGGCCTATGCAAACTCCGTCATTTGGTAAACACTTGTACTTCGTGACTTTTATTGATGATTACTCAAGGCATGCATGGGTATATCCACTGAAGGCAAAGTCCGAAGTGTTTTTGTGCTTCAAACAGTTTTTGCTTATAGTTGAAAATATATCCAATTGTAATGTGGGCACCCTCCGTTCTGATCGACGGGGGGAGTACATGTCTAAAGAGTTTGATGCATTTCTGGCTAATTGTGGGATAAAACACCAATGCACAGTGACATATACCCCTCAGCAAAATGGTGTTGCTGAGAGAAAAAACAGGTCACTTATGGAGATGGCACGATGTATGGTCAAGAGCCAAGCTTTGCCACATGTATTTCGGCTTAAGGCTGTCATGTGTGTTGCATATGTACTCAACAGGTGTCCCACTAAGGCCTTGCAGTCTATTACTCCATACGAAGCTTGGCATGGCAGGAAGCCTTCTATTGGTCACTTGCGTGTCTTTGGTTGCTTGGCCTATGCTTTAGTGCCTATGCAACAACGCAGAAAATTGGATGATAAGGCTGTCAAATGCATTTTTGTTGGTTACAGTGCTGAGAGCAAGGGTTACAGATTGTATCATCCGCAGTCAAAGCGTATCTTGATTAGTCGAGATGTTGTTTTTGTGGAAGATGCTGTGCAGCCCTTGTTATCATGTACCAAAGAGATAGGTGTGAGCTCACGGGATGTATTTGATACATTGTTGCCTCTATTTACAGGTGGGAATTCAAATGTAAGTCCTAATGAGGCAAATATTCAGCCTATGCAGATTTCAAACTAGGCATCACGATATTAACCCCATAAGCTAACTAAAGTCGGGTGTAACTTGTTGCTGCATCTTATATGATCTTCGTAAGTCCATAGAGCGGTTGCAAGCTTGTGCTCCTAATCCTTTCTACTTGCTTGAGTAGCATTTGTTAAAATGCCACATAATGTCTTGTTTGTGCTCTCTACCTAGCCACATTGGCTTGTGGATAGAAGGGTAAGACTTCTTGCACACTATAAAGCCTTGCACGAGGTGATGAATCACCTCATTCATGAAGTGTAACTCTTGGTCACTCACAATCTCCAACAGGCATCCAAATCTAGAAATGACCTGAACATGTAAAAATTTAGCAGTGGGTGGTAGGAGTGTGAGCCTTGCTAGTAGTTCTAGCTTATGTCCACTTTTTGTAAAAAGTAATGTGTGGCTATTATAATATAGCGGGGTTGGGTTCTTTGGTGCAGTAGGACTATTAAATCCTAGAAAATCAATTTTCTATTTTTCAAAGGGTTATTGGACTACTGCTACGGTGAGGGGCATCCAAGACTTGAATGCTGGCCAACATGAAGTATGGGATGTCCATGATGCTTAGCAGCAAATGCTAGGCATGTAGCATGCCTTGTGGTGCCCCATGGGCTACTCAATGGCTAGTCCATGCACATGTAACTCCTACATGCTTCTATATGCTTGTGTTATGCAACTAATGGACCGATTGTTTAGCATGCCCTAACCTCAGAAGACTTATATGCAAGTGGGTTAAGGGGTTGATCTCCTAACATCTAAGGTTGGGAGACTGACCTACGTAGCTCATGCCTAACATGTCCAAAACTAAGGGGTTGATCTCCTAACATCTAAGGTTGGGAGACTGACCTTCGTAGCTCATGCCTAACAAGTTGGTTAAGGGGTTGATCTCCTAACATCTAAGGTTGGGAGACTGACCTACGTAGCTCATGCCTAACATGCCCTAACCTCAGAAGACTTATATGCAAGTGGGTTAAGGGGTTGATCTCCTAACATCTAAGGTTGGGAGACTGACCTACGTAGCTCATGCCTAACATGTCCAAAACTAGGGCTCACAATGGGGCCATGACATACGATAAATATTACTGTTGTATAATGTTAATGTTGAGCCACTATGTCACATAGCACCATAGTGTAAGGTACATGTGACAATAAGCTAGCGCTTGGTGTTGTGACACCTTCGAAGCCTACTACTATTGATGTAACTACTACCACCTTCGATTGCATTGAACTATGAGTCTATACATGTGTTGCCACCTTTAATTACATCGAACTAAGGCTATTGCTATTGATGTGTTATTGTTGCTTATCATTAGAAGGTGATGACCTATTTCTACCCTTACAGTGCTCTTTGCACCATAATGGTCCTGCTTCATGCCTAGCTCTCCATCTATGCGCCATTGTGCTCTCTACCAAACCTTATGCTGCTATCTATTCTTGCTCAAAGACTCCTCTATACCACCATGGACTCCCAAAGAGTGGATATCACCTTTGAAAGGCTTTCAAGTAATAACTTAACCACTTGGCAAACAAAGATCAGGTTGCTCTTCCTGATGCGTGGTAGAGTGGGGAATGTGGTGAAAGGAATTGACGAGAAGCTAAAAGGTGTGGAGATATCTTCAAAAGTTCAAGCTTAGAATGACAAAAATGACAAGGCATTAGCCTCGGTCTCATCGACGACAATCTCATCCATCATCTTGATTTGGATAAGCTGACAAAAGTGGTATGAGATAAGTTAGAAATCTTTTTGAAAATAAAATCAATAATTCCAAAGTTTTGTTAAAATAAAATATTTATGGTATAAAAAGGAAAGAACCTAAACCTCTCCAAGAACATTAGGCTCAATCATCCAATAACTTACTACTTTAAAAACTCCAGTAGATGATGATTACATGAAAGCTGTTTTCTCACTAGTCTTGAAGAGATTAACAGATTTTTAAAGACCCTAGAAATTCTCTGTGGCTTGAGAGATAAAGAATGATGAGATGGTGGCTATCCTTATTGATGAAGATCGGCATCATAAGGATCTAGCATCAAGACTCAACTATAAGAATATAGCACATAAAAAGATAGATAGAAAAAAAAAGTGCAATAGACAATGCAATAGATTGAGAATGGAGAGATAGGCACATGTGATGGTGTTGTCCACCATCACATTGAGAATAGAAAATGCAATAGATTGAGAATGGAGAGAATTTAAAATTACGAGATAGGCACAATGTGATGGTGTTGTCCACCTGTGCGATCTCAAGTAAAGCTAAAATGGTGAGATTTAGGTAGACTTTGGATGGAGGATGTACTAAGTGTAGAGGGCGTGGATACTCACAAGCAATGGATGCCTCAGCTTATGATAATTATGTCCATATATAGAGTTGCAAGTGATGTGGTAGGCGTATTTTCTTTGTACAGAGTGGATGACAAGTACTCAAACTCTACCATCTGCCATGAAACATATATCTAGATGAGGGTGAGAGAAGGTTTGCAAAGAGAGTACAAGTAGCGCATCGAAGCTTAGTGAAAAGAGAGTAGGAAACATAGCTTTTACACAATAGAGAAACGCAAACCAAGAAAGGTAGGGTTTGGGTGAGAAACTGTAGTACCTCTCAGGCTATTGTCATTTGGGTGGTGCATGCCTCTCCTTGTTAGTATGGCCATAATTGCCTGATGTTTTCATTATTTTCAAAAATTCTATTTAGATATTACTTATCAATGCCTATTACACATGCCACAAGGTTGATTATAGCTAGGTAGTGGTGGGGAAAATTTATGTGACACATTTTCCTTTCCATCCATGCACTCTTTTATGAGGCACCACCATTGATTTTCCCGCCACCTCCATGTAATCAACAGCTAGCTCTTCGCTTTCTATACCTCTTGAAATTACATTTACATCGACACATTTTTCTTTCCACCCATGGACTCACCACCATTGATTTTCTTGCCACCTCCATGCAATTGACAGCTGGCTCTTTGCTTTCGATACCTGTTGAAATAACATTTACTTCGACAGTTTCTAATTTTAGATCTTGTGCTTCTCCCTTTTTACTCTTTCCTTAATCCTGTCCCGATTCTCATTTCTAATCTTGACTAGATTCGGATTTTGCTCCTTGGATGTTTTTCGATTCTTGAAGTGCTTGTCCTACTTGTGTCCCTTCCCGTTCTGTCATCCTTCCATGATAAGGCTTTAGCCTATATCTATTCACTAGCTTCTTTAACCTTTCTCCATCCAGGCTTATAAGTGCAAAGGTTCCTGTCCCCATTTTCCTGATGATTCTGAATGGACCTATCCATCTCATCTTCAGCTTTCCTGGAGGGTAAGGTCCCATTCTTGAGGAGGATAATTGGATTGTATCTCCTTCCTTAAATACTTTGAATTTGGTTTTCTTTTTCACTTAGAGCTTCGTTGTTTTTTTTCACAATCTCAATTGTCCATGCACTATACAATCTTTTTTCATCTAATTTAAGGATTTGCTCAATTTTGTGAACTTTTGATTAATCCAGAGATAATCTTTTTGCCATGGCTATTCTGAGACTTTGTGTGGAGGAGGCACTATTCCTTCTAGCCCATACACCATATTAACTGGCATAAGTCATGTTGCATTCTTGTAAGATGTCTTGAATGCCCATAATGCCAAATGCAGTTTTGTGTCCCAATCTGTCCTGTTTTCATTGACTGTCTTGATTAGAATTCCTTTCAAGATTCTTTTCATGGATTTTGCCCGTCCATTAGTCTATGGGTAGTAGTAGACTGTTGATTTCTTGTGTATGATCATGTGTTGCTTTGTCAGCCTTCATTGAGGAAGTGGCTTCCTTGATCGTTGACTATCTCAATCGCATGTTCATACTCTTTGCCCCCACTGAGATGATGCCTCGTAGTCTTTCAAAGCTTTTGCTTCTACCCACTTTATGGTAACCAATATACATGTACTTGTTTCTTTGAGCTGCTAGCTTGAATGGGCCTACAAAGTCTAGACCCCATTTTTGGAATGGCTCATGTGGTAGTATCGGGGTGTGAGGCATTCTGTCTCAATCATTTGGTTGCCCTAGTCTTTGGCACATGTTACACTATTTTGCAAACGTGTGGGCATATTTTAATGCTATTGGCCACCACAATCCTGATTTTGGAACACTTTCCTTCTAGTGATTTCTACAAAAATGTGGCCACCACTTGCCCCTTGATGTGCCTCTACCAGCATAACTTTCTGTTCATGTTCAGGAATGCACTTTCTCAAAGTTTGCTCTATTCCCTTCTTGTATAATTGTTCTGCCACCACCATGAATCACTTGCTCCGGAGAGTTAGCTTTTTCCTATGATCTCGACATGTACTCTAGAAAAGACAAGTTGGAAAGAAATTACAACATCTCATCATACCAACTTGGTCTCTCTCCATCTATGATAAAGAGCTGTGCATCTAGGAAATCATCCTCCACCCCGTCTGGAGTTCTCCTGACTCCAATCTAGACAAGAAATCTCCATTAAGCACACCCTAGGAAATAAACATGTTCATTTACTAGGGTGTGCTTAATGGTGAACTCAAACTCCTACTACAGAGCAGCAATAGCATTCATTTAGCTAGCTTTCTTGCCAAGTCTAGCTTGTTTACTAGATATGAGAGGGCCTTATGGTCCATATGAAGTTCGAAAACATTACCTAATAGATAATGCATGAATTTTTTGATTGAATAAATCATTTCTAGTGATTTCTTCTCCATGGTGGAATAATTCCTCTCTAGTTTTGACAGTCTTCTACTTGCATAATACACCAACCAGAACCAGTCTTCATGTAATTCCTACATTAAAGCACTTCCTATGGCAAAGTCGGAAGCATCCACAAACACATGGAAAATTAGCTCAAAATTTAGCTACTTGAGAATTGGTGCTAGAGACAACATCCGTTTCAGATTTTGGAATGCTTCTTGGCGTGCTCCTAACCAAATATATTCTACATCCTTCACAGTTAGATTGTACAGAGGTATTGCTACATTCTCTAGGAATCTCATGAACCTGCTATACTACTTGATTAATCCCAAGAATTTTGCCAACTCCTTATTATTCCTTGATGGCTGCAGCTTCACTATGATTTTGACTTTTGCGGGCTCCACTGCTGCTAGTCCTTCCTGTAGACACACTGTGTCCCAACAAGGACCCACTTGTGATTGCAAAGGCACACTTAGTTAGGTTAAGACTTAGTCTGGTTGCTTTGCATTTTTTCAGACACAACATTAAGTGCTTTATGCGTGATCTTTTTTTTCCCCCACATACGCCCGTTCTTTCACAAGAGTACGCCTGTACCATCTACCAAGCGTACGCTCGGGCCATCTGATAAACAAATGCCCATTCCTTTCCAAGAGTATGCCCATTCTTTCATAAGAGTACACCCGTACCATCCACTAAGACACATCCGTGCCTTCCTCAAGCGTATGCCCGGGCCGTCTGATAAGCGAATGCTCGTTCCTTTCTCAACGTATGTTCGTACCTTTTAGAAGAGAATGCTCATACCTTATCTTGCGTATGATTTGACCTTCCCAAAAAAAACTTTAAAAGTAAAATAAAATAAAAAAATCTATCTAGGGGGAAATCCATCACCATCACTTTGCACATTCATGCACCTACGCTCTGGGAAATTGGTGCAAAACAATCCTCTATTCGACGATGTAGAATCTTCCTATACCATGGATCGCTCATGAGATCGGATCCTTTGGTTAATACAATGTGGAGTTAAACAGTGTTAGTCCTTGACAGCACCAGTGATGAGAGTAAGGAGCATCCTAGCACATGACACACTACCCCTGACCTAGAGGCAAGAGATTTGGCAGCCCAGTGCTGCATGGACAGACCATCGACCCTTGAGCAAGACCCAGAATCCCCTACGCACTCTTAGAGAAGTCTTGCTACAAGGATTAGAAACTTCATCCTTAGAGAAACACATAATTAGACGGTCCACATCCCAAAGACAAGGGCATGGAACGCCAGCCCGAAAGAGAGTCCACACTGCCACTATAGACCATAGGACTGAGATAGGATTGAGTGAAAGCAACCCGATCCAGACTAATCTAGCAGTGTGGGGGACCATACCTATCACTTGAATGGTAGACTCATACCAAGACCATAGGTCTATGCCCCCAACCTAGAACAAGAACCCACTCACCAGGAACCGAAAACCTCCTATCAAAGGGAGAGAGGCAGCCTGGAACAATCCTATCAACCTGTAACGCCTTGGTACTAGCAATACCTACCTTGCAGAATATATGCTGGATATCATATGGGGCCCTATGAAGCATAAAACTGTTCTTCCTTGAGACAAGGACTCCCAATGGTATACTATTCGTCCGGCCCATGTCCCCTGCCTATCTTACCCCAACCCCCACCAGCCCTCGCCATGGCAGGAGTGACTTCGGAAATGTTGAGGATAGCCATGGAAATAGGGAGGGGGTAGCTACTACATGAATAACACCACCAATACCGGCTCAGTCAGCATAAGGGCCTCGACAGGAGAGGAATAAACCAGCTCACATCTCTAAATTGATCACCAAGTTTGATGGAACTGGAGATCCCATACCACACCTAGAGATGTTCAATCAGATTTGCGAGGCATTTGGCCACATGGATGACTAGGTTAAAGTGAGTGCCTTCGGCCTCACCCTATATGGAAAAGCTAGGGAGTGGTTTTGATCATTGAAGGTAGAGGATAAAGCCACCTTTGAAGCATTGAAAGAGGCTTTTAAAGTGGGATACCCACGGCAAGGGACCGATGGAGCCCAATCGAATAATTGCACAACATAAAATAGAAGGATGGGAAATCCATCTGGGACTTTATTAATTGGGTGAGATACCTCCATTCCCACTATAATACAAGTTTTTGGATGAAAGGTTGATTGGGAGGTTCCTCAAAAGGGCCTAGAAGATGTACCCTTGCATAACTCCTTATATGCTCTAGCCCACACCTCCTTTGAGCCATGCTGGAGGAGTGCTATGGACTGTGAGTATAATTTCAAGGGAAATCATTCTTGAGAACTGCACGAGGACACATTGGAGGCATCCTTCAAAACTACTAGCACAAGATCTGAGGGGAAAGGGAAGGAGTCCTCCTAAGGACAACATGTTAAACAGTTGGTAGTAACCTTGATGTAGCAAATGACCCAACATTGGAGAACAGGCCAGGGATCGAGTTGGCCAACCCCATCTTTACCCAAGGAGGGAGTTAGTATGGTGCTCAATTTATCGAGCTAACCATACTGGCATGGAGTGCCCATATTTGAGACCTCGTCCCACTCTCTACTGTGCTTATTGCCAAAGATGGGGCAATCATGAAACCATAAATTATTACCATCAAAGAGCTGCTCAAGCCCGAGCCATACCCCAAGCCTTGCTAGCACCAACACTACATAATGCACCTTAACCAGGCCATGAAGTGGCTCAGAGAGGAATTTTTAGGGTACCCGAAGTGCCCTTACCACCCCCTATATTACCACCACAGTCCCCACTACCTCGAATCAACCCCGTTCATCAGTTAACCTCCTTGATCAAAATCTTCAAAGAGGGTGATGAGGGGGAAGCTGCTGAAGGGACCACCTTTGAGCCCTTTGAATCAAACAGTTCACCCTCCCAGATTCTAAGTCGCTACATGATGGAGGGAGACCAGATGTACTTTGTGTACCAGTCAAAAAAGGGATGGCTAGTACTCCTGTGAGTACCTCCACCTTAACTCCTTTATGCATGGAGTGTGAAATAGATCATATTTACAAGGACTATCCACTAAGAACAAGCATAATGGGGAAAACACATGAAGCTAATCCTAGCACCAAGATTAATTTGTTAAGTGTACATGATGGCTTCATCCATACGGTCCCTCTTGATGCCTTTACCAAGATGCAAAGTAGAAGAAGGGCCATAGCTCACGCTCCTACAAGTTGAGGCATCGACCTCGCAAAATCAGGGACACCATGGACATGCAAAAGTTCTAGTCCATAAAAGGAAGTCTCGGAGCAAGCATGCATGACAAGACACTCATGAAGAAAGAAGGCCATGAAGATAGGCAAGGGGGATAGCCACGTGGTCATAAAGAGTGGGTCCGAGGACGGAACAACCACCAGCAGCAAGTCAACCTCCTCATTTGAAGAAGAGAAAGGGCTACCTTCAACCCCTCTTGTCGTTAGAGTACAGATAGACCCCAAACAACTACCCTGGAAATTAGCCAAATATCCTAGCCCCATTGAAGAGAAGGAAAGGTTAAAGGTAGCACAAGAGTTGGTGAGGGAATGTTAAGCTCAATTGGAGGATGAGCCTCCAATAGCATACCTTGAAGAATGTCCCTCGATCCCGAATATAAGACCGACTGAGGAAGCTCAAGAATGTAATGGAAGCACCTTTTGAGACGCTTCCTTGAATGGTAGCACCAATAGCTTTAGTAGATACCCCCACCAAGGAAACATGGTTGCAAAGTATCTCAAAAACCTAGGAGGTGATCACCCAAAAAGAATAGATAGGGAAGCCTAGGTTCCGATACCCTACACCCGCAAAGAGCCTAAACCCAGACAAGGGTGATCTAGCTTAAGAAACTGCATCCGTTCCTAGGGACATTGCAGGTATCTTCTCCTTCCTATCTTCTCAAATCCAAATCCCCATTGGCACCTTACTCCAAGGTAGCCTGAGCTTATGGAAAGATTTGAAGGATTGGATGGAAGGACACCTAGGAGCAAGAATGCAAGAGCCCACTGAACTAGAAAGATCTAACGAGATAGATGAGGAGGGACTCATAGAGCCCCGCATAATTGCTGGCACCGCCATTGTTTGAGTCAAAAAACTAGGGCAATAATACAAAGGAGATGAATACAACACAACACTACCCATAACCTTTGATGGCCTTCAAGTCACCGCCATTCTTGATGGAGGAGTAGAGTGAGCATTGTTACTAAAAAATGCTGGGAGAAATGGGGAGCACCTGCAAAATGGATGACATGAATTTACTTGTGAAACTTGCTGATGGAGTGTGCGCTTTTGCCGCACAGGTCGTAGTTGGGGACTTGCCAGACACCGTATGCGAGCCACGAATGGCTGCAAGCATACAACCAGGGAAGGAAGCTCAAACAGAATGCCAAAGGGTGTGTCACTCACCGCTCAACCGCTGCCTTGAAGGATTCCCGCGTCGTAGCCGTGAAGGAGGAGCCGCCGTCGCCGCTCTACCGCCTCTCCGCCGCCGTGCCGCTACACAGTGCTCGATCGCTCTCTCACTCTCTCTCTCTCTCTCACACACGCAGGAGAAGGAAACCAAAGAGATAAGGCAAGAGCACTCTTGTATTCACAACACATGAGAATGAGGAGTTTAGGGTTACATTTGACTCTTATAGGTGACTTGGCCGTTCACACTTGGGCGCCCATACATGGCCGGCCGACCCTAACCCTTATCCTACTGATATCCAAGGTGCGCCTCTCATCGGCGATCACCCAATCCCTTTATCCTTAACATATGGTGCCGACAAGCCCGGCCCATGACTCAGAATATTTAAATTAATGACGTAAAATATAGTACGTCTCAATGTCCGCCATGGGTTAACATGCCCCCCTTCCTGATGTACATTTTCCTCAACATTTTCCTCATTGGCTAGTACATCTATATGATCCCATTCAGTTTCAATTACAGGATAGCACATGTGGAATATCTGAGAAAGGTACAGATGATACCTCTCACCAAAGGTAGGAGTGGATGAAGTGTATGATGATCGTGCATCTGCCATATCTGCAAACACAGATATAGCATCAGTAGGTTTGTGATTGGTCAATCTAGTTCTTGATTGTATACGGATATCTCTGCTCTTAACGTGCTCTTGCTCTTTTTACTATTTTTTTATTTTGTTTTCTTTGTTTTGTTTATGTATGAAGCTATATATATACATCCCCTTGAATTTGGCAATTACATGGTCAGGGGAGAAGGTTAAGGAGGAAGCATTAGAATGTCGAGCGTGAGTACATGCTCCCCCTTTCCTTGGGTAGATCATATTATTTGCAATGATGTTGCAGCCTCTTGGAACCAATTTGTCCAGCGGGTCATAGGTTGTGATGTGGGCAGATAGCTTTTTATGACCCTTGTGGCCACATCCAATTGCAGAGATGGTAGTGTACGCTCCCATTGACGAATGGAGGAAATGGTTTCCGACGATACTATTACAAGGGGAGACGTAGACTCATCGGTTTTTTGTTGGGTGTTGACAAGAGTAGGTGTAGAGCATGTAGAAACTTCTATATGAGTGTGTGCCTGGCATGAGGAGCTAGAAGCTTCATGTGGCTCCCCCCTTCCTGAGCTAGGTGGTAATGATCGATATCGTTTGGGAATCCAAACTAACTCTGGAAGAAGTGGTGCGGAGCACTCTGTTACCTTTCCCTTACCACGGTCTTGAATTGTCATTGGGGTGGTAACAATTGGTTTGCAAGGTTTTACAGGTGATGTAGAGGGATTCACCTTATGTTTAGGGACCCAAATCTGGTCATTCCCCTCGTAGTACCCTTGGGCTACTAATAATTTTTTAGGGATCCATCGCGATGTTACATTGCCCTTTTTCTGGTGGGTAGCTGCTTTCCTCCTACGAGGCTTTTTGGTGGCTGAACGAGATTGAGCAGGGTTAACGAAGCTTTGGGGACCCATTTGTATGTACTCTTTGGCATAGTAAGCGAAGCTTTAGGGACCACCTTGCGTGTTTCCACTCTTGGCGTTGAGGCGTTAGAGGGGTGGCCAACAATCGAAGATGATTTTGCCACTGGACTTTGTGATTTTTCGTTATCTAATATTTGAGTGGATGACTTAGGTGCGGGATTTTGAGCGGTCAGACCTAGTGTTGGTTCTTGCGTTGTGACTTGTCTAGTTGCCCAATCGATATTGCACTTGGTGGCCATCATCCATTTGCGCCCTAAGATTACAGTCCCTTCCATGGTACCAGCAGGCATAACCAAAAAGCTTTGAATTATGGTTCCCTTGTCATAAGCAACCGGAGTGTGCAGAATTCCTGAGACAGGGGTTTTCTTCTTGTTGATTCCTTGAACTTGGATAGAACTCTTGGTTAAAGGTGGTTTTCCCAGTTGACACCACACGCCATATAATAGCAAATTATGTTGAGCTCCTGTATCCAATAATGCATTATACAGCACCTCCCCGTAAGGACTCTGTAACTCAATTGGGTATCTTAGAGGTGGGTCAGATTCCAGTGCATCCTCCTCTGCTTCCTCGAAAAATACTTGCGTAATTCCCAAGTTGGCTTCTCATTGTCGCCTAGCACGCTGTTGACGTTCTTTGGCTTCGACTCTCGCTTGTATCTTTTTAAGCTCAGCTTGTTCTTTAGCTGCCTTCTTTTGATGGATTGCATGTAACTCCTCTTGGCTCAGGGGGTCATAGTATCTTTTGAACTTACTCCCATTAAGGAATCCAATGGTTTCAACTCCGTCGAGAGTCTCCACTCTGATGGTACCTTGCGGGGTAATTTCACATACTCTATACGGTCCCTTACCAGCATATTTGAGCTTCTTCTTTTCGTTTCGCACTCCATACATCAAGACTTTATCCCCAACCTTGATGTCCTTGTCCTTTAGATGGCGATTAAACCATTTTTTCCTTCTATCCTTCTCCACAGGGGCATTGTATACAGCCAATTGTCTTTCTTCGTTTAGCCGCTCAAGGATATATAGACGCTCTACTAAGGGATTACCATCCCAACCCTCTTGAGTAGCAACACGAAGACTAGGAATGACAAATTTCCATGGCATGACTGCTTCTTGGCCATATACCATTTTGAATGGTGTGCAATTAATAGCCACTTTGTACGCAGTACGATAGGCCCATAAAGCTGTCGTGAGCTTTAGATCCCAATCCGTGCGATGAGCTTCAACTGTCTTTGTCAAAACAGAGATTAATGTCTTGTTTGTACTCTCGGCTTGGCCAGTCGCTTGCGGATAATAAGGAGTAGATTTATGATGGGATATCATGAAATTTGTTGTGAGCTCCTTAATCACTTCATTTATAAAATGCGTACCATTGTCGCTCACAAGTTCAAAAGGACAACCGAAGCGTGTGATTATATTTTCAAAGAGGAACTTGGCTGTTGTCCTCGCATCTGCCTTACGTGTCGCTTTTGCTTCAGCCCATTTGGTCATATAGTCAGTGGCCACAATAATATAGCGAGATTGTGTGTTTCGGGCCGCTGGGCTAATTGGACCTACAAAGTCTAAACCCCACTTTTCAAATGGTTGGTTTACTTTGATTGGATGTAGGGGCATCTGATCTTTCCTCTGGGGTTTCTTATATCGTTGGCATTCATCGCAACCCTTCACAAAGAGTGATGCATCTTGGAACATAGTGGGCCACCAATACCCTGATTGTAAGATCTTTCGCGCAGTTAAGTCTCCTGAGAAGTGACCATCGGCTACGCCCATATGTGCCTCTTGCAAAATGTATAGATACTCATCCTCTCGGGCACAACGCCTAAGAACGTCATCCTTTCCTCTTTTATAAAGAGTCTCGGCTATCAGGCAATAGGGTTCGCATTCTTTGATCAGCTTCCGAGCTAGATCTTTACGAAGCTCCTTGGGTGGAAAGCCATTAACCAAAAAGTTAACAATTTTCTCACTCCATTCAGGCATTGTCTCCACCATGAACAGGGAAGTGTCAGGTAAGTCATCATCAACCCCCGTAGGAGCTTCACCATTAGGTATGCGAGACAAATGATCAGCCATAATATGTTTTTTGCCAGGTCTCACAACAACAGTGAAATCAAACTCAAGAAGAATCAATAGCCATCGTGTGATTCTTCCTGTGGAGCATGGTTTGTTTACCAGATACAACAATGCTTGATGATCTACATAGAAAACAAACTTGGTGGCAAGGAGGTAATAACGAAATTTCCTTACTGCATATATCATTGCCAACCCCTCTCGCTCCGTAGTGGTGTAGTTCATCTCAGCATCGTTCAACTGGCGACTGGCAAAGCTAATGGGGTAGTCTAGCTTGTGTTCTCCAGGTTGAGTTAACACACACCCAATAGCAAAGTTTGATGCATCAATATGCACATGGAAGAGTAAATCCCAGTTAGGCATTCTCAAGATTGGAGCACTCGCCAAGGCCTTCTTTAATAGCTCATAGACACGATCACATTCTTCGGTCCAAATAAACTCGATGAGAAGCTTATACAATGGTCGAGCTATCTCGGCGAAGAATAGAATAAATCTTCGATAATAACCAACGTGGCCCATAAAGCGTTGGACTCCCTTGTAGTTGGTGGGTGGGGGTAATTCCAGAATGACCTTGATTTTACTCTCGTCAGTGGAAATCCCATTTTTGGACACTATATGCCCTAAGATAACTCCGTGTTTAACCCAGAATTGGCATTTGAAAGGATTCAAGGAGATGCGATATAATCTACACCTTTCAAATATTTTTCGTAAACACATCAAGTGCTCGTCCCAAGAGGAATGAACACAAAGATCATCTAAGAAAGCTTCACAGAAGTCCCTTAGATATTCCTTAAAGGCCGTGTTTATCAATCGTTGGAATGTTGCAGGTGCATTGGTCAAACCAAAAGCCATGACGCGGAAGGCAAACACTCCAAACTTCGTGATAAATGCTGTTTTAGCTTGGTCCTCGACTGCAATTGTGATCTGATTGTAACCCGAGTACCCATCTAAAAAGCTATATGCCTCCTTGCCTGCCACTCTTTCAAGCACATGTTCAGAATACGGCAAGGGGTAATGATCCCTTCTGGTGGCTGCATTAACCTTTTTGAGATCAACGCACACTCTGAGTTTCCCATTCTTCTTTGGTACGATGACTATCGGAGAAACCCATTCTGAGTGCTCAATAGGGTATATGAATCCACATTTTACAAGCTTTTCAATTTCCTCTTGTACAATCTTTGCGTACTTAGGATTCATTGGGTAGGGACGTTGCTGGACTGGTTTAGCAGTGCTAATCATTGGAATCGTGTGTTGCACCACCGAGGGTGGAACACCCTTCATATCATGATATGTCCAAGCAAATATGTCCTTGAATTCTTTAAGAAGCTTCGTAAGTGCAGCTTCTTCCGCCTTGGTGAGGTCTTGAGCAATATAAACTGGTTTAGACTCCTCACCCGGATCTGCTAAGTCTATCTCCTTAACTACCGCAGGGCCATCGTAGACACCGCTACTCCCATTGGTAGGCGTTCGTTGGGCTTTTGTGTAGACTACTTTACGTTCCCCTGTGGTGAATGATTTGAAATGCTCGGGTGCGGGGTGTAAGTCTACTGGTTCTTGTTGTGCCAGGCTTTTTTCTTTCAATTCCGCTTCCTTTTGTTGCTGAGCCAACTCTTGGTTTTGCCGCCTTCTTGCAGTACGACTTAGTTTTGGCTTCTCATCAATTTCTAATTGGGCGACGTCATGAGGTTGCGGAATACACCACATGACACTTTGGAGGTATTGTCCCCAATTATCCGCTATCTTCCGATGAGCATCAATGGCTCCTACATAACTAAGCCATTCTGCAGTGGATCTTTCCTTGTTTATTGCAGTGCGTACATTAGCTCAATAGCGTTGGCGCTTATGTCTCGTTTTCTTCTTACCAAGTTTTTGATTTTTGTTTCTATCAGATTCAGATTCACTTGGTCAATCTTCACTTGTGTCCCCCTCACTTTCGGATGAACTGCAAGAGGTCACTGTCCTAGGCCTTGAGCACATTGCTTCCACATTTGGGTGAATATTTGATTCGTTTTTTCCATGAGGCTCAGGGTCAGTTTCTTCTTGAGATTCATACTCAGAGTTGCATTGGTCAGAGTCTTCGCTACTTTCAGTGTTGGTGGAGTTTGCCACGTTCTTGCCATCAGGAGTCAAGTGCATAACACCTATCATGTTTATTGGCACTAACGGTGGCATATCTTGCCCCTCAGGTGTTACCCAGCTTGTGCCTCTATTCCCCCATGTGTCTATGGTTGCCGCTAGGTGTACCCAATCCACGTTATCCGACTCAGTCATACCCGGTAGGACATCCATGTAAGGAGAATCTTTCCCATCATCAGTCTCTTTTTTGCATGTATAGCAATACCTTAATGGGGCGGAATGAATAGTGGTATCCGATCGATTATCGATGATAACCTTGCTTCCTAAAGGATGTGCACGACCATAAGGATGTCCTAAGATCATTTGATATGACATAGGAGGCTTGGAGAAATCCATTACAATGAAGGTATGTTTTACCTTGTATCCCAGGACCTTGATCTTAAGATCCCTTAACATTCCAATAGGTTTAGCTATGGTTCCATTTGCCATCTTAACCACTATGTTTGTGACTTCGAGGTGAGGCCTTCCCATAGATTCCCAATAGTTTTTAGTCACAATGCTCACTCCAGCACCACCATCAAGGATTCCCCTTAGAGTTAATCCCTTGGTAGTAATGGGGAGGGTGGCATTAGATTCGTCACCTTCAAAGTACTGTCCCAACTTGTTCACAGGTATTTCCACGACCGAATCTTCATCAAAGTTGGGTTGTAGATCCCAATGCTCCCCTTCATCTTGAAGCGTGTCGGGTCTATCCATATTTGCAAATTGTGGTAATCCCGCCTTTAGTTCTCCATTGAGAAATGCCCGAAGAGCTAAGAATAGCTCAGGATCTCTGTATAATTTGGATATGATCGTGGTTCTGATTTCAGAGGACATGAAATCCATTAGCTTGGACACATTCAATGGTACTTTTCGAGATATCGCTCCTTGACTAGAAACTGGTGAAGATGGAATCACTTCCTCTTCAATGGGGTCAGGCATTCCCTCACTAAACATTCTTTCAAGCAAAAAGGGTGTTTGCCCACTTCCTGATGTCCTATCCTCACTTTCTTCCCGAATGATACTAGGTATAGCTAATAGTTTATGGTTCTTGTGAGGCTGAACTTGCGTAGGAAACACAGTGTCTGGAATTTTGATTTTTCTCGGGTTTGGCTCCAGTACTCTTTGTGTTTCTTCCACCAAACCCCTTAAGTGTTGCACTTGTTCAATCTCCTCAACTGGGTTTGGGTAAGTTCCAATCTTTTTCTTGAGGGTTTTTGGCCCACGTGGCTTGTCTTGGGGAGTCTCAGTCAGTTTGGGTGGTCGAGAGGGCATTAACTAACTTGGTTGTGGGGCCGAGGAAGTTTCCTTCTGTTTCCCCTTATTTATGTACTCGCTTGATTCTCCTTCATTGAGCTCCCGAGTGGGTTCCTCCCTTAAGGTAGTGGCCTTGGTCCCCATGGTTTCTATTGAATTGGAATCATCTTCAGGATCATTCATATACACGGGGTCGTCTCCTGTCCCTATGTTAGTCTTTGAACTAGGCTTGGAGCTCGTGGCATTAAGCGATCTCTTTCGCCGTGTTTTCTTTTTCTTTGCCTGAGCGATTGATGCAGTATCCCTCTCTTCAAGAATGTAGTTTTGATTTTGAAGCATTGACCGTGTAACTACATTCACGGGTACAATGGGTGTGGTTCCTCGCGCTTGGTTGGTGACCTCAACCAAATTCAATGGCGTAATCTTGGGTGCATTAGGATTATGTGGACATTGAGCGATCAAATGATCTATGCCACAACGATTACATGTAAGTACCGGCATTCCCGATGTGCTCCCTTGATTTGGTTGCATTTGAGTAGCGATCTTCTGTAGCCTATTAGGGCACTCCGCTACACGATGCGGTCCACCACACTCATAGCATTGAAGGGGTGGTCTCCTCGCCAAGGTATTAAGGTTTTGCCCTCTTGTGGCGAGAGCAGCCGCTTGATATACAGGCTTAACTTGCCCGAAATGATCCTCCATGTAGTACTGGGGAATCATTTCAAACGTATCAATCCCGTATGGAGCAGTAGGGTCTATCTCCTCTTCATAATCCCCACATGCACTATGTGACTCACAACCCATTTGGTTTATTGGGGTAATCCTTGGATGTGGATGTTGTGGTCCTAGTAGCACTGGCGGTGGTAACGGCACAGACTGGACTACATTCGGATTCCTTGGAACTATGTGCTGTGACGGTTGCTCGATAGGTTGTGCAGGCATTAGCGCGGGTACTTGAGGTGTGTTTGACCAAGCTAGTGGTGCCTGGTTTGCCAACATTCGCTTAAGTGTTAGGCAATCTTTAGATTGATGGCCATACTTACCACATGCATTGCAATTCCCATTGAATTTGACTCTGAATGTGGGACATTCACTCGTGCTATGTGGTCCTAAGCACACCGAACACCATTGTTGCTCTCTTCTTGGGTACATATGGCTATTCTGAGGAGCTCGATTACCCCTAAAGTATTCTTGGAGAGCCTTAGTAAGGTCGGTCACAGACATTTCAGATATCTTGGGCTCCTTGGCAATAGGTTTCGCCGTCATTGGCTCGTGCCCAGATACTTGCGAACTAACGGATTTTGTTTCTGAAGACACCTTTTTACCTGCAATCATCAAGTTGTCTTCTAACTGGATTGCATTGGCAGTGACTGCTTCCCACGTTGTAAGACCTCTAATGACTAGGCCATTGTAAATGTCCTCGTGGGGCAATCCTCGGATGAATCTATTGAGGAGTTGGTTGTTATTGAAGCGTTCATCGGGAGTGCAGCGAGAATTTAGATGCTTCAATCGACTTATAAAGTCTCTCACTGACTCCCCTTCCTCGCGTTCAGTTTTTTGAAGTTGAGATGCTACCCCCCAAAGCACACCCTCGCGTATGTATTCTTTCAAGAACAATCTCTTGAGAGTGGGGTAGTGAGTGCGCTCTTCAACCCTTAAGGTTCGATACCAATCTCCGGCCTTCCCACTCAAGGTTAAGCCTAGGGCTTTACACTTATGCAGCTCATTGTGCTCTTCCAAGGAATCACACACGTGTTCAAAGACTTCAATGTGCTTCCTAACATCCTCGTTACCACTGAAGTTTTGAGTGAGCTTAGCCACTTGTACTGCCTTGCTTCTAGGTTCTCTCTCAGGCATGCCCCGCATGTTTTCCGCAATGGATCGTCCGATCGTCTGAGCAAATGCTGCGAGATCACCTAAGTGAGCAGGCATAGTTGGTGGAGGCACTTCTGGGATAGCCTGGCTGATAGGAGTTGGCGTTGGTCTGAGTATGTTGGCAAATGACGTAGGATATGATATGTGATTAGGCCTAGCTCCTATTGGATAAGGGTGGTGATAAGGCGGTCGTGGAGCATACGCCATTGGCATACTAAGAGGCGTAGGAGCTACATGAGCATGAGTTGAGATAGGTACATAGGGTCGATAGGCACGGGCACGCACTGTTGTAGGTACTGTTCCACTAGGTAGTGGTGTTGTACTAACTACAGTGGTAACAGGTGCGCTTTCTGTCATGCTCATCATTGGGGTAGGCATTGTGGATTCCTTAATGGAAAGTTGAGCCAAGGTTGGAAAACTAAAGTTACTGCTCGTGGGCTCAACCTGCATTGAGACTCCAGGCGAAACAACATACGAAGGGTCTATGGGACTCACCGAGGGAGTCTCCAATTGTGATAGGGTTGGTTGTTTGGCCTTGCCCGTATCCAAAAACCTCATAGGGCCAGTGGAAACTAGGTCCACTCCCCTATTTTGCCTCTCAATTTGGATAATTCTATGAATAACCTCACATATCATTTGCTGTTGCTCCTCTAGATTAGTGGCGCTAGATGTAGATCGTAGGACTTCTAACCAACCTACATGGTATGTGTAACCTGTGTATAGGTCAGTTAGAGTCTCTGTGTGTAGATCATATTCCCAATTTTCATTGAGAAATATCCCATCTAGACTTGGTGTGCCAAATGGTTCTCTTGAAGTGGACGCAATGTCACTTCTTATGGATTGGCTTCTAGGGACCTCTACTTTAGGACGAGCATCGGAATGTGGTAGCTCAATAGGGCCCTCATTAAACGAAGTGGGTAGAATATCCACATGGACACTCTTTGGGAGGGTAGGGTCCACATAAGATGTGAATGGCGAATCTACTACCCCTCCTTCCTCATTTACTTCGCTTGTCGCATGTTCAGAGCGTGTAGCTCTACTAAAGGTCTCTATTAGACGACTAAACATGCTAGATCTGGGTTGTGGGGCCCACACTGGCATGTTTTGGCTTGTCTCCTCAGGGTTCTTGGTAGGGTGTCCTTCCATGGCTTCTGAGTCAGAGGACGAGTCACTATCCACTATTCGTGGATCTTGGGTTGCACTCCCTTGGGTTCCAGCTGAAGGCCAAGATGCCAATGTGGAGGGATGGTGTGAGCCTGCGTAGACTGAAACGCTTTCTAGTGGTTCAGGCTCTAGCACCCGACCAGAACGTAGATGCATGTGACGTGGGTACCCTACGTGCGTTGGTAACTACCCTTGAAGCCCACACAAGTGGTTTCTTGGGTATTTTGCACCTCGTTTTTAGATTGTTTTTAACTCGTTTTTTACCCCCTTACTTACGGTCGAACTTGGACTAGGGCGTGTGATAGCTCGAAACGAGCGTATCGTTCAAAGGGTCCTAGTGTGCTTTACAGCACCGTGTTCGCCTGTCTAGAGCTCTTGTAGTCCTCAAAATAGTCCGTTTCCCTTGGGGGGAAGGGGCAAAAGCCTATTTGCTTGTGGAGGAAAGGGTGAGGGCTTTATCCCACATGCTCACTTTACTCCTTGGGGAGTGGGCTACATATAGGGCACGACTTCCCATAAGCTCTCACTTGAAAGAAAGCTATGGAGGCTCACTCTCCTATATATATATATCAAAAGACCGAGACCGAGACCGCGAGACCGAGGCCGGGGTCGTGGGTCAATTGGGGTTCTTTCTTTTCAAAATTTTTTTCTCCAATTAGAAAATCTTTCCTCTCTTCCTCTCCACACGTTTGGTTCTTTCTTTAAAATTAAAATTTGATTTTTTTGTTTTTTATTTTTTGAATTTTTTTAAAATTTTTATTTTCTGTTTTTTTTTTTGTTTTGAGATAAGTTTTCTAGGGTTTCTAGCCTTGCCCGCGGCGCAGTTCGCGCACACAGCACAGATCTGGGGATTCAGAAACCCCCCTCACACGCAGAAAACCAGATAACCGACCGTGCGCCCACACGCGGAGCGGAGAAATAACAAAAGAAACTGAAATGTAGAAGACAAATTGCAGAAACAGAGATTGCAAACCACAGAAACACCTCAACAACAACCACACAGTCGCTTTTCTACAGTGTAGATTAAACTTCACGCAGCAGCCGAGCTGCAAACTGGAGCTTGGTGCAGGGCAACTCCCCGGCAGCGGCGCCAAAAATGTGCGCTTTTGCCGCACAGGTCGTAGCTGGGGACTTGCCAGACACCGTATGCGAGCCACGAATGGCTGCAAGCATACAACCAGGGAAGGAAGCTCAAACAGAATGCCAAAGGGTGTGTCACTCACCGCTCAACCGCTGCCTTGAAGGATTCCCGCGTCGCAGCCGTGAAGGAGGAGCCGCCGTCGTCGCTCTACCGCCTCTCCGCCGCCGTGCCGCTACACAGTGCTCGATCGCTCTCTCACTCTCTCTCTCTCTCTCACACACGCAGGAGAAGGAAACCAAAGAGATAAGGCAAGAGCACTCTTGTATTCACAACACATGAGAATGAGGAGTTTAGGGTTACATTTGACTCTTATAGGTGACTTGGCCGTTCACACTTGGGCGCCCATACATGGCCGGCCGACCCTAACCCTTATCCTACTGATATCCAAGGTGCGCCTCTCATCGGCGATCACCCAATCCCTTTATCCTTAACATATGGTGCCGACAAGCCCGGCCCATGACTCAGAATATTTAAATTAATGACGTAAAATATAGTACGTCTCAATGTCCGCCATGGGTTAACATGGAGCCACGCTACAAGGCCCATAGGTCTCTTGAGGGATTTAAAGATCAAGATCCTCGGGACTAACTTTTGACACACCTCATGGTGATGAACTTCAGCTGGTAGCCTAATTTGTATGATTGCATCCTAGGACATCCCTTCATGAGAGAAATAAAAAATGATCCATGACTGGGACACGGGTCATATCCATATCTAGAAGAAAGACCAAATGATAAAAGTCAATCTGCGCACTTGGAAAGGCCATCCCATGAGTGGTCGACCCTTCGCAGAGGATTCGGTAACAACAACCCGATCCACCGCAGTCCACTTATGCCAAACGTGCCATAAGACGACCGATGAGGAGAGGTATAGCATGGAATTTGCACCCCTCCCAGAGCTAGAAGACTCTGAGAATTGGATGCATATCTTGGCCACCTTGGACATACTTCCAAGACGCACAAGCATATGATTTGCTATAGCTTACGGGCAAAAAATCACGTCTCTCTACATGCTAAGCACCGCATGTATGCCCGAAGTCACAAGTCATGAGCCTGGGGATGATGATAAGGAGGAACCATTACGAGGAAACCATTTGCGCAGAACTTGTAAACCCAATGGCTTTTCCAGAAAAGAGACATATGTCTTCCCTAGAGGGACTCTGAAACACATTGGCTGAAATATTGAGGGGCTATCAACGCGCACACATACTTTAGCCAATTTTGGCCAAAGGAGCTCACTAATGTCCCCATCTTTATCAATACGGTCACCTCCAAACTAAAGGAACCTATTGATTCCCAACCTGAACCTTAAAAGCTTTGCTGCTCCGTGCGCAAGGCACACAACAAAAAGTTAGCGCTTGTAGAAAAAGAAGCCAAAAATTTGATAAAAGAAGAAAGCGCTAAAGCTGAGGAGACTAAACAAGTCCCCGAACACTTTAGGACCTTCAAAATGGCCGATCGTTTTATACAATATGACTCGGCCCAAAGAACCCATGATGGAGAGCCAGGGACATCTTACGATGGTCCAACCAAATTTAAAGAAGTTAACCTAGCAGGCACAGGTGAAGATCCGAGGCCCATCTACATAGAGGAAGACCTCTCAGCAAAAGAAGAAAAATAATTGCTCACTCTTCTCATAGAATTCCAGGATTTCTTCGCATATGGAAGTACACGGCCATGAAGGGTGTACCTCTAGAAGTGGTCGATACCATTCCCATGGTAGAGGGAGTGAGACTAGTAAAGTAGAGGGCATACCCTATGAACCCCAAATACTCCAAGATGGTCTGGGAGGAAATAGAAAGACTTATAGATGCCGGATTCATCTATGAGATAGAGCACATAGAATGGGTTTCACCCATAGTGATAGTGCCCAAAAAGAACGAAAAAGTGCGAGTGTACGTAGACCTCAAAAAGGTCAATGCTGCTACAATATGGGATCACTATCCATTGCCCTTCACAGAGCATGTGCTCGGGAGGAGAGTCGCAGGAAAGGAAGCCTACAGCTTCCTCAATAGATTCTTTGGATACAATCAAGTGTTGGATTGACCCAAAGGATTAACGTAAAATAGCCTTTGCTACTGAATGGTGCACGTATGCATACCGTGTCATGCCATTTGGGCTGACCAACGCTCCATGTATCCTCCAATGCCTAATGTGCACGGCCTATAAGGAATATCTTCGAAAACTCTTTAACGTCTTCATGGATGACCTCTATGTCAATTCTGCTTAGAAAGCACACTTAGAGTGTTTACGAAAAGTGCTAGAGAGATGTCGACTCTATTGAATCTCTCTTAGTCCTCTTAAATGCCAATTTTGGGTTAGATATGGAGTAATCTTGGGACACATTGTCTTAAATCATGGAATCTCCATGGACAACAACAAGGTGTGCCTCAATCTTGAGCCGCCACCAATTTCAAAGGAGTCTAGCACTTCATGGGACATGTCGAGTATTATTGACGTTTCATCTTCATGCATGCCAACATTGCTCGTCCCCTCTATGGAATTCTAATCATTTTTGAATGGACAGAGGAGTGCCAGCATGCGTATAATACCGTGAAGAAAGCCTTGGAAAACAATCCCATCTTGAGATCCCCTACTAATTGGGACATCATATTTCACGTTCATATCGATGCCTCTGCCTTTGCAATAAGATGTGTGCTAGCTCAACTCGGCAAACACAATAGGGATTTCCCTATTAGCTTTGCCACAGTTACCAACTAAACGAGGTAAAATGAAACGATACCACCATAGAGAGAGAGGGGTTCGCCATGGTCTACACGGTTAAAAAGTTTTGCCATTATCTTTTGGCAACTAAGTTCATTTTCTTTGTGGACCATCCAGCTCTCCGTCACCATGGTAAATAAACCTTGTACCATTGGCAAAATCATTAGATGGCTGCTAATCTTGCTAGAGTTTGACTTTATTTTGGAAAGGCCCACAACATGTTTTGGCTGACCATATGTCATGCATACCCAATGGGGGAGCCACCTGTGGGCATTGATGATGACTTGCCAGATGCCACCTTATTCCAGCTCTGCTTAATTCCTAAATGGGGAGAGGAAATCACGCACTTCCTTGCTAATGGCCTACCCACCGACCCACTCCTCTCAACAAAGATCGAGTGAGGTGCCTCATTAAAAAGGCTGTCCCTTACAGTTGATTGCAGGGGAGTTCTCTACATAGGTAAGGGAAAGACAGAATCATAAGATGTTGTGTCCAACCACGAAGATGAATATGTCTTCCTTCTTGAGCAGGCCCACTCTGGAAGTGCGGGTGGACACTTCGTAAACATTATTGCTCACAAAATCCTCCTAGCAAGACTGTGGTGGCCCACCTTAATTGGAGACGTTGTAGAATACATTAAACAATGTGATGAATGCCAATGAGTGGAAATCCCACGATTTAAGGATAGAATGCCCTTGAACCCGGTCATGTCCCCTAAACCATTTGAGAAGTGGGGCATTGATTTCATAGGGCCCATTAGCCTGACGGCCCAGTACACTCAAGCTCGATACATCATAGCGGCTAACGGACTAGATCCACAACAAAATTCCTTTACAAAATCAGCGGGTCACTTTCCTCTTGAGCTGGTGAGTGACAATGGCACACACTTCATCAATGAAGTGATACAATTTTTGTTACAAGAATTTCTAGTCACCCATAGGAAATACTCCCCCTACTATCCCTAAGCCAATGGCCAAGCCAAAAGCACAAATAAAGCTCTTTGTGCCATCCTAACTGTTAAAACCCTAAGATCTCTCTAGATAATTGTTATGCATAAAACATGCATAAATCAGGCATAAACTCAACCACCCAACCACCCCCGAGCCCAAGGGATGCACACATGAATCATAAATGAAATACATCATACCTCTACCTTGATGTCCCATACCATCAAGAGGTATAACACAATCCAATAGCATATAGCTATAGTGTGAAATGGTAGGTGAGTAGATATGGACCTCTACACAAGAGACCATAGCATAAGCCTCCAAGCCTCCAAGCTTCCAAGCCCCCTTGAGTGTGCCCCATGCCCCTATTATATAGGAGGGCCCTCAAGTGACTCTTGACTTTCCATTCCTCATGTGTGACCCTTGGATGCCTGACCCTAACCTTAAACCTTAAGGTTAGTCCTAACCCATGCTCCAGTAGAGCTTGTTCCCATGCTCCCATGCTCACAAGCCTAATGTGGGTTAGCCTCCTAGTATATGCACACATAATGTGTATATAATATAGCACACATAATGTACATATAACATACTTCCCCTCTCTCAAAACATTGCACTCTTGCAATGAAAAGAAGGAGAACTGCACTGAACAATCTCAACCAACTCCCAAGTCGAATCCTCAATTTCCCTATCTTTCCACCTAATTTTAACCTCAGGGATTAGTCAACTAGAAAGTTTCCTTTCCCTGAATTCAAGTACCATATCAGGTTCATGTGGAACATAGGATAATTCATTGACTTCAACGAGTTCTTGAGGAGTAACTGTGTCGTCCTCACCTCCCAGTTTCCCTTTCAATCTATCGATATGAAAGACTGGATGAACTCTAACAATTGGAGGTAGTTCTAGTTCATACGCAACCGTGCCAATCCGATATATAACTCGAAATGGACCACAATATCTAGGAGATAAATTCGAGCATTTTCCCATTGAAAAAGTCTGAGAACCTTTAAGAACATTAAAATAAATCAACGCTCCTGGTTCAAAAAAGACCGAGATAAGCGTCCCCTATCAGCATACAACCGTGCCCTATCATGAGCACTCCTGATAGAATCCCGAGCTTCGGTCAGAATTTCCTACATATCTCGCAAGAAATCCCTCGATGCCTCAAGCTCGATGTCCTTAAGAGACTGACATCAATAGGTGCCCTGAGTTGATACCCATACATAAGTATGCACGGACTAAAATAATAGCCGTAAATTTAAAACTGTTATAGGCAAATTCCATCATTGAAAGATATTTTCCAATATGATGATTTTCTAGAGACATATGCACAAAGCATATACACTATAATCTGATTCATACACTCTGTTTGCCCATCAGACTACTGCGGATGATCAGAACAATTCACATTCAAAGTAACTTCCTCGTTGTAAACCTTTCAGAATAAAGTAGGAAAACATGGCATTATAACAGCAGAAACCAGGGATTCATCGGTGCCCCGACATACCCACATCTGCATATGGAATAATCGACGTCTCGAGTTACCCATATCAACATAGAGTCATCAACGTCTCGATGAGTCACATATGTCCATCCGTAAACCTATCAGGTTGATTGTGTAAATCACCTAAAGTACGGAACTAAAGAAAGAAATGCCAACAAAGGAAGAATCCAAATTTCATTATCCGAACACAACAAGATAAACTTGTTTGAACTCTAGAAAGAGATTTCCACAAGTGAAAATGCCGATGAGATTGCCCTCATCATAACATGTAGGTTATAGATAAAAGAAGTTTATCTAGAGAATGTCCACAGTATAACTTCTAGTGAATTTAGAAAATAAGATTGTCTTTGAATGTTGAGGTCAACATGCTAAGTGATGTAAGCAAAGCAACAATCTTGAGCCCAAATTATCCCATAAGATAATATATGTGAGGGATCCCTAGCGTCCCATACCACCATGATACCACTCATACATATCTTAACAATTTGAAACTCCTTAGTATGCCGTCTAGGAAAATATGAATAAAATCCTGTATAAAAGGAATAAGATGGCCTTATCCAGACTTTCACATACTAAACCTGTCTCTATATACCTGAGACTACATCAAGGAATAAATCCTTCTGAGTACATCATTAGAAAAGAAATTGAATTATTGGCGCCTTTCTAATGATAACTACCCAAAACACAATAAAGTTAGGGTAGACAAATAACTCACCTAGATATATAAGCAACTAGGTATCTGAGTTGGAATATATACAAGAGTATTAGAAATATACTCCAAAATTACGTGCAAAAAACGAAGGCAAATGCTACCTTCAAAGCACATGTAATTATTCAAAAGATCAAAAGATCCTTATAAAACCATGGATAAAAGCATAAAAGCTCCTTCAATCCATAAATAACATAGTTGATCATAAAAATCAATGCATACCAACTAATGGACATAAATCATGCCAAAAGAAGCATTTAAATTGGTGGCCAACTCATCAATTTGGAGCATATGAACGTTATGTTGTTCAAATAAAACTCCAAAGTAAGAAAGTGAAACACGTGTGTGTAGCACTCAATAAGAAAAACCCCTAGACACAAGTGATCTAGGCAAAACCTGATGAGTCCTTGTAAAACTTGGAAAACGTCCAATAGAAATCCACCAAAACAAACCGATCAACTAACCCATGATAGAGGCTTAAGAAATTAAGCACAAGCCACACTTAAATAAGTGCAAAATAAATTATCATGGAAAAGTGTCAAAGGTGAAACACACTTTGAACGAAAATTATAGCCATCAAAAGAAATTAAGGAACATGTCCAAAAAGAATGGCTAAACAATGGTAAAAAATCATGAATACATCGTTTAGAATTAATCCAAACATAAATATCCATTAATACGAGATATAATCGTATTAATAATATGCGAATAACACGCATCTATCTAATGTCAGTACGAGAAAACGTACTTCAACATTAAATAACCCTCGAAAATATTAAATTCTCGAGAAAAAGAATTATCATGATTTTTTTCTAATTTTTCTAAATTTATAGGGCCTCAAAATATAATAATTTTGAATTCCACCAAACCCATCTCATGGCATTCCAAACCTATATTTTTCCAGAAAATTTTTGCCAAAATACCATTGATATTTTAAAAATACCAATTTTTAGGATTTCTAAATATAATATCTAGAATATTCCTAATTTTCCCTGAGAATCCCATCGTTCACGAAATTTTCAATTCCGCCCGACAATTCTCAAATCCATTGAAAATTTTTAATTTTAATGGATTTTTCTAATTTTCTGGGTCAAAAAATATAATTTTAAAGGAATTTGAATGGTCGCGGGCGCCCGAATGGACACACCACATGCCAAACACCAACCCCACATTTTTCCAAAATTTAAAATAACCTTTGTCTAATTTTCCACTAATTTTCAGGAATTTTTTGAAATTTTTAATCAACCCCGAACGCATTTAGAATACGAACGGTCAAAAAATTTCGGAATTCCAACGGTTTTCCCGGAATACGGAAAGCCAAAAGTTTTGGGAAAATGAAAAGACAAAAAATCGGAATGTGAAAGGTCAAAAGTTTCCGGAATACGGAAGGTCAAAAGTTTTTCCGGAATTTGGAAAGCCAAAAGGTTTCGGGAAAACGGAAAGCCAAAGGTTTTCCGGAAGATGAAAAGCCAAAATTTTTTCAATAAGAAAATTCCAGGAATTTTTCAGAGATTTTTTTTACCTCAAATTCCAAATTTTCTGAATTTTTCAGGCTTTTTTTTCAAGCTTTTTTTCTTGAAAAATATCAAAAAACTCTTTTTTTAAAAATAAAAAACTCATTTTTTAAAAAAAAATGAAAAAAATAAGCTTTTTAGCTTATAACTTGGTTTTGATTTTTTTAGGGGGGGGGCGATTTTTCGCCGGCGGCTGCTGCGCAGCCTCCCCCCTCCCGTCGCCTGCTGCGTGTAAGAGAGAGAGAGACATTGATTCTCTCTTCTCCCCTCTCTCCTCCCTTTCCTCTCCATTTTCTTTCTCCACCCTTCTCTCTGTTAATCAGAGATTAGCTTAATCCTCAATTAAGCTTTTTTCAATTAAATCCTTAATCATAATTAGCATTAATTATGATTAATGTAAAAAATTCATTTTTAAGAGAATTTTCACCCGGAAAAGAGAAAGAAAAATCAGATTTGAGAGGCGGAGAGGACCCCACGCACACGGGAGAGCAATTTATGCATCAACACGCTGTCCCCTACTGAATTTCAGTAGCAAATTGACAGAAATTTGATCGCATTCCCGCGGAAAAAACCCGCAAAAAATGTATAAAAATACATTTTTAATCATAAAAATGCTCAAAAAAATTCCTAAAAAATTAGGAAAAATTTCTAAAAATTCTAGAAATTCAGGGAATCCATCCTACAAAAATATCCACCATAAACTTTATGGTATTTTTGTAAAAAATTCCATTAATGCTTGATTTTAACCATAAAGAATAGGGAAAAATAGCATTAACTCACGGTATTCCCCCGCAACGTCGATTCGTCCATTGAATTGAAGTACCACACGTTCCAATCACCATAACGATGATCCATGTGCATTTCATCAACACAAATCAACAAAAGATAACATTTTATTAGTAAATATTAAAATTTACTAAAAAAAATCAACAATTAAATAGAGATTGCTCTGATACCACTGTTAAAACCCTAAGATCTCTCTAGATAATTGTTATGCATAAAACATGCATAAATCAGGCATAAACTCAACCACCCAACCACCCCCGAGCCCAAGGGATGCACACATGAATCATAAATGAAATACATCATACCTCTACCTTGATGTCCCATACCATCAAGAGGTATAACACAATCCAATAGCATATAGCTATAGTGTGAAATGGTAGGTGAGTAGATATGGACCTCTACACAAGAGACCATAGCATAAGCCTCCAAGCCTCCAAGCTTCCAAGCCCCCTTGAGTGTGCCCCATGCCCCTATTATATAGGAGGGCCCTCAAGTGACTCTTGACTTTCCATTCCTCATGTGTGACCCTTGGATGCCTGACCCTAACCTTAAACCTTAAGGTTAGTCCTAACCCATGCTCCACTAGAGCTTGTTCCCATGCTCCCATGCTCACAAGCCTAATGTGGGTTAGCCTCCTAGTATATGCACACATAATGTGTATATAATATAGCACACATAATGTACATATAACACTAACCAAAACAGTTGAGGCTAACTGAAATGATTGGGAATAAAATTTGCCAGCTGCACTTTGGGCATATCGCACAGCATACATGACAGCCCCAACACAACATCCTTCTGTTTAACCTAATGGTAACAAAGCGTTCATGCCTATGGAGTTCCTAGTACCCATCTTAAGAGTTGTGATACAGGAGAAAGTCACGAAAAATCTTGTGAGTTAGTACCTTTTCGAACTTGAAAGGCTGGATGAAACATGCCAGCTGTGTATAGTATGATTGTGGAAAAGCTAAGGCATAAACAGTGATTTGATGACCAACTCAAATACAAGGAAATGAGTTAGGGTGATATGGTCCTACCCTACAGCACAAAAAACCATAAAAAGAAACTTAAATTCAGAGGCTTAGGACCTTTCATAATTAGTGAAATAACCCCGCATGGTGCAGTGCGCATAGAAACACTCAGTGGCGTCGAGATAGCGAGATATTTCAATGGTAGCAAAATAAAGCACTACTATGTCCCACTCACTAAAACCACATTAAGGGCCATTCATGCCAAAAAATAGCAAAAGAAATAGGATGAGGAAATGAAAGAAACGGCACAACGCAAAGTAAAAGAGTGGCAAGCAAAACTTAGGGGCAAGCTCCCTCCAATGAATCCTCCAAGCTCCTGATGGAGCTACCAACCTCGCCACAACCTCATTGGAGACACCTCTTCACCCTTGCTAACTGGGCTAGGAGTCAGTACAAAACTCGCACTGGGGTGGTGGCTATATAGCCCTAGGGTACACAACCTATTTACAATGTGTCCAAAAACAAACAAATAAATAAATGAAGACACGGCCATACCTTCATGAAGGCACTACCATTCACTCTATTTAGTCATAGCCATACGCTCCTAAGACACGACTGTTCACTCACAAAGCCACAACTATTCCCTTGTAAAATTCTAAGCCACGGCCATTCCTTCGTCTCATTAGCTTAGCCATGGCCGTTCCCTTCTAAAATGCTAAGCCACAGCCATTCCTTTGTCACATCAGCTTAGACACGACCGTATGCTCCTTAGCCACGGTCGTACCCTCATGAAGCCATGGCCGTACACTCCTTAGCCATGGTCATACCCTCATGAGGTCACGTCCATTCCTTTCCTAGAAATCTATAATAAAAAGGACCCACCACTATCATTTTCCTCACTTTTTTCTTCCTCCGCTAGCCAAACTCTTACCATTTTTTCTCCCGAGCTTCACACTCCCATAGCAGCTTTTATCCTCAACAACATGGCAGCCCCAGCCCACTCTGCCTCCTCTTATGGGGTTCTCCCTAATACACCCCAGAAGAAGAAGAAGCAACCTGCTAGTCCCCATTTCGAGGAGAACGGGAAACACCCCACCCAGCTCTCACACTTGGGGTGAGAACCTCATGTGCTAGGTCAGTGGTTGGCCACACTGTCAGCCTCATGAAGAACAACCACAAGGTCAAGCACAAGTTGCTTTGTTATACAGAACCTTGCTACAGGAGGGCAATCACCGATCCCGTAAATAGTGGCCCGCCGCCTGGAGCAGATAGGGCTCGACGATTTACCCCCTCTTCAGCCCTAGGGTCCCCACCTTCTCAACTGCCTCTTCTTCATCAAAACCTACGATGCAAACCAGGCTACAGAGCAAGTTATCGACCACGAGGGCCACCCCTAGACTATCCAACTTAGTCTGGACCTTGTTCAGGAGGTACTACATCTCTCCCGCATGGAGTAGCCCTATGTCTGATTGGCCAATGTGATGTGCCACGTCCAGGGTACATACCAGCAGGGGCCCACCCACCAAGGATGGGGTGGAATGGCAGAATATTTCTTGCCTAGAGCTTATTATGCCAGTCTCGGCGCCCTTTCGTTCCTCCTCATTGTGTGCCATCCGTCCAATTCAACATGTGCCATATGTCCACCCTCGCTTGCGTTCATCAGGGGGTGCAGGTCAACTAGGCTGAGTACATCCACAAAGAGCTTCATGTAATCTGCTCAACCCCCACGGCAAAGCTCTCGGTCTCCTCCCTTCTATCCAAAGTGATCTACCATGTCATGGGTTGGCTAGAACTCCCCCAACCCATTCAACTCTAGAGTGCCAGTCCATTCCCATGCCTCTGCTAGAACCTTGACCCTCCCCAAGCTCTCCACCCCCAAAACAACATCACCCTAACACCACCCAAGAATAGGCGGTCGCCCACCGCTACCACCAATCTGCTGCTGTGGCCGAGACGACCCAAAGGAGGACTCGGAGGCTGCCTGCCACCAAGTTGCTGCTATGGCCGAGACCCAACCAACTCAAGGAGGATGCCCACCCCATGGAGCTACTGTTGTGGCCGAGACCCCAACTCAAGGAGGACGCCTGCCACCACCAAGATGCTACTGTGGGCAAGACCCAACTCAAGGAGGATGCCTGTCTCACTGAAGAGAAAAGGAAGAGGAAGATCTTCGACGCACCGTGTAGTCCTTTGAAGAGAACCTTTTTGAAACCCCCCCTCATGTCTCCTCTCCACCCCCTCCATTTTCCAAAGGGAGTGGTGAAGAAGCTGAAGGTGACCATACTTGGTCTGGAAGCTAAGCTAGATATCCATGTGATGCCAGCAACAAGGAGAGAGGCCTATCCATTAATATTGGGGACACCATAGCTGAAAGGCATGAGGGTAGGTCAGGATTGGTGGAGAGGGCACCTCATCTTGGGTCTAGATCAACCAGTCAAAAAAACAAGTCAGATATAACATGGGTAAAGGGAAAAAACTGATTTCAGAGGATAGTTTATCTCATTAGAAGATGAGGACAATGAAGAAACCAGTTCCATTGAGAGTACATAAATAGAGGAGGAGGAAAGCTCTGATGATGACGAGGTAGAAGTTCAATTGTTGGAGCCAGAGACAGATCTTCTATGTATGTCTTTGTAGTTGAGCACAGAGGAAGGAAAGAAAGTCAAAGCTGAGGTGATAGAGCAGTTAGACAAAGAAGATATGTTGTAGAAAATGCTTGCTAAGGACTTGGCAGTGACTGAAAGGAAAGAATATATGTCTATGTTTTGTAGTAGTTCCCATATTTATTCATTTCTTCCTATACTCAAGTGAGGGGGGTGTCAATTGTGCAACATAAGATACAGTTAAAGCTTGAAGCTAAACCAGTAGTGTAGAGATTGAGGAGATAGGGGTAGTGCATCAGTAGGTATTGAGAGAAGAAGTGAGTAAGCTATTAAAAGCAGGTTTCATTTTTCCAATGGATAATTAAAAATGGGCCTCCCCATTAGTGATAACACCTAAAAAGAATGGAAAGTGGAGAGTGTGTGTGGATTTTAAACCTTTAAATGATGTCACTAATGTTAAATTTGCAGCAATGTGATGAGCTATGGTGGATCAAATGCTAGAATCAACATCATTAGAAAAGAGATTAGATAATAATTAAGATATGATTAGTGAGCAATTAACTGATAGCTTAATGTAGGCATGGATAATCAAAAACCAGCAAGTTCTCATTAGGCCAATGTCTCAATTTATAGGGTTTACATCCAAGCATCTAATCCCACTGATTTCTCCTTGATTCACTCCACCTCTTTTGCTTGATTCTCTCCACATCTTACCAAAATATCTCCACACCTCCTAAATATCCTCATGCTACCCTTTATTCTCTCCCAGTAGATAGTTCTCACCTTTTCACAGCTTCTCTCACATTTACAGATTCTCTTTTACAACCTCTTGCTAAGGGCTTGTTCCCGCATACACCCTATTCACTTGTATATTTCAATACCTCCCCTCCTCAAGTGAATACTCCTAGCACACCTGGACCCTATACCAAGTTTCCCTCTTACTTGATAGTCTGCAAGACCAGTGCCTCAAGTCCCTAAACTCATAGTCCTTGACACACTCTCTCTCTCTCTATGTGTCCAAGGCTAATACAAGTGCCCGTGACCTTGACTAAAGTGCTCACACATACATCTACCACATGGCCTACATCATCGGTGGCTTAGAGGTGGTTTTACTCTGTTGGGCCAGGTTACATTGGGTTGTGGGGTTTCTCTCTCTCTCTCTCTCTCGCTCTCTCAGAAAAGATGATCTGACTCCGCTTCCTTAGGAGCCTCCATGAAGTTTGCCAATGTTGTTCCTTCTCCACTGGGTTTGCTATAGCAATCTCTTGCCATGTGTCCTGGCTTTCTACAGTTGTGGCAACAACGTGAAGGTCCTTCCTCCTACTCTGCCTCTTCCTCGTCCTCCTCCTCGAGAGAATCCTCCTCGGGTGGTGAAGAATGTTTTTTCTTATCCAATTGTTGAGTCCAGCCATTTCTTCTCTTTGACCCTGGTATCTTGCTCTAGTAGAGCTCCTTCTATCTCGTGCATCTTTAATTCAGGTACATACTTTAATGTTGCTACAATGTTTTCATATTCACCTTTGTCCACACTCTTCAGAAGCACTGCTAGTACCTCATCATCTTCTACCTTTTTGCCAATAGTAGCTGACAGTTGTTGCTTAATGCTTCTATATTTGTTCAAGTGTGTGATTAAAGATTCACTTTCCTTCATATCCAGTTTGTAGAATTACATTAACAAATTTATCTTTGAATTTTTTTCTTGAGTGCCAAATAATTTATTTTCATCCCATGCATCTTTTGCCCATTGTATCCCTGTGATGTGATGAATGATTTCATCATTTAAAATGAGTGCGATAAGTCCTAATGCTTTCTCATTCTTGCTCTTCCACTCATTTTTCCCTCTCACCTCTGGGCATTCATCTCTTCCCTCAACTAGCCCCCACAGATTTTTCCTCATGAGCAGATACATGGTTTTTGTCTGCCATGTGTAAAACTGCTCCCCAATAAATTTAGCTATCTCTTGTGCCATACTCATGATGATGTGAAGGGGGTCTTACCTCTTGATCCAATTTCAAGATTCAAGGGTAGTGTCTACCCTTTTACAACTCAATCTGGTGTTTAGGTGATGATTACAACAAATTTATCAGCATAAATTCACCAAAAATTACTTAAACCAAGGGTAACAAATCTGTACGGAATGGTTGGAGTATTAAACCATCTCCGAATTGCAATATGAAGTTATAGGGATTTGTATCAGATACCCAATGGTTAATTTGAACCCTCAATTGCACCAAAATACAGTGATTAGTGTTGATTAATCACTTTCTGTGTGGCAAGATAAGGAAGAAGAAGATTTATTGCAGGTTAAGGAGATTTTGAGCGCATTACCACTTGTCATGCCCCCAGATTGGAGTAAATCCTAGTGTGGGAGAAGATGCCATTAGAGTAGTACTATTACAATAAGGCAGAGAGCATTCCTACATGAGGCCAATATATTTTGTTAGCAGGACTAAGATTGATGGAGAAAGGGCTTATGTTGAAGCAGAGTTAGTGATGGTAGCTGTTGTATTTGCCCTAAGAAAGTTCAAGTCACAAACTTGCTTCCAAAGCCTTTTACTATATTGACGCATTATTCTTTATTGCCTCATCTGATTCAATCTGACCTTCCATCTAAGAGGTTGTCTAAGTGGTTAATGGAGCTTCAAGAGTTCAAGTTCACATGTATAGTAGAGGATAGCACAAGAGTCACCTTCGTTGACATTTTAACATACAGACATAATCCTTTGGTGTTGAGACAGGATATAGTGAAGCAAAAGAAAGCACCCAAGTGGAGAGAACCTAAAGTGGAATTGCCCAATGCATATACCTTGTTTTTTGATGGATCCTTAAAGAGAAGCTTAGGGGTGTCCAGTGGTGGGAATTGTTTTTTTGAATTTTGAAGGTACAACAGTTAACTAAAAGGGGATCAAGCTGTAAAACTAGCAATGAAGCTAAGTATGCCACATTGGAGTATGGGCTACAACAGTGCTTGAAGAAAGGGATTAGCATACTGATCATCAAAGGGGATAGCCTGTTAGTGATTAGGCAACTTCAGACTATCTGGAAGGCTAAGAATCCCAAATTTAAGGAATGGTGTTTTCAGATCAGAAAGATGCTACAGAGTTTCCAAGAGGTGCAGATCTAACATGTTAAGAGAGGTTTAAACAACGATGCATTGCCAAAGGGGGGGTTAGGCAAGGACTTGGATGTGCATATCCTAGTTGTGGCTCACGCCACCTATATTGGAAGGAAAAGTCTCCAAGAAGTTGAAGAGTTTTTGCATACAAGTCTGGTACCATCAAGTTTGGCTAAAGAACAGAGGTATGGTTTCATTAGAAAAGCTCTACATTATACTGTAAATAAATGATCAAGTGTATATGAAGGGAAAAGATTTGATTTTGAGAAAGGTTCCAACTAGAGAAGAGATCTTTGCTATAATGGCCCTCATGCTATGAAGGGGTCTATGGAGGACACTTTGCTTTCAAATTGACTATGAGGAAGGTTTTGACAGCAGGGTATGTATGGCCCAGTATGAGGAGGGATATTTACCATTAGTGTAGAAGCTGTGAATCATGTCAAAAGCAGGGAATAAGAGTACTCTTCATGAATCGAGAAAGACCATCATTTCATATGGAACTTTTGAGAAGTAGGGCCTAGATGCTATTTGTCCTCTACCTATCATAGCAAGGGGGAAGATAAGAAGTGACCAAGTTTGTCTTTGAGGATATTTGTGGAAGATTTGGTATGCCCTTGGAGTTATTGACAGATCAAGGACCTGGTTTTAGGGGTTAGATTGTTCAAGAACTAATGAAGAAGCTACACATTACCCAAAGATTTTCAACCCCTTATTACCCACAATGTAATGGATTGTTTGAGAGGTTTAATGGGGAGTTATGTACTATGCTGACAAAGTGTCTTGAAGAGCATCCTAAGTAGTGGGACTTACATGTATCATCTACTTTATGGGCTTACATAACAACCATGAGGACAACAACAGAGTTTTCTCCCTATCACTTGGTTTTTGGAAAAGAAGCTTTGATGCCTATTGAAGTGGAAATCCCTAGTCTTCAGTTTCTGCTGAAACATTAGGAGAGGAATAGAGATGAGTATGAAGAAAGGCTGCTGGACCTTTAGGAGCTGCAGCTAGCCCAAGGAGGAGGCCTTGGACCATTATATTCAATCGAGTAGCATAAGACCTGAGCTTTTCAATAAGAAGGGGATCTAGTTTTGAGGTACAACAGCAGGTTGGACAATACTTTTCAGATCAAATTTCAAATTAGATGGGAAGGCCCTTTTAAAGTGATGCACATCTATGAGAACGGGACCTATCAACTTGCTGATATGGATGGTCAGCTCCATGTCAAGAGAGTATTAAAATGGCTATAGATTAAAGCCTTACAGGTGCAGATGCATGACACTTTAGAAAGATTTAGAGACAGTGGAGGAAGGCTTGCTTGATGATACAACTGCTGCAAAAGGAGATGCAGAAGTTTGTTGGGATCTGGACACCTTTTTTTGGCAGAGAAGTCCATAGCATATCTAGTTAAGCATGAATGCTTCAACCATGGGGGGGTTTGGCAAAAGATGATAGGAATTTTTTGGGGCCAAAAGAATATGCTCATGGAGAGGTTCACCCCAACCCCAGGAGGAAAATAAATCAATAAGATATCGTTAGGGACCTTAGAAAATGTAGGTTTTTTGCATGGATATTTACTCAGGCTGTAATAAGGTGTTATTAGCTTCCGTTGCATGAAAAAAGCTAAAAAGATTGGGTAAAGTAGGGATATGCATAAAGAAAGAGGGTAGTTGTGCAAAATAAAGAGGAAACGGGGGATTATTTTGGAGGGGGAGAAGCTATAAAGAAAAACGAAGTGACTTCATGAAAGGGAGGGAAGAAAGAGTTTTTTTGGCAGTTGAAGATGGTTTGGAAGTAGTAAAGTATCTACATGTCTTGTGAGGAGGGCGACAGGGGATTTTGTGGAGGAGCCTTGGGTTCAGTCCCAGAGCTGGGGGTTGTGCTGGAGGGAGAGAGTTCTGTGTGGGGACTGGTGTCCCAGAACCTCCCAATAAACACCACTGTTAGATACTTGGAAGAACCAAGGATTGCTCATAACATATCCCCGTTATATTAGCAAAAGTGCCATATTTATGTATGGCATTCATCTCATCCTACATAGCTTCCATCTAATTCTCATGTACTTGAGCTTCTTCAAATGAGCCTAGCTCATCTACATCACACAAGCTACTCAAGCAGGTAACATCCACATGATGTGGTTCATTCCTAGAACTAGCCCATGTCTTGCTACTAAGAAGAGCCGAGAGTTTGCTCTCTTGCAAAGTTTGGACCACCCATCTAGGAACTGATTTGGCTTTATGTAGAGTTGTCTGCTCTTCTCTCAAAACTTCTTCCACATCATCACGCATAGCAAGATATTCATTTTGCTAAACTTCAACATCCACATGATGTCTATATGGCTACAACACATGTTCTACTATGGGTTGTACTGTTGTACTTTAAACATGTCTTGTTGACCCCCATACAGTTGCCTACTAATTCAACCATATTTTGATTCCCATTTTCAACAAACACCACATCTCTACTCTAAAAAATTCTATGGCTAAGTGGATTATAGAGATGGTAGTCTTTGCTACCACTGTTGTACTCCTTTAAAATACATTTTGTTACCTTGTCATCAAGCATGCTTCTCATCTGTTGAGGCACATGGGCATATGCAAGACAACCAAAAACCCTGAAGTAATCAACTTTAGGTTTTTTGTCATATCAGGCCTCATATGGAGTGATGGTTTTCAATACTTTTGTAGGGCATATGCTCAAAACATATGTAGTACACATTATTGCCTCCATCTAGAATTTATGAGGTAAACCATTGCCCTTGACCATACATCTGGCCATCTCCACCAAAGACATGTTCTTCCTTCCTGCAACACCATTTTGTTGTGGTGTGTATGGCATGGTACACTAGTGCTTAATGCCTTTTTCAACCAAGCATGCTTTGAAAGCATCAAACATATACTCCCCTCATAGATTTTATGAGGGTTTGCACTTTACAACCTATTTCATTTTCATCCTTTACAACATAATGCTAAAAACAAATAAAAACCTCCAATTTTGCTTTCAAAGGGTATACCCAAGCAAATTTGGAGAAATCATCTATGAATGTTACAAAGTACATATGCTTTCTATGTGATGGTGTCCTCATAAGACTATCTACATCACTGTCTATATGAGTTGTAATTTTTTACCAGCTCTCACTGAACCATCCTTTAGGAAAGAATTATAATGCATTTTGCCAAGAATGCATCCCTCACATACATGTATAGGAGGTAGTTCAACATGTGGCATGTCATGCACCATTTGTTGCTTTTGTAAAAGCATTAGATTGCCATAATTCACATGTCCAAACCTGGCATGCCACAACTCCGCCTCTTGCATGGCAAGACTAGTAACCACATAAGCATCATGCGCTCTCTTTTCAAAACTATCAAGATGATAGACTCCATGGTATAGTGTCCTAGAAGTGACTATTACATAGTCCTTTTCTTGGTATCTCACTATATCTCGAAATTGACAATAAATCCTCTTTAAGCAAAAGACAACACTAATAACAAATTCTTCTTAATCCCAAGCACATAAAGTAAATCTAGAAAGCATAAATATGTACCATCAGGTGCTCTGTTATGAGTACAATCTCACCAATGTCTTTCACAGGATAAGAATGATTTTTTGCACAAGACCTTCTTATCTTCTAGGGTAGCCCTTAGCTTTGTGAACCATTCCTCTTGGAGTGATGTGTCTAGAGGCCCCACTATCAAAATACCACTTACAACCTGTTTCTCATCCACATTGAGAGACATATACTCTTAAGCATCATTAACTACATACAAGAAAAGCCTAATCATCATGCACATCATTTGCCGATGCATCATCTTCACCTGTCGGAGTAGTAGAAGGGTCACCAACAACCATACCAGATTCTTTCTTCTTCTCTTTGGCTATCCTCTTTCTGCATTCATCAATATTCTGTCGTGGCTTCTTGCAATAATGACACTTGCTCTTTTTTTGCCACCAGCTTTGCCTTTGTCTTTGTTATGTGCCACAATGTCTGATCATGGTCACACATACCCATAGACATATTCTTCCTTGTTTGTTCTTTCTGTTGTTGTTGAAAATCCTAATATGGGATTGATCATGGTGTCGTGCAACATAGATTAAGCATAAACTATGGTGGGTTATACCACACTAAGAACTCCATTGCGAGAGAGAGAGAGAGAGAGAGAGAGAGAGAGAGAGAGAGAGAGAGAGAGAGAGAGAGAGAGAGAGAGAAAGTAGCACACTCAACAATACTCTATTGCATATATTGTATGAACCATACAAATGAGAGGTTTCTAATATAGGTAGCCTCAAGCCCAAATATCCATACATGTGTCCACTTATGTGGCACTCTTATCCATCCACACACTTAAGATAATATCTAACACCTCTAGGGTGTGTTCACACATCAACCAAATAACCCATTTATTTTACATTTCACATTTTAACACCCCTCCTTAATGTAAACTTGGGTGTGTGCATACAAACTCTCCAACCAAATTACCATTCAACTTTCACCCTTGACAGTTTGGCATTGCCAATCTCAACACTCCCCCTCAATGCAAATTGGAGTGTTCAACGAGTGTGTGTGCATATGTTTAGCCAACCTAAACACCTCAAGTCCATTTTGAGCACCATTTTGCTCGGGGGGAACCACCCAAGTGCTTTTTGGACACCCATGTGCCTGGGAAAAGAAACCAACCCATGAAGTGCATCATCCATGTGTGCACAACTCAACACACACCACTTTAGAAACCATTTTGAGCACCCACACGTTTGGGTAGGGAACCGTCATAATTTGGGTGAGATAGTTTTACATCCGTTTTTATGCATGCAAACAAGGGCAAGGCACTCGTCCATGAAGTCGATATTCGCCCAATTTTTTAGGGCTAAGGACCCTTAGAGATGCCAAATGAATAAAAGATTATTATTCTTGATGACCTCCATGAATATTAAGATGCCTCCACTTGGGCATCTTCGCACTACCAACGTGACCACCACAAGCATTTTCATAAGCTACATATGAACAAGGGCTTAATTTGGGTTTCTTTACACCACACATAAATTTAAAGATCAAGGCTTTTTAAAGCCTTAAATTTTATCTTATTTTTAAATCTCTACCTCTACTAGTCCGCCGGGCGCCAAACCTTATCTCGTTCCATTAAATGTTGCACTCTCTGTGCGCGGACTGTGGTGGGTGGCCCTTGTTATATGTACATTATGTGTGCTATGTTATAAACACATTATGTGTGCATATACTAGGAGGCTAACCCACATTAGGCTTGTGAGCATGGGAGCATGGGAACAAGCTCTAGTGGAGCATGGGTTAGGACTAACCTGAAGGGTTAAGGTTAGGGTCAGGCATCCAAGGGTCACACATGAGGAATGGAAAGTCAAGAGTCACTTGAGGGCCCTCCTATATAATAGGGGCATGGGGCACACTCAAGGGGGCACACTCAAGGGGGCTTGGAGGCTAGGAAGCTTGAGGCTTATGCTATGGTCTCTTGTGTAGAGATCCATATCTACTCATCTACCATTTCACACTATAGCTACATGCTATTGGATTGGAGTTATACCTCTTGATGGTATGGGACATCAAGTTAGAGGTATGATGTATTTCATTATTATTCATGTGTGCATCCCTTGGACTCGGGGGTGGTTGGGTGGTTGAGTTTATGCCTGATTTATGCATGTTTATGCATAACAATTATCTAGAGAGATCTTAGGGTTTTAACAGTGGTATCAGAGCAATCTCTATTTAATTGTTGTTGATTTTTTTAGTAAATTTTAATATTTACTAATAAAATATTATTTTTTATTGATTTGTGTTGATGAATTACACGTGGATCATCGACATGGTGATTGGAACGTGTGTAACTACAATTCAATGGACGAATCGACGTTGCGGGGAAATTCCGTGAGTTAATGCTATTTTTCTCTCTCTTTTATGATTAAAATCGAGCATTAATGGAATTTTTTACAAAAATACCATAAAGTTTATGGTGGATATTTTTGTAGAATGGATTCCCTGAATTTCTATAATTTTTAGAAATTTTTTCCTAAATTTTTAGGAATTTTTTGAGCATTTTTATGATTAAAAATATATTTTTATACATTTTTTGCGGGTTTTTTCCGCGGGTATGCGATCAAATTTCTGTCAATTTCTACTGAAATTCAGTAGGGGACAGCGTGTTGATGCATAAATTGCTCTCCCGTGTGCGTGGGGTCCTCTCCGCCTCTCAAATCTGATATTTCTTTCATTTTTCTGTGAAATTTCTCTTAAAAAGAAATTTTTTAAATTAAACATTAATCATAATTAATGTCTAATTATGATTATGAGTTTAATTAAAAAAGCTTAATTAAAGATTAAGCTAATCTCTGATTAACAGAGAAGGGTGGAGAAAGAGAATGGAAAGGAGGTGAAGGAGAGGAAAGAGGGGAGAAGAAGGTTTTCACTCTCTCCATCTCTCTCTCTCTTACGCACAAGCGACGACGGGAGGGGGGGAGGCTGCGCTGCAGCAGCCGGGCGAAAAAAATCGCCCCCCCCTTAAAAAAATCAAATGGGTAATAACCCAATAGCTTCTTGATATTTTTCAAGGAAAAAGCTTGGGAAAAAAAGCCTGAAAAATACTGAAAAATTTGGGATTTGAGGAAAAAAATCCATGAAAATTTTCTGAAAATTTCTTATTGAAAATTTTTGGCTTTTCATCTTCCGGAAAACCTTTGGCTTTCCGTTTTCCAGAAACCTTTTGGCTTTCCGAACTCCGGAAAAACTTTTGACCTTCCGTATTCCGGAAACCTTTGACCTTTCACATTCCGATTTTTTTTGTCTTTTCATTTTCCCAAAACTTTTGGCTTTCCGTATTTCGGAAAACCGTTGGAATTCCGAATTTTTTTGACCGTTCGTATTCTAAATGCGTTCGGGGTAATTTAAAAATTTCAAAAAATTCTTGAAAATTAGTGGAAAATTAGACAAAGGTTATTTTAAATTTTGGAAAAATGTGGGGTTGGTGTTTGGCATGTGGTGTGTCCATTCGGACGCCCGTGACCATTCAAATTTCTTTAAAATTATATTTTTTGACCCAAAAAATTAGAAAAATCCATTAAAATTAAAAATTTTCATTGGATTTGAGAATTGCCGGGCGGAATTGGAAATTTCGTGAACGATGGGATTCTCGAAAAAAATTAGGAATATTTTGAAATTATTTTTAGAAATCCTAAAAATTGGTATTTTAAAAATATCAATGGTATTTTGGCAAATTAAATTGCTAAAAATTTTCTGGAAAAATATAGGTTTGGAATGCCATAAGATAGGTTTGGTGGAATTCAAAATTATCATATTTTGAGGCCCTAGAAAATTAGGAAAAATTAGAAAAAATCATGATAATTCTTTTTCTCGAGAATTTAATATTTTCGAGGGTTATTTAATATTGAAGTACGTTTTCTCGTACTGACATTAGATAGATGCGGTATTCGCATATTATTAATACGATTATACCTCGTATTATGTTTGGATTAATTCTAAACGATGTATTCATGATTTTTTACCATGATTTAGCCATTCTTTTTGGACATGTTCCTTAATTGCTTTTGATGGCTATAATTTTCGTTCAAAGTGTGTTTCACCTTTGACACTTTTCCATGATAATTTATTTTGCACTTATTTAAGTGTGGATTGTGCTTAATTTCTTAAGCCTAAGAGAAACTCTATCATGGGGGGTTAGTTGATCGGTTTGTTTTGGTGGATTTCTATTGGATATTTTCCAAGTTTTATATGGACTCATCAGGTTCTGCCTAGATCACTTATGTCTAGGGTTTTCTTATTGAGTGCTACACACATGTGTTTCACTTTCTTACTTTGGAGTTTTATTTGAACAACACAATGTTCATATACTCCAGATTGATGAGTTGGCCACCAATTTAAATGCTTCTTTTGGCATGATTTATGTCCATTAGATGGTATGCATTGATTTTTATGATCAACTATGGTTTTTATGGATTTAAGAAGCTTCTATGCTTTTATCCATGGTTTTATAAGGATCTTTTGATCTTTTGAAAATTACATGTGCTTTGAAGGTAGCATTTGCCTTCGTTTTTTGCACATAATTTTGGAGTATATTTCTTTTACTCTTGTATATATTCCAACTCGGATACCTAGTTGCTTATATATCTAGGTGAGTTATTTTTCTATCCTAACTTTATTGTGTTTTGGGTAGTTATCATTAGAAAGGCGCCAATAATTCAATTTCTTTTCTAATGATGTACTCAGAAGGAATTATTCCTTGATGTAGTCTCAAGTATATAGAGACAGGTTTAGTATGTGAAAGTCTAGATAAGGCCATCTTATTCCTTTTATACAGGATTTTATTCATTTTTTCCTAGACGGCATACTAGGGAGTTTCAAATTGTTAAGGTATGTATGGGTGGTATCATGGTGGAATGGGACGCTAGTGATCCCTCACATATATTATCTTATGGGATAATTTGGGCTCAAGATTGTTGCTTTGCTTACATCACTTAGCATGTTGACCTCAACATTTAAAGACAATCTTATTTTCTAAATTCACTAGAAGAGTTATAGTGTGGGCATTCTCTAGATAAACTTCTTTTATCTATAGCAGCCTGCATGTTTTAATGAGGGAAATCTCGTCGGCATTTTCACTTGTTGAAATCTCTTTCTTTAGAGTTCAAACAAGTTTATCTTGTTGTGTTTGGATAAGGAAATTTGGATTCTTCCTTTGTTGGCATTTCTTTCTCTAGTTTCGTACTTTAGGTGATTTACATAATCAACCTGATAGGTTTACGGATGGACATATGTGACTCATCAAGACGTTGATGAATTTTTATGTTGATATGGGTAACTCGCGACGTTGAGTATTCCATATGCAGATGTGGGTATGTCGGAGCGCCGATGAATCCCTGGTTTCTGCTGTTATAATGCCATGCTTTCCTACTTTATTCCGAAAGGTTTACAACGAAAAAGTTATTTTGAATGTGAATTGTTCTGATCATCCGCAGTAGTCTGATGGGCAAACAGAGTGTATGAATAAGATTGTAGAGGATATGCTTCGTGCATGTCTTTAGAAAATCATCATATTGGGAAATATCTTCCAATGATGGAATTTGCCTATAACAGTTCTAAATTTACGGCTATTATTTTAGTCCGTGCATACTTATGTATGGGTATCAACTCAGGGCACCGATTGATGTCACTCTTAAGGACATCGAGCTTGATGCATCGAGGGATTTCTTGCGAGATATGTAGGAAATTTTGACCGAAGCTCGGGATTCTATCAGGAGTGCTCATGATAGGGCACGGTTTTATGCTGATAGGGGATGCTCATCTCGGTCTTTTGAACCAAGAGCGTTGGTTTATTTTAATGTTCCTAAAGATTTTCAGACTTTGTCAATGGGAAAATGCTCGAATTTATCTCCTAGATATTGTGGTCCATTTCGAGTTATATATCGGATTGGCACGGTTGCGTATGAACTAAAACTATCTCCAATTGTTAGAGTTCATCCAGTGTTTCATATCGATAGATTGAAAGGGAAACTGGGAGGTGAGGATGACACAGTCACTCCTCAAGAACTCGTTGAAGTCGATGAATTATCCTATGTTCCACATGAACCTGATAAGGTACTTGAATTCAGGGAAAGAAAACTTTGTAGACTAATCCCTGAGGTTAAAATTAGGTGGAAAGATAAGGAAATTGAGAATTCGACTTGGGAGTCGGTTGAGATTGTTCAACGTAGTTCTCCTTCTTTTCATTGCAAGAGTGCAATGTTTTGAGAGAGGGGAAGTATGTTATATGTACATTATGTGTGCTATGTTATAAACACATTATGTGTGCATATACTAGGAGGCTAACCCACATTAGGCTTGTGAGCATGGGAGCATGGGAACAAGCTCTAGTGGAGCATGGGTTAGGACTAACCTTAAGGGTTAAGGTTAGGGTCAGGCATCCAAGGGTCACACATGAGGAATGGAAAGTCAAGAGTCACTTGAGGGCCCTCCTATATAATAGGGGCATGGGGCACACTCAAGGGGGCACACTCAAGGGGGCTTGGAGGCTAGGAAGCTTGAGGCTTATGCTATGGTCTCTTGTGTAGAGATCCATATCTACTCATCTACCATTTCACACTATAGCTACATGCTATTGGATTGGAGTTATACCTCTTGATGGTATGGGACATCAAGGTAGAGGTATGATGTATTTTATTATTATTCATGTGTGCATCCCTTGGGCTCGGGGGTGGTTGGGTGGTTGAGTTTATGCCTGATTTATGCATGTTTATGCATAACAATTATCTAGAGAGATCTTAGGGTTTTAACAGCCCTTATCCACCCACTACCTTCTTTGCATACCTCTCGTTCACACTACGCATGGTTATCTTCTTCTTTCACTGATATGAATGGTCTACAATGCCACGCTTCCCTATTTTCTACAAAACACTACAAGCCATGGGACAATGCTCTCCTGCTTATTACTATTTCCAAGTTGCATGTGCCCAAGTTACACGTGCCATGCCGCCCGATATCTGCATGCTATCAAAGGTCCCAGGTAGTCTGCTTGTTGTTATCACTTCTCTGCCAATTTTTCTCAAAGCTCTCAAGATTCTCGATCATCACCATGTCTGCTGTGCCGCTCTTTTTCTATAGCTGCTACATGCCTTATCTCTATGAGCCTTTCGACTCTACGACTACTGTGTAATTGAGGGCACCCCTCATCTTATTAACGACAAGAGTGGCCAGTGCTAGCTTGCAATACGTATACTTCACAACCATTTTCTCCATATTAATTACAAAATAAGGTGATATGTAGCCCTGATCGAACTGCATGCTCTCAACAACAGTCAAACTATTCTCGAGACTCTTCCCTTCTTCGAGTGTGATGACCCCTTGTCTACTAACTTTACTCATGGCTTTGACCTTGCCAACATGTAGCTATGGCATGTCGCCTATAGCTTCCTGAGGCATACATTTCAATTCACAAGCTGCCATCTTGAATGCTAAATTCACAAGCTGCCTTATTTGCTGCAAATTTCTTGGCCTTCCAACCTCCTCCTTGATATTTACACAACCATTAATATGGTTGTAATGAGCTCCCAAGTGAGCTCCTCTCTTTGCCCCATCCATTGAACCTCCCTCTTGAGGTTTACATAGCCATTATCATGACTACCTTGAGCTCCCAAATGAATTCCATAACCTTACATGCTCTCCTCTTTGCTCCATTTGTACCCTCCTTGATGCAAAAACCTCCATTTGAACTTCAATAACAGCTTCAAAATCTTTAGATGGTTGAAAATATTCATCTCCAATCTTCATGAGCAACTTCATGAACTCTCTCTAATGCAATCTTAATGATAATAGAGTGTGCTTAAATTTTCTCATAAGAAAATGCTAAAAATATAACATATGCTTAATCAACAAACCAAAATCTAATGTACATATTATTAAACCATGATCAAGAGCCCATCCTAGCTCTGATACCATGTTGAAAATCCTAATATGGGATTGATCATGGTGTTGTGCAACATAGATTAAGCATAAACTATGGTGGGTTATACCACACTAAGAATTCCATTGGTAGAGAGAGTGAGAGAGAATAGCACACTCAACAATACTCTATCACATATATTGTATGAACCATACAAATGAGAGGCTTCTAAATAGATAGCCTCAAGCCCAAATATACATACATATGTGCACCTATGTGGCACTCTTATCCATTCACACACTCAAGATAATATCTAGCACCTCTAGGGTGTGTTCACACACTCAACCAAATAACCCATTTATCTTACATTGCACATTTTAACACCCCTCCTTAATGTAAACTTGGGTGTGTGCATACAATCTCTCCAACCAAATTACCATTCAACTTTCACCCTCGAAAATTTGGCATTGCCAATCTCAACACTTGTAATAAAAGCCCCACCAATTCCTGGAATGTGAGTGGGTTAGGGTTTCCCCTCATAGACAGGTTGAGCAATGTGTGCAAGCTAAAGTATGATTCATATAAAGAGTTAAGTGTTGTAGACACTAGCTGGTTGTCCAGAATCACTTCATCATTGTTAATAAAGATCACAAAGTGATATGACATGTTGTCCCCCTCATTCATATGCGTATCATTAAACCATCTTCTTTTCAAATACATAACCCTGGTCTCATTCCTGGCTTGGTACATGGCCTCCAAAGTATCCCCAAGCATGCTTTAACCTCCTACAAGACCAGATATGAGGTATAATTGATCTCTTGATTAACAAAGCCCACAACCGCTGTGGGTGCTAGTAGCGGGGTTTTGTTTGTGGTCTCTTCAAGGGTCATAAGCCTATGAAGGGCAACCTCGCATAAGATCTAAAGGGTTAAAGAGCTCAATTTTCCTCAAGGCCATTGTCAAGGTAAGAGACAAGAAATATACATATATATTTTCAACACAACCTTTGGAGAGCTCAAAAGGGCCAATTTATCCAACATGAGGAGGTCCCACTGCTAATGCTTTTATATATAATTAAAAATTCACAATGTGACACGTTGACGGAGTGAAGTTTTACAAGTGGCGGAGGGCTACGCGCGCGCTGCACGCACGCACCCCCTCCTGTCCAGCGCGCACACCTCCGGGAAGAGCGATGTGCCCGCATCAGTAATATTAGAAAGAGGTAACTATCTGACGCCATAGCCTGCCATGCTTGGGTTGCTAAGAGTTTCTCTAGTGTTTATGCTTCTTCATGGAGATTTTTAGACACTCAAGACATCTTCCTGCGCAGAGTAAGCTTCTTATGCAGAAGAAGCGAGCCGGTAACTTTCTTGAAGGACCCCCTTTTAGTGCCATGCTTACCTCACGTATGGCTTCATACTTGCTCAAGAATAATTATTTTGCATAGATTTTTTTTGTGCTTGGGCTGCTCGGTCTGGTGGTGTGTCACACGTACATTGTCAGGGATTTATACAGGTATGTCATTGTTGGTGGAGGAAATGCAGCAGGCTATGCAGCCCGTGCCTTTACGGAACATGGTGTTCGGAGTGGGAACCTTTGTATCATATCAAAAGAGGTACATGTATATTGCTTTAACACAAAGATGCAACATCAGATTGTGTATAGTACAACGTTTAAGCCTTCTCTTGTCAAGTTGTGCATGAACCTGTAGCTTCTTGCATGGTGGATGCTCTCGGTGTTTGAAAACCAGCATTTTAACCATTGAATAGTGATGTTAGACTCTAATTCTTTGAATCACCTTTGCCCTGCAGAAGGTTCCACCTTATGAAAGGCCAGCCTTGACAAAGGCCTATCTTTTCCCACTAGACAAAAGTTCTGCAAGGCTTCCAGTTAAGGGAAATCTACCTGTGCAGTCAAGTATTCATTTGCTAGATTCAGAGTAGAAAAATACTACAGATTTTACTTTGTAAGGTTCTCAGATGTGCCTGAATGTTTGTTGCCAGGGATTCCATACATGCGTTGGGACTGGAAACCCACGCCAAACAGACGAATGGTACAAGGAAAAGGGTATTGAAGTACGTCATGCCCTTGATAAAAAAAAAAAAAGTTGTATAAAGGGGCTATCATCTTGCCATATTGGTGTGATAACTTGAGTTATGATGGTGCTTTTTCTGCTACTTGTCTAAGGTTCTCTATGACGTCTCTGTCACGGGCATTGATGTGAACTCAAGGACACTTTCGACCTCTGCGGGCACCTCAATAGAGTATGACAATCTCATAATTGCTACTGGAGCCACTGCAGCAAGGCAAGTTTCAATGATCTTTTGATTGGAGTATGCCTATGGGATACCTATTCTAAAATTATGAAAATTGATTTTTTGTGTTCTGACATTGCATTGGCGCAAGCATGCTCTTAGCTCCAAGAGGACGTTGAGTGTGCTCTGAAAGAAGTATGAAAGATGCTCATCTGAAGCCACTTGCCAATATTTTTGTGCTGACAAGTTATTCAACCTGTATATGGAAGTGTTTTTTTGTGGACTTTTACAATACTGGACAAACATCACGGACTAACAAGGAGACTAGAGTCTTCATCTCAATGAGCAGCTGTCTAGCTAGCCTTGGGGGTCAGTCCTTGGGCTCTGGCCTGCGTAAGAGTTGAGGTAGATGAGATAATCAATGACATTGAGTACAAGTACGGCTCTACAGATAGCATGGGCTGCCAAGTGTGGTGTGATCAGCTAAAACTGTGGTTGATGAAGAGCGATTGCACGCCATGGGTGTAGGTTGTGCAGGGTGTTATAGCATCTGAACCGCAGATCCACCAGGTACCCCTGTGTGGACAGCAGCCAGGTACCACAGTATGGACAGCAATAGCACATGTGGGGGTATTAATTAGCACACATGTGGGCATCAGCCATGAGGGCAGGTGAAGGCATCATACCGACGTGCACTGTGACAGCAGAAAGGACATGTGTGGCAGCTCGGGTTCACATGGAAGGGTGCAGCCTCAGATCACATATGTGGTAACAGAGAGGCTGGCAGGGTGCTCTACCGATCTTTTTGCTAGGAGTAAGAGCTCATCAAAAGGGTTGTGTGATACAGACTGTATTCCTCACAAGAGGCAAACCCTAAGAGTCAATCACAACAGTGTTTTCCCCACTAGGAAGAAATATTTCCTAGGCCGGACAATACCTTGGTTCTGCTTCGAGCTCTACCGGCTACATCCTGTGTTGACCCTAGTCACAGGAAACGGCTGTTTCAGCATCCCATCCGTTTCTCATTTCCCAAGTGATTGTGTCATAGGAAATGGCCGTTTCCACCCCTAAAAACTCATTTCCCCGTTTCCATTCCTCGAATGTTTCCATTCCCGTTTCTCGTTTCTGGTGACTATGGTGTTCATCCAATTCGTGGAAGACCAATGTCTCCACTTGGGCGCCAATCTCCATGGAAGAGAGCCAAGTTTAATCCAATCTCAGGCTCTCTTTTGTGCTCCATGGGCTACACTCCGTTATTGACCCAATTTGTGGAAGACCACAGTCTCCATGTAGATGTCAATTTCTAGGGAAGTAAGCTGAGCTTAGTTTACGAGGTGTTCAATTTCTACCCTAAGTTGGCTCTCTGACCATAAATCACAGAGGAGAGAAGTGAGTGACTCTTACCAATTGCACTCCAGGTCGGCTTGTTGGCCATATACTACGGAGGTGAGCTGGGCCCAAGTGAAGTGACTACCAAATGCACATGAGTTGGCTCACTGATTATAAACGTCAGAATAGATCTAGACTCAAGTCAAACAATGCCAATGAAAATACCTCTCACGGAGTAATCCCTAAGTGTTAATAACAAAGGTGTTTCACACTAAGTGTTCAAGCAGCCCATCATCATCCATTTGCACCATAGTCACAAGAAACATTTCGAGGTTTTTGGGGTTTTGTTTTGAAAGGTTTCGTCCCTCGGCTTAGAAACCGCGAGGTTTCAAAAAATCAATAATTTCATAAAGTATTAAATACTTAAAGAACTTATAGTAGCCATCTAAAAACATAGTGTAATGATGAAAAAATGGTCTCTTCTCACACATCTTGGGGAACCATCCTTCTTTTGGTGAGGCATTATGGCAATTTTGCTTCATTAGATGCCACTACTGGTTCAATCAAGGAATCTTAAGAAATTGAAGAAGAGAAGGCAGAAATTGGGAAAGATTTTAGACATTGAAGGAAGACAAAGGGGAAAGAAGAGAGGAGAAGAAGAGAAAAGGAAAAGAAGAGCAAGGGAGAAGAAGAGGAGATGAAGGAGGAGTGGAGGTGAAAGAAGTAGCAGAAGATGGAAAAGGGAAGGAGGGAGGTAGGAGAAGAAGAGGGAAGGAAGGTGATGAGGAGGATATGGAAGAAAAACAAAAATTTAAAAATCCCACAAAAATCAAGGGGAAAAAAAACAAAACTTGAAATTTGTGCAAAACTGCTATACTGGAGAGGTTTCGAGATTTTTAAAAACCGTTTCGAGGTTTCGAGGTTTCGAAAGCTAGAAACAGTTTTTTTTGTTACTATGATTTGCACACACACAACTCTGCATGTACATGTGTGCCATGCAACTTTGCAGAACGAGTGATGTGTCCAAATAAGCATGCATGCACTTGCCATATCCTAACATTTTTCTTTGATATGTTCTGAATAAGCATGCATGCACTTGCCATATCCTAAGCTTGCACACTCTTCCTTTGATGTGTTCCAGAATCATTCTTTTGGTCGGCCAAAAACAGTCCCATGCCTGCGGCTACATTAGGATTAACCAATGTTCTTTTCTTCTTGCAAATACTACAAGACATCCATTGTGTCTTCATGTCAAATGCATCCAGTTGGACCTTTCACAGGTCTTAGTGCACTAATCCTGCCACAATATTTGTGCTTTGCATTCCTTGAACTACGAGTTGTTAGGCATACATGTTTGTAATTCAACTTATGACCAAGCGTTGCGTACTTCCTTGGTTAATGTATATTAGAAAACATCTATCATCATTTACATTTGTGATCCATTGTTGCTGTTGGAACGGTCCATAAAAAGGGTTTCCGGTCCCCCCCGGCTTCTTTTCTGAGCTGATTCTCAAGGATTTAGCCTCTTTTGCATGCAATGGTGGTGATTATTGACCCTCTAGCTGGGTATAACCAACCATAACTGCTCATTTCATCACATAAAGATCAAAGCGATTTACCCTTAGTAATGTGTAAAGCTTTCTAAAACTCATAGCGTTGAAACCGATTTCTATTGTTTCATGACAGAAAGAGCTTAGTTAATCATTTAACACACCATAAGATGCCTTTGTGCCAATCTAGAGCTCTTTGAGGGGCTTCTTTTAGCAAGAATTTGAGTTTCACTTTTCACCAACCCTCCTTACTTGTCCTTGAATTTCGAATGCTGATAAGCAGGGAGAACTTCATGGGTTTTTCCCAATAGTTAGTCTTCTCGAGATAGGACTGTCTTCCTTTCAATAGAAGGAAGCCTATGCTTTAATACCACCATTGGAACCACTTATACCATTAATGTGATAAAACTTATATCATTAATGTGATAAAAAATTGAAGTCCACCACAACACAATTCCACAACAACCATGTTATAAATTGTTGACACCACACTGGGACAACTATCCCCCCCCTCCCGCCCACACCCCCCTCCTCCAATCCTTTGAGACAAGTTTTATTATCCAGAGGGAGCCTCCCCCACTGGGAATGTGAGATTATTCTCTAGTACCTCCAAAGTTTATATGGAACTAACTACGATGATACTATCAGGCTCCTCTAAAGAGGTATATTGGGCTCTTCTTAAGGGGATCCTCCTCTTGAGACAAAGTTGCATGATGTTCTTTCTTGGTTTTGCGAAGATTCTTCCTCTTTGTTTTTGTATATACAGCAGGTCTTTTTGTAAACGGAAGGGGCAACTAAACACGGAAAATCTAATCAATCATGAAATCTGAAAATGCACATATGCATGCCAGATAAAACAAGATGACAAAGCTGCACAGTACACCACACTAGGGGCCAGAAGATGGGCTGACCCCCCCCCCCCCCCCCCCCATGGTTAGATTACCAAAAAGGAGTCTGCTTCGAATACAACTTTGCGGGTACCCAGGGTTCACCACTGGCTGCACCTATTTCTTCCAATACAATATGAAAACAAGAAAAACATAATATCTGAACTTGCTAACAATTTCAGCACAAGTGAGCATTCCCGGCATCAAGCACACGCAGGACAACTATGGACAGCCCATAGCACTCCCACATCAGCCCGGGACAACTCAACATCATCATCTTCCTCCTGTTTGGCTCATAGAGCAAGTTGACCAGCCCTCAGTAGCCACAAAAGAAAGCGACCAGCAGTTGTGCACAAGCCTGCAAACCTCCGGTCGGAAGAAAAACTGTCTAGAAGCCCACGACCAGCTCTTCCTCCCTGTTTTTAACCTCTGTCCAGCCTCTATTCAAGCTGTAAATCAGCCGGCCAGCAGTGGAGAACATGCAGAAGGAGTCAGCCAGCTTCTCCCATGCATCCCGGTGAACTTCAGTCGCGATGGATGGCTGTAGAAACTTGCCAACAGGCTGAAAACCAGCCGACCAGCCCTCATGCACTCCTGAAAAGCATGCGTCCCCCCTCCAATCTGGAGTTTCGTCAATAATAGAGACTTCCCCGCTGAAAATAGCCCACACGTGTGCTTTTCTGGTCCAGAAAGGGGCGCCCACAAGAAGGGAGTCCAAATAATGTCCAGTGCCCGGTCTTTGGCCGCCATGTGTATTAAATAAGTCCTGCTCAATGTGTACTCACTAATAAGTTGTCCGGTCACTTATAAGTGAGTGTGAACCTGCATCCATAATTATTAACATGTGAACTCATAAAGATGTAAATTGACTTTTTGGGAATACGTACCATCTGCAAAACACATGTAGATACACGTCCATAGGGTGCCTAGGCGTCCCTGGCCCCATGGACAACACAGGCAGAAATCTCAGGCATTGTCCAGGCAAACAAGACAAGTCATCCAAAGATAAAATAAAAGTCATGTACACACGAGTGCAATTATATTGGAAGAAACACCCATCTGCTCAGTTGTATTCGATAAAATGTCCAGAGCTCATGATCCTTTCGGAACCTTCCCAGAACATAAATACACAAGATCTTCAAGATAGCTAGTCCCAGAGACTTTCATCATGTCAGGCTCCACAAGCCACACATGTACTATCATGTTAGGCTACACTAGCCATACATGTACTGTCATGTCAGACTCCATATGCCACACAGACACACCATGTCAGGCTACACCAGCCATACATGTATGTCATGTCAGGCTCCACATGCCACACATGAATAGTAGAAAAATAGAGCTGTAAGGAATTTTGTGACATTCTCTCTGGCTTCTAATTGACCGCAACTAAAAAGCTTCCAAGTAGGCCTTCAGAAGTTCCGGATAATCCGCAAAATTATCCTCGTCCATCCATTTTGCATCCACCATAGCCGAATAGTTTTAAACTTCACAAGATACCTGCGCACTAGCTTGCCACCTGCATGCTTGCGCTCTTTATGAAAAACTATCAGCTCAGGTTGCAATACCTCCTCAAGTGCATCCACTTCAAGTGGATCTCAAAAGATGGGCTGACCCCCCCCCCCTTAATGGTTAGATTACCAAAAAGGAGTCTGCTTCCAATACAACTTTGCGGGTGCCCAGCGTTCACTGGCTGCACCTATTTCTTCCAATACAATATGAAAACAAGAAAAACATCACAATATCTGAACTTGGTGACAATTTCAGCACAAGTGAGCATTCTCGGCATCAAGCACATGCAGGACAACTATGGACAGCCCATAGCACTCTCACATCAGCCCGGGACAACTCAATATCATCATCTTCCTCCTGTCTAGCTCATAGAGCAAGTCAACCAGCCTTCAAAGGCTGTTTTCAGCAGTCGACCAGCCCTCAGTAGCCACAGAAGAAAGCGACCAACAGTTGTGCAGCCTGCAAACCTCTCGTCGGAAGGAAAACTGTCTAGAAGCCCACGACCAGCTCTTCCTCCCTGTTTTTAACCTCTGTCCAGCCTCTATTCAAACTGTAAATCAGCCGGCCAGCAGTGGAAAACATGCAGAAGGAGTCAGCCAGCTTCTCCCATGCATTCGGTGAACTTCAGTCGCGATGGATGGCTGTAGAAACTTGCCAACAGGCTGAAAACCAGCCGACCAGTCCGCATGCACTCCTGAAAAGCATGCGCCCCCCTCCAATCTGGAGTGTCGTCAATAATAGAGACTTCCCCGCTAAAAATAGCCCACACGTGTGCTTTTCTCGTCCAGAAAGGGGCACCTACAAGAAGGGAGTCCAAGTAATGTCCAGTGCTCGGTCTTTGGCCACCACGTGTATTAAATAAGTCCTGCTCAATGTGTACTCACTTATAAAGTTGTCCGGTCACTTATAAGTGAGTCATCCATAATTAATAACATGTGAACTCATAAAGCTGTAAATTGAGTTTTTGGGAATACTTACCACCTGCAAAACACATGTAGACCACCTGTCAATCCCAAACTGGTGTGCACATACACGTCCACAAGGTGCCCAGGCGTCCCTGGTCCCATGGACAGCACAGGCAGAAATCTCAGGCATTGTCTAGGCAAACAAGACAAGTCATCCAAAGATAAAATAAAAGTCATGCGCACACATGAGTGCAATTAGATTGGAAGAAACACCCATCTGCTCAGTTGTATCCGATAAAATGTCCAGGGCTCATGATCCTTCCGGAACCTTCCGAGAACATAAATACACAAGATCTCCAAGATAGCTAGTCCCAGAGACTTTCAGCATGTCAGGCTCCATGGCCATACATGTACTATCATGTCAGGCCCCATAAGCCACACATGTACTATCATGTCAGGCTACACCAGCCATACATGTAGTGTCATGTCAGGCTCCATATGCCACACAGACACACTATGTCAGGCCTACTACACCAGCCATAAATGTATGTCATGTTAGGCTCCACATGCCACACATGAACAGTAGAAAAATAGAAGCTGTAAGGAATTTTGAGACACTTTTAGTGTGTTTTAAGCTGAAATCCTCCACGCCGTTGAAGGAGCCTGACATCACCAGGAAAATGGGTATACTAGAGACTACTTCCAAGATTTCACCAAGAAGTACGCACCTCGAAGGGATTCAACGTGCTGGAAAATATGAGTTAGCGTTATCAATAAAGTGACTCCAAGTAGGTGAGTAGCTGAGGCTGTTGATGGAAAAAAGGGGTAGCACATAGATGATAGGTACAATTGATTGAACAGACTGCCCTAGGTGTTTGTGCATGGGTAGAACAATTGGTCCATAGTGGTACACGTGTAGTACCGGCCCCCAAAAAGGCGGCTTTATATAGATGGATGGTTTGCTAAAGGGGTTGTGCACAACTAGTGTTTGACATCATCTCCTTGTTGCTGGCTTCCTGTTTGGTGTCATTTATAGCCTCTAGGGCTGACCATGTTAGCTAGAGGGACTGGTCACCCCTCACTTATTTTACCCATATTTTATCCCCATTTTATGGAGTCTTGGGCACTTTTTATCCTAGTCGTGGAGGTTTTTTCCCTAGTCGTGAGCTGGTCGGCTGCGTACTTCTAGGCATATATATAGTCGGCATTCCCTCACTCCTTATTTATTGCTTAGCATTGTTTGTTGCAGTCCCTCACATACGAGGTCTTCTCCCCTCTTGCTTGGGACATGTATTCCTTTGGCTGATGATATTGAGAGCAGGTATATACCTGTGTTTCCTCTCCATCTCTCTCTCTCTCCAGCATTGATGTATGCAGTAGCAGTATGGGCACCAGGTTTGGCTACATCCTCATGGACACAGATAGAGCGCCCTCAGATTTTGATGCTCTCACGGATGATCCGCAGCAAACCTTCAGTACCACATGATATCCTTCGAGCGGAGTTTGCTGTACCAACTATGTTAGTAGAGGCCATGTTCCAGACTATATCTTTTATACACAAGATGCGGGAGCTCCCACTAAATCGGGTATCTCGGGTTGCTTTTGAGGCATCCAGACAGCTGAGGAGGGACATACCTGGTCATGGTACTCCCAGGTGGTAACAGTGGATATCATCACACAGGATTGATATTGACAGATTACCACCCTTACAGTATGACCTAGCTGCACCACACAGACGCCTCTCTCAGACAGAGAGGAACAGAGTCATGAGACATGACATTTGGCAGGGCCACATACAGGAGACTTGGCTATCTCCCAGTCAGCCACTCCCGACGAAGATGCTCTACTACAGAGACCACTTCTTGAGCACCTCCACAGACGGCTTCATCCAGCGACCACGATACTTGGAGGTCCACTTATCACATGGAGCCAGAGTAGCCATTGGGTGACTATGGGTCTCATCACTCCAACTAGAGATCGAGACTGGGAGAGCAGCACGCATCCCTCGAGCAGAACGCATTTGCAGATTATGCCAGACGGGGGTAGAGACAGAGGAGCATTTTGTTTGCCAGTGTGGTGCTTTGCAGGAGATCAGGGCTTGCTATCCTGAGGTTTTTAGAGGGACCACATCACTTAGACAGATCTGGGAGAGATCGGACCAGAGACAGTTAGGCAGACTACTACTAGCACTACAGAGACACAGGGAGATCTTACTTCAGACACCCGCACATCATAGCGGAGGAAGACAGTCCCAGTTGACTGACTTCTTCCAGAGATTGGCACCAGTAGCCCAGCCACACACATTGGGAGTGACATCTCAGCAAGCGGAGGAGATTCGAGCTAGGCGACGACCCAGACGAGTCGGCTACCAGACACCACGGCTACACCACAGAGAGATCGCGGCCATCCGGTCTCGACACCAGCAGGAGGTCCAGGAGCAGCTGGCACATTTTCGCTCTGATCCAGGATGCATGTTCCAGACATTTACGGCATCCTCAGATCGGATGTATGACATACCCAGACTATGGGACTGGATGGAGTTAGGAGTAGATAACATATCATACTTGTATCACCCCTTCAGCATATAGAGATGCATTAGTAGCCCTAGTACTCCATCCACACCCTCTCGTTTGTACACCACCATTGAATCCCCTATGGTCGTGTTGTCATACTTGTACATTTTATTCTCACTCCACATTTTCCTCTTGATGACTGGAGGAACATCATTGTACTACTTGTTTGTCTCATAGGCCAATTTTGGCCTTTTGCAGATGTTAATATATCTTTCTTTCTTTCTTTCTTTCTCACTTTCTCTCTTGTGTTTCCACTTTCCCTTCTTCCGTTGCACATTCTATCATGGTATCAGAGTGCCGGTGATCTACAGTGTTGGATGCTTCTTTCTCTCCCTCTTGTGTTTTTTTTTCTCAGAGTTGCTGCTAGTTGCCTGCCTCTTCCAAGCGTTTTTTCTCTGCAGACCATGGTCATTTATAACAAGTTTTGATCCCTGAGATTCTCCCTTTCTCACCTATTTTCTACTCTATTTTTAGGGCAGCAGCACCTAGTGTGCCTACGTGTTGCTGCGTTTTTCTACAGGTGGTTTCTACAAGAAGTTTTGCAACGTTTTCTTCATCTACCCCCCCTCCCCCCAGTTGTGCTGGTCGCCTGTTCTATGCAGGACAACAACAATATTTACTACGTTTTGTCTCCTACAAAGGGTTTTCTGAAGCTGTTTGATGCTGTGGGACTTGATGGTACCATATATCTTCTGCTTTTCCAGATTCAGTCCTATCTCCTATCCCAAATACTTCTCTGTTTTCAGATTTGCAGCCATAGTTGCTGCATTTTTTTGAAGAGATGTCACTATTTGGTCCATCTCCATTTTTGGAGCCACTTCTATGGGACTGTCACTCCATAGAGCGGCTAGATTTGTACCATGTTCACATGTGGCCAGGCCAGGGTCCCAGGGTCCCATGTGAAAGGGTCAGTCATCTTGTGTCACATGGACGGGAACCAATTTTGTGCCACCCGTGTGTGACCAATATTATGCCATATGGACGGGAGCCTGTTTGCTGCCACCCGTGTATAACCAGGATTGCGTCTTACCCATGGGACTGTCACTCCATGGTAGGACTGATATTTGTGCTGAGCTTTGTCTATGGGATTGTCACTCCATAGAAAGGCTCGTGCCAGGATTTGTGTTTTGCCTATGGGACTGTCACTCCATAGGAAGACCAGGACTTCACAGTTTTGTCACGCCAGTTTTGTGCCTGACAAGAAATTCTTATATAAGATTCATGAAAGGGAGATTTCGTCCATTACATGTGCACATGCATTCATGTTTGCATGCATAAACTTGTTTTCGTGTGTTTGCTTGCTATGACGTGCCAGTACACTGGACAGGGACGCCCCCAGTGTACCGTGGGTGTGTTGTCTGCTGACAAGTTGGTGTGGTGTGTGAACAGGTGGTAAGTATTGCCTTTTTGGCCTTTTTCAATGTAAAATCTATAAAGTAGTGTAAACTTTAATATTTATAAGGTTGGGTGTTCACACATATTTAAATTAATGATTGGATATCTTTCAATGTGGGTGCCCAAGGATTAACCATTGATTAAGGCCTAATAATATTTTAGACTAGGATTGCATGGGAAAAATTCCTTCAAGCACGTGGATGGTGGAAAGGGGGTGGTTGATGGAAAGAGAGCACCTACTGGATTGGAAGGGGGGGGGGGAGGGAATGCTGTCCCTGTACCTGCCTGTTGCTGCCTCTGTACCCGCCACCATCAGTACCCACCGCCGAGTGCTGTTTGCACCAACCAGGACCAGGTAGGTTTGAACCTGCCCCGCTGTACCCGCCTTCACACCTGCCGGCTGCTGCTCCTGTACTCGCCATCAATAACCACCGATTGTTGCTGGACTGCACCAACCAGGACCACATTAAAGGGGACAGGCTTCTCTCCTTAGATCCCAATTTGAATCTAAATCAGGTACTTATTTTTGTAATTCAAAATCAGATAAGATTAAATTTAAATGTTGTTTTCCAAGTCTTGTGTAGGCAATCATCACCACCGGTTTCCTTCACCATGGAAGGCCATTGGGATGGTGATCTTTCCCCGTGAGTATCCTGACCGTGCCCTCACATTCAGAGGAGCCAGTGAAGGTCAATGGGGTTTGAGAAAAATTGGGAGGAAAGCTTACTTGGGAGCACTAGTTATCACTCCCTCCGCGGTGCCTCACCCTGGTGTTAGTATGGGCGTGCCTGTTGGTGCATGGTCTCAGAAGACCAGCGAGGGGCGGGTGTTCACCCAGTGAAGGTGGGAAACTGCCTGTGATTTGGTCTACCCTGACAACCGATTCTTCATCGCGACAGCAGAAATCTTATCGTTTCAGTTGTATTCACTCCAAGTTATGGAGAAAGCCGGCCTTGGTGCCCTTGAACACTTGTACATATAAATACTCCAAGAAATACAAACTATATTGAGGGGGGGGGGTGGCGGGTCCTTTCTGGCCCCAGTGATGGTGTCAAGTGTTCTTTGTCATTTCCAGTTTTAATGTTGCAAGTATTTTTCCATTGTTTGAATGGGTTAAGTGATCTAATTATGTGTATTTTATCTTCCGATTTGTAGGCCTCTCGAAGGAACGGGTACATTGGTATCAGAGCCTGGTCGTCTCTCTTTCTCAAGAGGAGACACGGTGTTTTGAGATCGGAAGCTAACATAGACACTTGACTCAATGGACAGCTAAGGCAACCCTTTAGAAGTGCCAAATTTGAGAGGTCAATCAAGTGCCTCTAGCGATTCCGATGCATTGCATGGAAGGCACAAGCCTCTTCATGATAGTGCCTCTTGAGAGAGTTTATGACAGTGCTTCAATGGGACGGCCATCTCGTGGGAAAGAGCCTATGCATGAGGATGAGCCCAATGCATTGAGGGCTGAATTGGAGCACATGAAGAAGCTTTTGCAGGCAAAGGAGCAAGAGCTGAAATTTTTGCATGAAGATCCCCGTGTACAACGTGTCATTGAAGCTAGGAAAGCTGATGCTATGGTGGGTATAATCTTTGAGTCTATGGCTCGTGAAGTGGGCAAGAAGCCAAGGGAGTTGGCACTCTCCTATCTCATCCGAAAGGGTGATCTCGAAAGAGAGGATGGGGAGCTAATGTTTAAGAATCCACCTCGTTTGAAGCATGGAGACCCAACATCTCAACGTTTGAGGTCTTTTGTGCACAAGGAAGAGGTATCAGTCACTTCACGCCATGCATCTACTCCTCATGGGACAAGAGGAAACAGATATGTGCATGTTGGAGCTAGTGGGCGACATGATGGCCTTGTGGATTCAAAGCATGTTTATCATGGTGGAGAGAGTGGTCGGCATGCAAGCCAAAAGACTTTGCCCATTGAGTTGTCTGGTGGTGAGACATTGTGTCATTCAGGGAGGTCACATGCATCTGGGCCACAGATTCATAATGCACATGCCACTGTGCCTCGTGAAACGTCTTTGGTTGCTCATGAAGCCCATGTAGACAGGGCTGCCCTGTTGGATAGGGGAAAGAGAAAGAGGGAAGAACATGAATCACATCCCAAAAAGCTCAAAGAGTTTAAGGTAGGTGATAAATCTGTCAAGTTTGATGCCTTTCATGGAGAGTATGATGCCTCCAAGGTGCTTGCTTTCATGGCTCAGTTTAACATTGCTTTTAGTGATGAGGACTTCACTAAGAAGTCTAAAGTTCGTCATGCAAGCATGTTTTTGAAGGGGATAGCTGCCCATTGGTGGATCACTGAAAAGACCACCAAAGATCCCATTTGTACTCGGAAAGAGTTCAAGGACATATTTTATGACCATGTGCATATCCATCAAGCCCTGACCAAAGAAAGTTCCGAATAAAGCGACGAAGCTGGCCAATGCAGACCTTATGAAAAATCCAGCACAAAGCGATAAATCAAGCCGTGGCTAGCAAAACTTGGTTAACCACCAAAGCTCTAGAGGCCAAGTCGAGCTTCCTCCTACTCCAGTGATGAAGTTTGCTTTTAATGCTTAAGAGCACTGGAGCAAACTGTTAACGCCCACCTTACAACCAAGGTATCTGGCAGAGCATCCTCTCTCAATCCAAGTAAAACCAACATCTAGAGGAGAATCACTGATCCAAAAACTGAGTGACTTATGCCAATTGATAGTAGCTCCTGCTGCCAAACAAAAGGCCTCCAAGGCTGTCCGGAAAGCACATAAACAAGCATGTGAATCCTCAAAGACCATTGCCATATCATCTACTAAAACTCAGAGTCCAAAAACTCCTCCTCCGTGCATAAAGGTAGTCTGAGACCCACAACACCAGGGGCAGCCCGAAGAAACCTTCTCATAGCCTCAGCTACAATGAGGTACAGTAAAGGGGCGAGGGGACAGCCCTGTTTCACTGAACGGGAAATCTGAAAACGCTCACCGCGTCCCCCACAGGCTAAAACAGTGCTATGAGCCTCCCTGTATAGGTAGGACACCCCTCTGATCAAGTTTTGGGAAAACCCCATGTGTGCCATAGTGCCCTCTAAAAAATCCCAATCCACTCTGTCATAAGCTTTTTCAAAATCAAGCAAAAGAATGGCAAGAGGCTGCTGACTAGACTTTGCCCACTCGACAGCTTCCCAGAAAGAAAAGATGTTATCAAATACACTCCTTCCTTGGAGGAACCCATTCTGGGTATCATGGATAGTCCTTTGGAGAATTGGCTGCAACCTTATACTCAAGGCTTTAGCTAAGATTTTATATGCAGATCCAAGGAGGGTGATGGGCCTCCATTGCTTGATGTCAGTCTTGTCCCCACCCTTGGGGATAAGGTGAATCAGCCCCTCCGTGAGGTATGGAGGCATCATACCCGACAACCACATTTCGTGAAGGGCAACAATGATAGCATCTCCAATATGATCCCAAAAAAGAATAAAGAAGGCGGGAGAAAGAGCATCATCCCCTGGGCATGAACCACTGGAAAGAGCATGTAGTGGGTGAAGGAATTCATCCTTCGAGAAAGGAGGGAAGAACACATAGCATCTGTAATGAGCCTGGGCATGCACTCCCAAACTTTCTGCCGTGCCACATCTCTTTGAGGAGAGGGCACCTTTGCAGTCAACAAAGACCGATAAAAATCTGAAGCAATACCCCTGAGCTTATCAGGCTCAATCTGAACCTCACCATGTGAATCCTGCAAGTACCTCACAGAATCCTTGCTATGGGAAGGCCTGTGCGCTGAAAAAAACTCTTTGTTGCATCTGCCACCCATTTGAGTCCAAAAAGCCTCGTTCGCATGAAAGGCGAACTCAGCCCTCCTGTCCATGGCCAACTGCAGCTCGGGTCTAACTGTGGTCAAGAGGTCTGTAATCCAAGACACATGTGGATGCTTTTCATGTTCCCTCTGAAGAGCAGCAATCCTACGCCTAATAGCTCTCTCCTTGTCCAGAGCCTCCTTCTTCTTGGACAAGGCAGTGCTATGATAATGATGGCTGGTCCTCTCAAGAGCTAGCACAATATTATGACAAGGATCACGACTGTCACAAGATCTCCATATCTCTCTGATCTCAAGGGAGATGTCGGCATCTAGATAAAGAGAGTCAGGGATATGGACACGGGGAGAGGCCGAGTGAGCCCCAGGCTCCCTCACTCACAAAACGACGGGGCAATGATTGGATTTGGTGGTGCCAGGCATAATAGTAATGGTGCCTCCTCTGTCCAAGGACCAATCATCCACATAAAACCTGTCCAGATGTGCAAAGATGCTCTCATACCCGCTCCTGCGGTTATTGTATCTAGGCCTCTCTATAAATCCATCATCAGTGATACTCATGAAAATGAAAATGAAATGAAATGATATATTAACATCTTCAGAAGGCCAAAATGACGTATGAGACTGAAACCGATCCCGTCAAGTGGGAAAGACTCCGCTGGACACCCACACGCTTAATAGCACAACTTTAAAACCACAAATTTGAAATGGACAACTTAAAACAACTTGAAATTTAAATGAACAGAAATGGAAAGATGGACACCAGCACTGGGGCCGGAACGGGCCGACCCCCCCCTCAATATATGATATATTTATTGGGAGTATTTAAAGAATACAATGCTCCATGGGTTCTGAGAACCAGATAATGTCCATGTACATATGAAAACAGTACCAAACAAGTAGGCTCGGATTTCGATGAAGAAAACTCGAAGCAGAACGACCACTAGTGTGGTCCAATCTCTACGGTCCTGTGCTTTCACTGGACTCCGCGGAGAGCGCCTCACTGGTGTTCCGAGACCACGCACAAACAGGCGCTCTCGTACTAACGCCTGGCTCTCCCGATCTCAGCACCTTTGGACCGAGGTTCGCCAATACAGCTTGGACAACCCGGCACCGAACGGGTGTGGCCGTAGAGGGATGAATCCCGTATCAGATTTAAACATTAAATGCTTTACTCAAATCTGAAAATTACTTACTTGTAGATGGTTGATAGAAAACCAAAACTTGTGGTGTTTGTGTAGACTATGAAGCCACCCTTGTCGAAGAAAGAGTTGCCTCAAGTAGTAGCATCAAGACAAGCACCACCACGAAGGGTACAGCCGCCTGCTGTGAGAGAAGAAGCATCCACTTGCAAAGGAGGAGAGGCTTGGCTGCAGTGTAGAGGAACCCAAACAGAGTTGCCTGAGGGCAATGTTCTTACTGGCCGGAACACAAGCACATAGCCCCAGCCGTCTGTAGGGACATGCGTAGCTTGGAGAGATGCAGCTGGTGCAGCCGGAAGAGGATGGGCAACCTGCAAGTACTGTCACCTGGGAGAGTAGCCGCCTGTAGAGAGTCAGGCGCAGCCCACTTTGCAGTAAAGTCAGCCGCCTGTAGAGAGTTTGGTTGCAGCCAGTAGTGCAGAGTCAGCCGCCTGTAGAGAGTCAGGCGCAGCCAGCAGCAGAGGGTCGCCTGTAGAGAGTCAGGCGCAGCCTAGCAGCAGAGTCAGCAGTCCCCTGCACGCTTCCACGCAGCCACCAGCAGAGTATTCAGCCGCATGTAGAGGGGCAGGCGCAGCAGAGGGGATTCAGCCAGCAGCACTCGCCTGGGAGCAGAAGCGCATACAAACCAGCAGTCGCCTGAGGTAAACATGTGCAAGGAAGGGTGGTCGCCAGTTCTCTACGTAAGAGGGAAGCGATGATGCTCCTACGCTTCATGGAGGGAGTCCTTTTTTTAATAAATTAAAGTGAAGTTAACCTTGGTCATACCCACGTTTGCATGTGGTGACTAGTGGGGGTAGGTGACCATGCCCACCCCCACACTCACTTAAAAGTGGGGCTCCCCACCTTGGCCCCAAAGTGGGTGCCCAAAGGGGGTGCCCACTTTTAAATAAGTGTGAACATCTAACCTTATAAAACAAAGGGGTTAGAATATAAAACATTAAAACAACATGTACCATATACCTACCACCTGTTCACATGCACTGAAACTTGTCAGAATACAGGGCAGACTTCACGACCCACTGGCAGGCGTCCCCGCTCAGTAAGTAACACGTCAGGCAGGCAAACACACAAATACATGTCATGCGAAAACAGTTTCAAGCATGCAAATCATGTGTGCATGTGCAAATAGTAACATGGACATATCTCCCGTTCATGGAACATGTACAAAATATCTGTCGGCACAAAACTGGCACGACATAAAAACATAAAAACCTGGTCTTCCTATGGAGTGACAGTCCCATAGGTAAGACACAGTTCCACGCACGAGTTTCCCTAGGTGTGACAGTCCCATAGGTAAAACACGGCACGAATACTGGCTCTTCCATGGCGTGACAATCCCATGGATCGAACACAGTCCAGGTCATACATGGGTGGCACTGGTCTGGCTCCCGTCCATACGACACCATCCTGCTAACACACGGGTGGCACCAGTCTGGCTCCCGTCCATGTCAACAAAATACTGGCCTCTTCACATGAGACACCGGCCTGGCCTCAAGTGAACGAGACGCAAAAACTAGGAATGGACCAAATGGTCGGCCAATTGGTGACATCCCCCCGGGCTTCTAAAGAGTTGACCTCAACTTAAAAGCCTCAAGATATGCCTGCAACAATTGCGGATAATCTGCAAAATAATCCTCATTTACCCATTTGGCATCAATAGGCAAATAATTCTTAAACTTCACAAGGTATCTCCTGGAAAGCTTTCCTGCAGGTAGCTTTCTCTCCTTGTGAAAAACAATCTGTTCTGGCTGGAGGATCTCCTCAAGCTCTTCAATTTCTGGCGGATCTTCTGTGACAGGCTCATCAGGATCTGGCCCCACATATTTCCGAAATAGACTCACATGAAAAGCATTGTGAATCTTCCAATGACTAGGTAAAGCAAGCCTGTAGGACACTTCATTGATTTTGTGAATCACCTTGAAGGGTCCATAATAGCGAGGAGAAAGCTTAGGATATGATCCTTCTCGTCCTGGCCTCTTCCGAAGCCTAGTCTTCTCAAATTTCAGCAATACCCAATCACCTTCTTTGACTTCCATGTCCCTTCTATGCTTGTCAGCAGCCATTTTATGCTTATCCTGAGATCTCGCAATGGCTGTCCGCACCTGACTAAAGGCAACATCCAAGTCACGAACATATTCATCAGTTGCAAAAATCTCATCCTTGGTACGAAGGATGGGTGGCAAGACCACTCTGCCATAAATAATCTCAAACGGAGCCTTTCCTGTGGAAGCATGGATTGTATTGTTGTAGGCAAACTCAACAAGTGGAAGATACTTCTCCCATGCACTCTTTTGATCTGCCACATAACATTTCAATAAATCCAACACAGCTGAATTTGCAGCTTCACTTTGGCCATCCGTTTGGGGATGATAAGCTGATGAAAACTCAAGCTTGGTACCCATATTATCAAACAAAGCCCTCCAAAATAGGCTTGTAGTCCTGGGATCTCTATCCCCAACAATGGATTTAGGCATACCATGATGCTTGAAAATATTAGCAAGAGAAAGCTTTACCATATGATCAGCTTTGATGGTTTTCTTGACGGGCAAGAAGTGAGCTTGCTTGCTAAACCTGTCCACAATAGTCCAAATAGCATCATTCCCATGCTGGGATCTAGGCAAATCCATAATAAAATCCATCGTGATACTTTCCCAAGGTTGCGAGGGAATAGGCAATGGCTGAAGCAAACCTGGAGGCTTTTGCCTGTCAAATTTCACCTTTTGACAAGTAATACATGCACGCACATAAGCCTCAATGTCTTTACGCATGCTTGGCCAAAAGAAATACCTCTGAATCATGCGAGTAGTAGGCATAATACCTCTATGACCAGCATACGGTGGAGCGTGACATTCGTCCATAACCTTTGGACGCAAATCCTTCACCACACATAGGCAATTATCCTTCATGAGATAACCCTCATTGATAACATAAGAGGCATGTGAATGACCAGCCATCAAATCAGTCCATATATGGCAAAAATCAGCATCCAAATGATACAAATCTCTCATAGCAGATAGATCTCCATGAGAGGCCACTGAGACTGCAGCAATATAAGGCCTCCTAGATAGTGCATCGGCCACCACATTTTTCTTTCCTGGAGTATGCACAATCTGAAAATGAAACATGGAAAGAAAATTCGCCATTCTCATCTGCTTCTCTGAAAGCTTGGTTTGAGATAGAAAGTATCTCAAGCTTTGATGATCTGTCTTGACTACAAATTCAGCCCCAAGAAGGTAATGTTTCCAAATCTTTAAGGCGTGAATTACAGCCAAGAGCTCTTTTTCATAGATATCCATATGAAGCTCAGCATCATGCAAACGACGGCTCTCGTATGCAACTGCATGCCCTTCTTGATTTAGGACAGCTCCTATGCAATCACCACAAGCATCACATTCAACCACGAATGACTTGTGCAAGTCAGGAACAATCAATATTGGTCCACATATGATCGCATGCTTGAGCTGCAAGAAAGCATCCTGTTCCTTTGAAGTCCATTTGAAAGCAGTTTTCTTCTTCGTGAGATCATGTAGAGGAGTGGCAATCATAGCAAAATGCCTTATGAAACGCCTGTAATACGAACATAATCCCAGAAAACTACGTACTTGATGTACGTTTTGCAATTCGGGCCAATTCCGAATAGTCTCTATCTTAGCAGGATCCATTGTAACTCCATCCTTGGATACAATATGACCCAGATAATGAATCTCTGAAAGGAAAAACTCACTTTTCTTGGCATTGACGAAAAGTTTATGTTTCCGCAACTCTTCGAACACTGTGACCAAATGAGTTCTGTGTTCCTGCTCATTCTTGGAGAAAACCAAGATATCATCAAAGAAGACTCCTGTAAACTTGCGATGGGATCGGAATATCCTATCCATCATACGATTAAAAGTAGCAGGAGCATTGGTGAGACCAAAAGGCATTACCAAGAATTCATATAATCCGAAGGCTGTCCTGAATGCAGTCTTATGGACATCTTGTGGCACCACGCGTATCTGGTGATAACCACTCTTTAAATCAAGTCTGCTAAAGCAAGCTGAACCATCAAGCTTATCCAAGATATCATCAATACGTGGAATAGGAAATCTGTTCTTGATGGTAAGCTTGTTCAAAGCTCTATAGTCTACACACATACGGAATGATCCGTCCTTCTTTTGAACAAGAAGCACAGGAGAGCAGTAAGGTGAGGAACTGGGCTGAACCAAACCTTTCTCTAAAAGCTCGTTGACCTGCTTCATAATTTCTTGTTGTTGTGCAGCACTCACTCGGTATGCGGGTTTGTTAGGTGGAGAACTACCCGGCACAAGATCTATGCGGTGATCTTCGGGCCTTTGGGGAGGTAATTCACCTGGCAACGAGTCAGCAAAACAGTCTTTGAATGCATTAAGAAAATTAGCATCCACATTTTGATGATTTGGCACAAGACTATCACGCACAAAAACCAAGTACGCTGAAAGACTCTTTTTCATTGCTTTATTAATTTGGATGTGTGATACAAGTGGGATGGAATCCCCTTCTTTGCCAGCATCAATAAAATGCATGCGGCCTTTATGCATAAAAGAAATCATATTAGACTTGTAGTCTTTGCGGGGCTCAAGCCTATGGTGCCACGGCTTGCCCAACAATACATCACATCCATTCAAAGGAGCAACTAGGAAATGCTCATTATCAAGGTAGCCCTGTATATGAATACGCAACTTCCCAATCAAAGGGGTAACCTGCACCTCTTTACCAATAAATGCAGCTTCGGCTTCAATCTGAGGTCCCATGTTTTCAACTTCAATACCCAATGCAGCTGCCATTTGCATAGAGATGAAATTGTCAGTTGCACAGTCATCAAACATGAAGAGTGCGGGCTGATCCTTGATTTGCCCCCAAGCCTTGCAAACCATACGCTCTTTTGCATCATGACCTGTATTACCTTGCACATCAGGAACTGCATGAACATTTGCTTTGGTGTGCTTGTCCTCGTGCTTTGGTTTACGATCGGGGCATTGTCGGAACATGTGGTCTTTGCTACCACAAGAAAAGCATTTTCCATCCTTAGCATATTGCTCTCTTTGCTCCGGGGTTAATCCAAATTTGTTCTTCCTTGGGCCCTGTTCTTTAGATGTGTTATTTTCAGCTTTACCACCCTTGTAAGGCTCCCGGAAGTTCTTTTTAGATGGCTGTCCGCCCTTTTGCTGATTTGGGGCAGCCTTGTCCTTCCCCTTGGAACCTCCTTGATCCTGCTTGATCTTGAGCACCAATTGCTCTGTAGCAAGAGTAGAAGCTGTGAGTTGTTGCAATGTATGTTTTGGGTGCAATTCAATACCCGATCTATAAGCAGGTTGCAATCCAGAACGAAACTTCCTCTTTCTTTCATCCTCTGTGATTAGCATGAAGGGAGTCACTTCCAGCAACACTTTCCAGAATTTGTTAACATACTGTTGCACACTCTCATTGTCTTTTTGTTCCAGCCTATCCCACTTTTGAGTGAGAGTTTGCTCTGCATTGGGTGGCAAGAACTGAGCATAAAATCTATCTTTGAATTCCTTCCAAGTAGAGATGGGATCCTTGGTGATCTTTTTGGTGATCCACCAATGGGCAGCAGTGCCTTTCAGAAACATGCTAGCATGGCGCACCTGCGACTTTTCTGTAAAGTCCTCATCGCTAAAAGCAATGTCGAACTGTGCCACAAACGCTAACACCTTAGAAGCATCATGTTCACCATGAAAGACATCAAATTTGACAGATTTATCACCTGCTTTGAACTCCTTGAGCTTCCTGGCATGAGGCTCATGGTCTTCTCTTTTTCTTTTCCCCTTATCCAACGGGGTAGCCCTATCTGCATGGGCTCCATGGGCCGTCATAGAAGCTTCATGGGGCACGGTGGCATGTGCTCCACGAACTCGAAACTCAGATGCATGTGACTTACCTGCATATGGCATGGTCTCTCCATGAGACAACTCAGAAGGCAAAATTTTTCTGGAAGCAGACCTGTCACCATGAGATACATATTTGGCATGCATGTGACTCTCATGCCCTCCATGAGCACTGGCATACATAAATCTATCAGGCTTAGTGCCTTGGGGAGAAGATGCATGTCGAGAGGTGACAGTCACCTCTTCCTTGTGCATAAAAGATTTCAGCCTCTGGGATGCGGGATCTCCATGCTTCAAACGAGGTGGATTTCTGAATTTTAGCTCTCCGTCATCCCCCTCTTTGATATCACCTTTGCGAAGGAGATAGGCAAGTGCCAACTCCCTTGGTTTCTTGCCCACTTCACGAGCCATTGATTCAAAGGTTACATCAACCATAGCATCAGCCTTCCTGGCTTCAATAGCACTTTGTAGATGGGGATCTTCATGTAAAAACTTTAACTCTTGCTCTTGAGCCTGCAAAAGTTTTCTCATATGTTCCATTTCAGCCCTCATAGCTTCAGGCTCTTGTTCAAGCATAACTGTCTTTCCTGGAGACAGTTGACCCTTGGATTCACTATCCATAACCCTTTCAAGGGGCTTGTGTCTACCTCGCAGGGCATCAGACCCACGAGAAGCACTAGATGGACCCCTCGAATTTGGTACTTCCAAAGGGCTGCCTTGGCTGTCCATTGTGTTCAAAGTTTGCTAAAAGCGGGATGTCCAGTACACAGGTTCGTTTCCCCACAAGGAAGAGGGAAACAACCGTGCTCTGATACCAATGAAACCGATCCCGTCAAGTGGGAAAGACTCCGCTGGACACCCACACGCTTAATAGCACAACTTTAAAACCACAAATTTGAAATGGACAACTTAAAACAACTTGAAATTTAAATGAACAAAAATGGAAAGATGGACACCAGCACTGGGGCCGGAACGGGCCGACCCCCCCCTCAATATATGATATATTTATTGGGAGTATTTAAAGAATACAATGCTCCATGGGTTCTGAGAACCAGATAATGTTCATGTACATATGAAAACAGTACCAAACAAGTAGGCTCGGATTTCGATGAAGAAAACTCGAAGCAGAACGACCACTAGTGTGGTCCAATCTCTACGGTCCTGTGCTTTCACTGGACTCCGCGGAGAGCGCCTCACTGGTGTTCCGAGACCACGCACAAACAGGCGCTCTCGTACTAACGCCTGGCTCTCCCGATCTCAGCACCTTTGGACCGAGGTTCGCCAATACAGCTTGGACAACCCGGCACCGAACGGGTGTGGCCGTAGAGGGATGAATCCCGTATCAGATTTAAACATTAAATGCTTTACTCAAATCTGAAAATTACTTGTAGATGGTTGATAGAAAACCAAAACTTGTGGTGTTTGTGTAGACTATGAAGCCACCCTTGTCGAAGAAAGAGTTGCCTCAAGTAGTAGCATCAAGACAAGCACCACCACGAAGGGTACAGCCGCCTGCTGTGAGAGAAGAAGCATCCACTTGCAAAGGAGGAGAGGCTTGGCTGCAGTGTAGAGGAACCCAAACAGAGTTGCCTGAGGGCAATGTTCTTACTGGCCGGAACACAAGCACATAGCCCCAGCCGTCTGTAGGGACATGCGTAGCTTGGAGAGATGCAGCCGGTGCAGCCGGAAGAGGATGGGCAACTTGCAAGTACTGTCACCTGGGAGAGTAGCCGCCTGTAGAGAGTCAGGCGCAGCCCACTTTGCAGTAAAGTCAGTCGCCTGTAGAGAGTCAGGCGCAGCCAGCAGCAGAGGGTCGCCTGTAGAGAGTCAGGCGCAGCCTAGCAGCAGAGTCAGCAGTCCCCTGCACGCTTCCACGCAGCCACCAGCAGAGTATTCAGCCGCATGTAGAGGGGCAGGCGCAGCAGAGGGGATTCAGCCAGCAGCACTCGCCTGGGAGCAGAAGCGCATACAAACCAGCAGTCGCCTGAGGTAAACATGCGCAAGGAAGGGTGGTCGCCAGTTCTCTACGTAAGAGGGAAGCGATGATGCTCCTACGCTTCATGGAGGGAGTCCTTTTTTTAATGAATTAAAGTGAAGTTAGCCTTGGTCATACCCACGTTTGCATGTGGGGGACTAGTGGGGGTAGGTGACCATGCCCACCCCCACACTCACTTAAAAGTGGGGCTCCCCACCTTGGCCCCAAAGTGGGTGCCCAAAGGGGGTGCCCACTTTTAAATAAGTGTGAACATCTAACCTTATAAAACAAAGGGGTTAGAATATAAAACATTAAAACAACATGTACCATATACCTACCACCTGTTCACATGCACTGAAACTTGTCAGAATACAGGGCAGACTTCACGACTCACTGGCAGGCGTCCCCGCTCAGTAAGTAACACGTCAGGCAGGCAAACACACAAATACATGTCATGCGAAAACAGTTTCAAGCATGCAAATCATGTGTGCATGTGCAAATAGTAACATGGACATATCTCCCGTTCATGGAACATGTACAAAATATCTGTCGGCACAAAACTGGCACGACATAAAAACATAAAAACCTGGTCTTCCTATGGAGTGACAGTCCCATAGGTAAGACACAGTTCCAGGCACGAGTTTCCCTAGGTGTGACAGTCCCATAGGTAAAACACGGCACGAATACTGGCTCTTCCATGGCGTGACAATCCCATGGATCGAACACAGTCCAGGTCATACACGGGTGGCACTGGTCTGGCTCCCGTCCATACGACACCATCCTGCTAACACACGGGTGGCACTAGTCTGGCTCCCGTCCATGTCAGCAAAATACTGGCCTCTTCACATGAGACACCGGCCTGGCCTCAAGTGAACGAGATGCAAAAACTAGGAATGGACCAAATGGTCGGCCAATTGGTGACAGAGACCAAAGTTACAACCATGTGACATCTGATACACTGTTTGGAAAAGAAAAGAAAAAACTGAAGGTAAGTATCTAGCCCTACAATACATCAGTAGGGAGCATCCGGAAGCAGCAACTAGGGAGAGTGGGAAGCTAATGCTACTAGTCAAAATGGGGTACATGAGTACATGGATACATGAATACATGAATATGGGGGGATTGTGAGTACAACAGTATATGGCTAGAGTGGTAATCATCCTAGGAGCTCTAGCATGGGTCTTTGCCGGATGGCCTGGATATCTGCCATAGTGAGATGCCTGGTCGGGACGAGCCCCATGCCTCACAATGATGCTCTGAATCCTCCGGTGTAGGCACCGTTTCCGATGTGCTCCCCCCCAAAAAAAAAACAAACAAACAAACAAACAATCAAAAAATTTTATATAGTTGTGGCCCCAATTTGTACTGAATTGCATGAATTTCAGAAAAGCCCCAAAATTTGTCTTTGTAGTGTGGAACCTACAAGCTGCAAGCTTCATAAAATTCAGAGAATCAAAGAGATGCGGATCTGTGGACCCTCAATGGAACCTTTGATGGTCAAGAAGAAGTGTCTGCTGTGCAGGCTCTGATGGACAGAGAACAGTTGGGCGAGAGTACGCAGCTGGACAAACTGGAGTAAGATGAGTTGGTCAGCGAGCTACTTCAGGCACAGGCATGGAAGCTGCGACAGCGACGGAGATGGCACGACGATGGAGACGGCAACGTGACGGAGGAGCTGAAACCGCAAGGAATTAGTCCCAAGGGAGGCTGAGCGGAGGGGTGGTAGGGCTGAAAGCAGGAAGTCGCAGGCACACATAGCTCCAAGGCAGCAAGTCGAAGGCGTATACAGCAACGGTCTAGGGGAGAGACCAGCTCTGATACCAAATGTTGGAAAGCCACAGCCAGACAGAGAGGGTTAGGTTTTCAGCTTACAGCCACATAGAGATGGAGATGGACACAATACACAAAATGTTGAGAGTGAGAATTAGTGGATGTGATAGAGTCAACCTCCCACATATATCCATCCATAAAAGTAATATGAAAGTACAAAGCAATAGACAGAGTGCCCTTTCACACGGGGTATCCAAGGGGAAAAACCACATGGAAAAAAGTGCCCTTGGTTAAGTCCTGCTCACACGTAGCACTACAATCAGTGTGCATTTGTCTTCAGTCATAGGTTTGGTGTATCCTCAGATGACTTGCTATAGGAGTGTCATGACAGTCATAAAGGATCCTTCTCCTAATCTCAGCACTGCCCGGCACACAAACTCTTATCATTAAGGAACAACAATTTGTTTCGAACAAGGTACTGACCTCTAGCGACTTTGAGAGGTAGAATGATCCCTAAGCTTTGGTCTGTGATAATGGAGCTCCCTGTGTGGATGTGTTGTCAAAATTGACTATCAGTCTCACATAGCCGTCTCAGGGAATCATAAAGGTAAGCTTGAATCCCGATGAAACTCAAAAGATTCACCTCCCCAATCCATTTGCAACCTTGTTCAAGCTGCCCTTCTGATTCCGAATCTTCATGTCAAAAGCTTGCATCAACTCTGCGCACTACGCCTTCTTCTCCCTCAACTAGGTCTATCACAGAAATACTTGATTGACTCAAATTGTGGATAACCGAACATAACTCTTTCTCTTGAGTATGCCATCTGACCTGGGTATCATCAAGCTTCTTGCTTTCAAAAGCCACAGGTTGGTCCTCCTTCTTGAATATGTTGAGATGTTAAGTTCAACACGAGCTGACACTCATGACGTGCCTGGGTGACCGTTCCACCTTTACACCACGTACCTGACATGATAGATCTTCGCCAGTGACTTTACAGCTGGACTACACCTGCCTAGTCCAACTGAGTTATGGCATACTTATCCTGCCAACTCATCTATTTGGTGTGTTCACATTATGGACCACTTGTACATAGTACTCTAGTACTTATGTCGGTTTTACTTATCTTTTGTACTTAACTTTTTGTAGACCTCTTTTAAGAGCAATAAGGAGAAGAAGATTTCAGCCTTCCATCTTTGTGTGTGTCTTATCCATTGTTGTGTGTGTGCTTGTTGTAAGAGCTTAAGCTCTCTCCTCCCCCAGTCTTTTCATGTTATTAGAGCCTAGTTCAGGGCAAGGAGCTGAGCGGCAAGCAAAGGAAGCGGTACACGGGTAAGAGTATCATCATCTCTTTTCCTTCTTGTTTTGGCACGACACTCCCTGGGTAGCTCTAGGAGCTACACGTCTCGGATTGAGGAGTTAGTCTTCACAAATGCGGAGGTACTTGTATGGTGTAGGATACTTTGTATTGAAATTTTGTGGCCAAATTCGTGTTTCGGGCGCGTTTCGGTCTCCGTTCGGCCATTGCAAGGTGTTTTCGAGCACTTTTGGAAGTTCTGGTTTGGAACTATTTCTGTCTGAACTGTGGTTATTGTAGTGCAACAATGCATTTTGGGTGTGTAAATAGTGATTGTACATGTATTACTGATTATGGGTGCATGTACATGTACTCTGGTCATGTATTGTGATATACAGATTAGGCAAAAGTACCACTACAGGAGTTACATCAAATACTGTTGTGTTGTATGTTGCATACAGAAATTGTTTGTTTGCAGATTTTTGGTTGTCGCAAGTAAAGATGTTTGACAACATCAACCAAATTGTTAGTGAGAAGCTTGCCAAGAATAACTTCCATGCGTGGAAGTTCATGCGTGGAAGTTCAAAATGACCAATTTCCTAATGGAAAAAGGATTTTAGGACTATGTCGAAGGGGATAAAGAGGAGCCTCTGGAATTGCCTGAAGAGAACGCTACGTCAACAGAGATAAAGGCGTTCAAAGACTGGAACCAAGGTACAAGGAAAGCTATGTATTGGCTTTCAGTTAGTGTGACAGATACTATGATAGGGCATATAGAGGATACCAACACTCCAGTAGTTTCAAGGTAAAACTTGGTGAAGATGTTCCAGATAAACATAAAAACAAGGAAGTTGGAGTTAAAACAGGAGATATGTACAGTGGAGAAGAATAACATGTCCATCAATGAGTATGCGTTGCGTTGAATATCAAGGATATCATTGAATCGCTTGGATCTATAATGTCTCAGTGGAAGACGATGACTTTGTCAGTGCCGCCTGTTTGAATGGGCTTGGCAAAGAATACAAGCCATTCAAGACCTCTATTACTGTAAGAGATTTGGTGTCTATGTTAATCATAGAAGAGAAGTCTTTGGATGAAGACTCTTTCTCCCAAAGCAAGAACACTTTAGAACAGGCCCTCTACGCAAATTTAGGTAGAGGTAGAGGTAGAGGTCAAGGCCGAGGCCGTGGCCGTTTTGGAAATCATAATTATGGTGTGAGATCCCTGTCCCTACCACGCAATGGATTCGGGGTGCTAGCAGCGGAAGTAGCACTTCTTTGCGCGGGCCAGGGTCCCACACTCGGGGCCTCGTCCATGGATATCCGGACAAGAGACTAATCCATCGGTTTTTCCAAAACCGAACCCGGAAAAAAAACTTCCTTTACCCGGAAAGCACGGACGATTCCACCAGAATAGCTCTTTACTCTAACGTAGTTAAGACCAATACTGATCAAGCTGATCCGACTGCACCTATAAAGATACTCGGTTAGATCAAGGGAGAAACTTGCACTTGGATCATTGGGATCAACGCTTTTTTTCCCATCAAGAGGCACAGCCGTTGATTCCTATCCATAGAACAATTACTATCCGGGATTTACTTTATCTATCGTAATAACAGAAATTGAGTCTCGATTTACGGATCTATCAGTCCAGCCTAACCCCATCCAGTCCCATGGGTTAGCCAACCGCCCAACCACTGTAGTGATGGGATCCAATTAGGAATTTGGTTAGGTTTTGTCCCGGGTACCAAGGAAAAGAGTTCCCAGGCCCCCTAGCTGGAAGTTCATGCAAACATAAAACTAGTCACACCACTTACGTGATAAAAAACAGAAGCAGGAAGGAGCACACACAAGAGAAGCAAACCCTAATCCATATCCATCAATCATAAAGAAGGAGAGAAGTCATAGTCACCATCTCTCTCACACACACAAAGGAGAACACAACATAGTGTTATGTCCACACTACAAAGTAAACCTAATGTAATGTCCACACCACACATGACCAGCTGGACGCGGTCATAAACACACCACACGATATCTATCTACCATACTGTCACTCTGTCAGCACCCATGTGCTATGCTCCAGCTGTATACGAGCTTGACATTTCAACACTCCCCCTCAAGCTCGACATGTCCATCTCTAGGACTCCCAATCTAGTACGGAAATACTCGAACTTATCCTTACCAAGTGCTTTGGTAAAGATATCTGCAACCTGCTCATCTGTCTGCACATATGTCAAATCAACATGCCCATCTAGCACCTTCTCTCTGATGAAATGATAGTGGACCTCAATATGTTTGGTCCTGGCATGATAAACTGGGTTGCTAGCAAGCTGAATACTACTCATGTTGTCACAATGAATGACAACTCGCATATCACTCTGTAACCTGACATCATCTAGCAACTTCTTCAACCACATAGCCTCACATGCAGCTATGGCTGCTCCACGATACTCTGCCTCTGTGGTAGATAAAGCAACTGTAGGTTGCTTTTTACTGCTCCAACTCACAGCTCCACTACCAAGGCTGAAAACATAGCCACTGGTAGACCTCCTGTCATATGCACTACCGGCCCAATCTGCATCTGTATATCCATAGACATGCATGTCTTTTCCTGCCTCATAGAAAAGACCATAATGCACGGTAGTTTTGACGTATCTCAGAATACGTCTCACAGCATCCAAGTGAGGTTTACGAGGACTCTGCATAAACTGACTCACCAAACCAACTGCATAACTGAGATCTGGCCTCGTAATGGTCATGTAGATAAGGCTACCAACCATTTTCCTGTACATGGTGATATCATCAAGCTCATCACCCAAATCAGCCCTAAGCTTCATGTTTTGCTCTAATGGTGTCAACATTGGTTTGCATGCTGTCATACCATACTTTGCCAGCATGTCAAGTGCATATTGCCTTTGCACCAACCATATACCCTTGCTTGTTCTAATCACCTCAATGCCAAGAAAGAACCTTAAATCACCAAGGTCTTTCATATCAAACTCTTTGCATAAAGAGGCCTTAACCTCATCAATGCCTTTCCCACAATCACCTGTGATAATCAAATCATCAACATAAATGACTATCATCACGATACCATCATGTGTCTTCTTCACATAAAGTGAAGAGTCTGCATTTCCAACCACAAATCCAATACTGACAAGATATCTGCTGATCTTGTCACTCCAAGCACGAGGTGCTTGCTTCAAACCATAGAGTGCTTTCTTTAACCTGCAAACAAAAGTCGGATATTTTGGATGTACATATCCTTCTGGCTGTTCCATGTACACCTCTTCTTGTAGTTCACCATTCAAGAAAGCATTTTTTACATCCATTTGATGTAAAGCCCAACCTTTTTGTGCTGCTAGTGCAATGATAGACCTCACTGTAGCCATCTTAGCCACTGGGCTGAAAGTTTCATCATAATCAAGACCATAAGTTTGTGCATATCCTTTAGCGACCAGCCTTGCCTTATGTCTCTCTAGGCTGCCATTTGACTTGCACTTGACCTTATACACCCATTTGCAACCAATTGCATTCTTTCCTTGCGGTAACTCAGCTAAGTCCCATGTATCATTTTTGTCCAAAGCATCCATCTCTTCATCCATGGCTTTCTCCCATACATGCTCTCCAATAGCCTCTGTATAGCATGTAGGTTCCACATGCTTTACCATAGATGTCATGTATGCATAGTGCATAGCAAAATCTCTATATGTCAATCTTTCAACTGGATATCTGGCTCTCTGGGATCTCCGCAATGCATGCGGGTCACTGTGTACACCTGTAACTCGAGCATGTGGTGGCACATATCTGTCCTGCCTAGCACCAGGTGTGCGTAAAACAGGTATGCCGAGCTCCTCATCCAAACTCTCTGAGCTAGAGGACTCATAACCTATGATTCCAATTCCTTCGACTTTCTTCTTGCCTTTATCGATAGCACTACTCCCAGTGCTCACACTCTCATGCCTCAAACGTCCTGACTCTGCTGCTGGCCCAGACATAGTAGTAGAACTAGAACTTGCTTGTGATGGCAAGTTCACAGACACATCTGCCTCAAGTGAGTCAATAACTCCCTCATCTTTTGCTTTGTACCAACTAGCAAGCTCATCAAACACCACATCACGTGAGATGACTACTTGTCTAGTTTGAGGGTTATAACATTTGTAGGCCTTTCGATCCTGTGCATATCCAACAAATACACATTTCTCTGCCTTGGGATCCAACTTCCGTCTTCTTTCATCTGGCACATGAACATAAGCTACGCATCCAAAGACTTTGAGATGTCCAATGTCTGGCTTGTAACCTGTAAGCCGCATCTCTGGCGTGCTTCCATGAATGGCTGCTGTAGGTGTTTTGTTCAGGATATACACTGCAGTAGCACATGCTTCTGTCCAATAGTAATCTGGCATGCTCTTTTCATTGAGCATTGCCCTTGCCACTTCACATATGACTCGATTCTTTCTCTCAGCCACACCATTCTGCTGAGGTGTATACCTGCATGTCAACTGTCTTCTTATCCCATGCTTCCGCAAGAAATGCTCAAAAGCTTTTGAGGTGTATTCACCACCTCCATCTGTTCTCAAACATTTAATCCAACAGCCATATTGCTTTTCTACAAGAGCTTTGAAGTCCATGAACTTTTCCAGCACTTCACTCTTCTCTCTCAGAAAATATATCCATGTCATCCTGCTGAAACCATCTATAAATGTCACATAGTATAGACTGCCTTTGATAGATGGATTTTGTGCAGGGCCCCATACATCACTGTGCACTATCTCAAGTGGCCTGTTACTCATATTTCCTTCTCTACGAAACCTCAACCTTGCCTGCTTTCCAAACTGACAGGCTTCACAAACATGCATATGTCCATCATATTTAAATCGAGGCAATCCACTGACAATGCCTCTTGTTTGCATGTTCTTTAATCTCTGTATATTGACATGTCCAATCCTCTTGTGCCACATGTCAATGTCCTGCACAATCCCATTGCTCTTTGAAAACATGGCTGAGCTCAATTCTGGTATGCCTGCATCCAATTTGAACAACCTTCCTTCCTTCTTGCCCTTGGCAATCAATCTACAGCCATGCTTAAAGTCTTCCACAAAACAGCCATTCTCATTGAATCTTACTTGTAGTCCCTGCTCAACCATTTGGCCTACTGATGCCAAATTCCTTGTAATGGATGGTACATATAATACCTCTGACATATTCTTTACATTTCCATCATGCATCCTCAAAGGCACACTGCCAACATGTGTTATAAGATGCTGAGTATCATCGTGACACATAACCATTTGTACCCAATGGTTGCATCTTCTCAAACCACTCACCATGACATGTCATGTGGTTTGAAGCACCTGAATCCATATACCATGACTCATTTCCAGCATCCTGAGAATCCATTGTCCCCATAATGTGCTTCATTGCAAAAAGATGATTTGAACTCCCATCATTGTTACTAGTAGATGCATAATTTCCATGTTGTGGTCTTCCATTCCTGACATCATTCTGCTTTTTGTAACAATCTTTTGCCATATGTCCAAGTTTGCCACAATAGTGACATTCAATCCCATTCAAATTTTGTTGAGGACCTTGCCATCGTCCTCTACCACGAGCACCTGTTCCAACTCTCCCCCTATGGGATTGAAATCCACGACCTCCACGTGATCCAAATGATGACTGAGAATTCTGAAAATTCTGATTTGATTGTGGTTGAGTAGACCTGTCATTCCAACCACGTCCTCCACGGCCTCGAGGGGTAAATCTCCCCCTGCCTCGAAAGCCTCTAGACGAGTAAAAAGCTTGATTCCTTGCATGCTCATCATTGCTCGACGAGGATGCACCACCTGTAAGACTCATACCACCAAGTCCAAGCTTCAATTCTTCCACAATGAGCAATGACACAAGCTCATTAAAGTCTGATTCCTTCACAAGCTTTCCATGAAAGCTTCAAAACCAGAAATTTTCTGCTTGCTTTATGCACTTCAATCTTCACTGAACTTGCTCTTTGATACCTGCAATCCGCAGAGGGGGTCTTGCTACACTTACCAATGGTCCTTAGCTCTCAGATCTGATGCCGATGTGTGCTCCACAGCTTTTCCTTTGCTCCAAGCTCCAATGGCTTCCTTCACAGCTTTTTTCTTCTTCTTCCCTCTTCTCTCACTCACTCTCACAACACAGCTAATGAGCTCTAGGCTCTGATACCATGATAAAAAGCAGAAGCAGGAAGGAGCACACACAAGAGAAGCAAACCCTAATCCATATCCATCAATCATAAAGAAGGAGAGAAGCCATAGTCACCATCTCTCTCACACACACAAAGGAGAACACAACATAGTGATATGTCCACACTACAAAGTAAACCTAATGTAATGTCCACACCACACATGACCAGCTGGACGCGGTCATAAACACACCACACGATATCTATCTACCATACTGTCACTCTGTCAGCACCCATGTGCTATCCTCCAGCTGTATACGAGCTTGACATTTCAACATTACGCACCCAATATGAAATTGCCTTTTTCTCAGCATCAGCTAACTTTAAAACAATCCTTTAATGAAACCATTATGCCATTGATCACTATCCTCAAAATCTCTAGTTGAATCTATATTTCTAATCATTCATTCATCGGTGTACTTATAGCATCATTGGCAACCAGAACGCTCACCACCTGTTCACTCAGGGGCCTTTTCGATAGTTCCTAGCTCATAGTAACCGGCAATATTTTCACATATAAAAATCAAGATGAAATCCTTGTTGAAGATCAGCAAGATCAATCAACAGATCCATATAAGAGGGCCATGGACTCATCCGTTGAGGACCAGTAAGGTCAATCAACCAGATCCATGCCCGGTTTCAGAAAACAACTCTTACTCCTTGTTCCAATATCTTCCACGACGCACGTGTGGGTATCTTCGACGACCCAGAGCCCGAGCACCGTATGGTCAGCACCCTCTAGGATCCTTCACAGGTGACCTAGCGCTTCACTCATAGGCCGCTTCCTTGGTCCCTCATCCACCGTACTGGAAGCTCACCATTTAAATCGAACCGAGGCTGGTCAAGACCTCGGTCGACCTTGCTACGCGAGACGTCCTCCATTGACTCTCCGTCAGCAGTTGCAACTTTAACAGTTAGGTCTCCATGACCTTAATCCACAAGACGGTCAAAACGCTTCCCCAGTATTCTTGACATAAAACAGTCATTTACAAACAGGTCACAAAATACAGTTTCTATATCGAACTCTCGTCTTTCCACATTATCCCTCCTCAGTCCACATTACTTAATCCACATTCCATTCATATGTGTACTCAATTCTCATCCATTCACTCATATCGACGACACATTATTTCACACACATTCACATTCATTATTCTACATACACATCCATGTTCGTACATCCACATCATACATCCAATCTCATATCCGCATTCATACATACACATCCATATCTACATACATACATCCACATCCACATCCACATCCACATTTACATTCATACATCCACATCCTCATTCATACATCCACATCCACATACACATCTACATGCATACATCCATTTTCACATCCTCATTCATACATCCACATCCACATACATACATAGACATCCGTATCTACATCCATACATCCACATCCACATCCACATTCACATCCATATATCCACATCTATATGCATACATCCATTTTCACATCCTCATCATACATCCACATCCACATACATACATCCACAACCACATCTACATCCATACATCCACATCCACATCCACATCCACATTTACATTCATACATCCACATCCTCATTCATACATCCACATCCACATCTACATGCATACATCCATTTTCACATCCTCATTCATACATCCACATCCACATACATACATCCACATCCGTATCTACATCCATACATCCACATCCACATCCACATCCACATTCACATCCATACATCCACATCTATATGCATACATCTATTTTCACATCCTCATCATACATCCACATCCATATAGATACATTCACATCCATACATCCACATCCACATCCACATTCACATCCATACATCCACATCTATATGCATACATCCATTTTCACATCCTCATCATACATCCACATCCACATACATACATCCACATCCACATCCACATTCACATTCATACATACACATCTACATGCATACATCCACATCCGCATTCATACATCCACACTTCTATTTCCACATCCATACATTCACATTCACATTCATACATCCACATCCACATTCACATTCATACATCCACATACGCCTTCACATCTATTCTTTTACATCACATCCATTCTCATCCTATCACAACCCATATACATCTTATCCCATCACATACACTTCTTACCTCATTCCATACATATCTTATCACATCTTAACTCATCTTATCACATCCTAACTCATCTCATATACATCTTATCACATCTTATCACATCTCATACACCTCTTATCACATCCTATCACATCTCATACACATCTTATCACATCCTATATCTATTTATAGAATACAAGAGAATTCTTATATTTGATATAAGATTTCTTTACGCATCTATTTATGCATAAATTCCATTTAAGGAGACTAACACTTTCGAAATAAAAATCAATCTTTTATGCATCTTCCTATGCATAAATTCATTTTAAATGAGAATGACACTTTTGGATTAAAATAAATTCTTTATGCATCTTTTCATGCATAAATCCAATTTAGTAGGAATTATACTTTTAGAATAAAAGAATTTCTCTTATGCATCTAATTTATGCATAAAATCCATTTATGATGAAAATCACACTTTTAGTATAAAAAAAATATCTTTTATGCATACCTCTATGCATGAAATTCAAATATTAAACACTTTTACATTAAAATAATAATCTTTTATGCATACCTCTATGCATGAAATCCTAATATGATAAAAGTAACACTTTTACATTAAAATAATAATCTTTTATGCATACCTCTATGCATGAAATCTAATTATGATAAAAGTAACACTTTTACATTAAAATAATAATCTTTTATGCATACCTCTATGCATGAAATCCAAATATGATAAAAGTAACACTTTTACATTAAAATAATAATCTTTTATGCATACCTCTATGCATGAAATCCAAATATGATAAAAGTAACACTTTTACATTAAAATAATAATCTTTTATGCATACCTCTATGCATACCTCTAATGTAAAAGTAATACTTTTACATTAAAATAATAATCTTTTATGCATACCTCTATGCATGAAATCCAATTATGATAAAAGTAACACTTTTACATTAAAATAATAATCTTTTATGCATACCTCTATGCATGAAATCCGATTATGATAAAAGTAACACTTTTACATTAAAATCATAATCTTTTATGCATACCTCTATGCATGAAATCCGATTATGATAAAAGTAACACTTTTACATTAAAATCATAATCTTTTATGCATACCTCTATGCATGAAATCCAAATATGATAAAAGTAACACTTTTACATTAAAATAATAATCTTTTATGCATACCTCTATGCATGAAATCCAATTGTGATAAAAGTAACACTTTTATATTAAAATCATAATTTTTTTATGCATACCTCTATGCATGAAATCCAAATATGATAAAAGTAACACTTTTACATTAAAATAATAATCTTTTATGCATACCTCTATGCATGAAATCCAAATATGATAAAATTAACACTTTTACAATAAAAATTTATCTTTTATGTATACTTCTATGCATTAAAATCAAATATGATAAAAGTAACACTTTTATAATAAAAAATTATCTTTTATGCATACTTCTATGCATTAAAATCAAATATGATAAAAGTAACACTTTTATAATAAAAATTTATCTTTTATGCATACTTCTATGCATTAAAATCAAATATGACAAAAGTAACACTTTTATAATAAAAATTTATCTTTTATGCATACTTTTATGCATTAAAATCAATTATGATAGAAGTAACACTTTTATAATGAAAAAATTATCTTTTATGCATATAATCAAAATACATCTTTTATGCATGAAAATGATACTTTAGAATATAGAAACCGTAAGGATTACTCTTTTAGGATAATAAAAGATGAATTTTATCTCACTAATTTTTAAAAATTTCGCTATAACCTCCTTTGTATGATTGACCATTTTTAAAATTTTTAAGTCTTTAAGACTAATTAAAAGTGCACCAAGAGTATTGAAATTATCCTAAAGTAAACATTTTTTTATTTAATTAAGACAAACATTATAAAAACTTGACTTTAATCATTAACTATTCGCCTAGGATAGAGAATGGTTGGTTTTGCTAGAGAAGAGAGGGGAATGCCTTTTTGTAATGAGGCATAACATTTTTAGAGAAGACATAAAGCATAAAAATCATTTAAAACCATAAAAATAAGTAGAAGAATCACCAACTTACTAATGATTTTGATAGCTTTCCTTTGGCTTGATGGTTTGAGGGTTCAACCCTTGTTTGGACAAGGGTTCAACTCTTGTTTGGACAAGAGTGGTCACCAATCTTTGGAAGAGAGAAATGTCAAAAACTAGTGAATTATTAATAAATTCACAGTTCTTGGCTTGGGAGGAGTAGAGTAACAGTGCATAAAACACTATTGAGTTTCAACAAAGGGGAAGGCCTCTATTTATAGGAAAAAGTGAGCTCCTAACCAAACAAACTGATTCTAGAATTTTCCAATTCAGTTTGGTCAATTTTTGATCATTTTTAGGTCAGTTGAGCTAACTTTTTGCAACTAGACTTGAAGTAGGAGAGAGGAGAGATGAAATATCTCAATTTTTGAAGATTTAAAACTCAATTGTACATGTGAAGTAGGCGTCTCATTCATGAGGGAGAAATTCCCATGCAGAGGTGTCAAAAATGTATCATTACTTCTAAATAACTCCCCTTTTTAACTATTAGCCTTGTCCTTATTCAACTCTTCATCTTATGAGTATTTACTTCTAAATATCTCTCCTTTTTAACTATTAGCCTTGTCCTTATTCAACTCTTCATCTTATGTGAGCATTTACTCATTTTTTGGATACCCAAAATATCTCATATTTTTGATATTACTCATAGTTTCTTACTAAACCTTGTATATAGTCAACTCTTCATCTTATGTGAGCATTTACTCATTTTTGGATAATTTCTTTTACAAATTGGATTTATCTCCTCCCCATACATGGATTGATCCTATTGGCCCACAGGAACCTTAATTGGACCATAATCCAATTTTTTTTGAAAATCTAGACCCTTAGGCTAAGGTCCTTTATACCCATTTTCAATTAATTCCAATTGCACATTGGAAAGTTCTTTTTGAATTTCTGTTCCGAGGGAATTCATTTTAATAAGATGAGATATTTTTCTATCCAAAAATATTAAAAATCTGAATATTCTCTCTCTAGGTTAAAACAGTTAGAGACAAGATCTTTTATAGTTCTGAAGAGGGGTTGATTACAAGAGAAGATGCTGGATATCTTGAGAGGCTGGGGAGGAATCTTACATATGGACAATAGCAGTCTAATGATTTGCAATAGTAGCAGCAAACACTTAAGGTAGGGGGAGTCAGAGAGGCCGAGGCAATTGGCAAAGACAACAATTAGAATCAGGTTCAAAGAATTGTTTTTATTGTGGCAAACCAGATCACCCTACAACAGATTGTTGCAAGAAGCAGAGCGACATAAAAAATGGCAAGTTGTAACAAAACATTATGTATCTTCAAGCAAGTAGGCTGAAGATAGATGTGAGCATTTGTTTGTTTTGTAGCACATGTTGAATTCAATGACTGTGGATGTATCCACAAACGATGATGGTGTATGGTATGTGGATTCGGGAGCCTCTAACGACATGATCTGTCATGTTAAGTGATTTAAAGATGTCAAAAATATGGAAAAACCAGGTTATGTAAAGACGGGGGATGATCGGCTCATCCTATTGCTCACATTGGGAAAGTGTCATTGGCTATGCGGGATGGCAAGATGAGACTTGGCTGATGTACTTCATGTGTCTAACATAACAAACAATTTGGTTTCTGTTGGGCAGATGATTGTTGAGCAGGGTTTACAGGTACGCTTTAACCTTGAGGGCTACTATATTGAGGACTTCAATAACAAATGTCGTTTGGTTGCACAGTGCAAAAGAGTGGGCTGAATGTTTACTTTGGATGTAAGCATGCTTGAGGTGAAAGCTGCTATATGTTTGCACAAGGTGCAGGTATTGTGGCCAATATAGATATCTAGCACAAACGTATTAGTCATATGAATGAGCAACGATTAAAGTCTATGCAAATATCATAAATTGTAACAGGTTTGCCAAAGTTTAAGGTAGATGAAATGCATAAAGCATGTGAAGCATGTGAGTTTGGAAAGCAAATAAAGAATGTATTTCCACATCACAAGATGTAAGTAAGAAAGCACTTGATGTGGTACACTCAATTGTATGAGGGCCAACAAAGATAGCATCAATGGGAGGATGCAATTACTATGTATCTTTCATTGATGACCACACAAGGAAGGTGTAGGTCTATTTCATGAAAGAGAAAAGTGAAGTGTTTACTCACTTTCATAATTTCAGAATGTTGGTCGAAAAGCAAGTAGGTTTGTAGGTTAAGTGCCTAAGGTCAGATGGAGGGGGAGATTACTTCTCCAATGAGTTTAGTGAGTACTTGAGAAAGTATGGAATTTACAGGCAATTCACATGCAGGTATACTCTGCAGCAAAATGGCGTTGCTGAGAGAAAGAATAGGCACATTGCAGAGGTTGCTTGTGCATTGATGGCTGAGAAGAGCATGCCACACCATTATTGGGCCGAAGCAGTTGCAACTACAGTTTACATTATGAACAGGACCCCACAACGACAATGCATGGTGTGACTTTAGAGGAGAAGTATACTGACAGAAAATAAGATTTGTCACTTCAAAGTGTTTGGATACATTGCATATGTACACATTCCTGATGAGCTACGCAATAAATTGGATCCAAAGGTTGAAAACTGTGTTCATTGGTTACTCCCTTGAGCAAAAGGAGTGTAGATATTATAATCTTGTCACACATGAGATAAGGGTGAGCAAGGATGTTGTCTTTGATGAGATGAGCAGTTGGTATGTTGCTGTCATTGGGGTTGATACACGAGCAGGTGGTTGCGCTGAATACAAGTCAGCAATCATAGTCATAGATCATGGAGTGGCAAGCTGCGTTTGAAAATCAGTCCTACAGGTTTAGTAAGTACATTACATAACAGTAAAGAGAAGGTTGATGAGTCTCTTGGTATGCCTGACATTTCAGAGAGCATTCATATGTTGATGGAGAGTCTAGTGGCTCAGAGCAGAGCTTTGAGGAGTTTGGGATTCTAGTTATCAAGAAACCTGGTGTAAGAAAGACTAAGGCAGTCGCAAGGATATCACGGATGGTTCTTGAACTAAGGTCGGTTAGTGTCAAAAACCATGTTCAGAGATTGATGTATGATGGTCATGTAGCTTACCATCATGCATACACAACAAACGTTGTGCAGAAGGTTGAACCCACATGTTTTGAGAATGTTATTGGGTATGTACATTGGGAGAAAGCCATGGATGAAGAAATGGCTGCATTGGATGAAAATAAGACATGGAAATTGGTGCCTTTGCCTGAGGATAAAAAGACAATTGGATGTAAGCGGGTCTACAAAGTGAAGCAAAACTCAAATGGAAGCATTAGCAGGTACAAGGCAAGATTGCTTGCTATACGTGGACCTACGTCATTGATTATGAGGAGACATTGAGCTCCATTGCCACAATGGCAAACCGTGAGAGCTGTTATTGCAGTGGCTGTATGAAAAGGTTGGGTTTTGTGTCAGATGGATGTAAAGTATGCGTTCTTGCATGGTGAGTTGTAAGAAGTATATTTGGAACAGCAACATGGTTATGAGGATTTGAGTCACCTAGATTATTTGTGCAGGTTACGTAAAGCCTTGTATGGCTCGAAGCATGTACCGAGAGCATAGCATGGTAAGATTGCACATTATCTTATCACCATTGGCTTTCATATAGCAGATGCTGACCATTCACTCCATGTGCGAAAGAGTGATAAGGGGATTGTGGTCATCACCATCTATGTGGATGACTTAATTGTTGGGAGTGATAATGAAGAGGAAGTTGAGAATGCAAAGGGTCTCCTCAAGAAGAAGTTTGACATGAAGGATTTTGGGGAGCTGAGATACTTTATTGGCATTGAGCATTGAGGTTATCAACATGCCTGAGAGTATGTGGCTGTCATAGAGACAGTATACATTGGACATGTAGTCCAAATATGGTATGGTTGGCTGTAAGCCCATTTCTGTATTGTTGGCATTGAGCATTGAGGTTATCAACATGCCTGAGAGTATGTGGCTGTCATAGAGACAGTATACATTGGACATGTAGTCCAAATATGGTATGGTTGGCTGTAAGCCCATTTCTGTATTGTTGGATCAGAATGGCAAGCTGAGTGCAAATATAGATGAGATTTTGGAGAATGCCACTATGTACATGAAGATAGTGGGCATCTTGATTTACATCAGCATTTACATCAGACATGAACTACACAGTTGGGTTGGAGAGCTAGTTTATGGAGGTTTCTCGAAAGCCACATTTGGATAGTGTGAGGCGCACACTATGCTACGTGAGGTCCATAGTGGATTATGGCCTCTTCTATGAGGTTGGTATACAATTGCAGGTATATGGATACACTGATGCAGATTGGGCTGGTAGCATCTTAGGCAGAAGATCCACTAGCGGGTTTATGTTTTTCTTTGGGAGTGGTGCTGTTACATGGAGCGGTAAGAAGTAGTTGACAGTCGCCATGTTGAGTACAGAGACTGAGTAGAGGGGTGGTGCGATGGCAGCATGTGAGGTAGCTTGGTTATGTAAGCTACTTATAGATTTGGGGTTGCATGTGGACATGCAGGTCGTTATCTATTGTGAGACAACCTTAGTAGCATATAGTTGGCCAGGAACCCAGTGTTTCATGTCGGACCAAATACATAGAAGTCCATAATCACTTTATCAAAGAGAAGGTCTTGGCAAGCGATGTTGATCTTGTGTATGTCAGCACAAAGGAGCAGGTAGCTGACATTTTCACAAGTGCCTTGGGAGAAGAGAAGCTTCGCAAATTCCGCACTATGCTTGGAGTCTTGGAGATGGATTTGATCTTGAGGGGGAGTGTTGAAATGTCAAGCTCAACACGAGCTGACACTCATGACGTGCCTGGGTGATCGTTCCACCTTTACACCACTGGCATGTTTGGTAGTTGACACAACGGATCTTCACCAGTGATTCTACAGCTATACTACACCTACCTAGTCCAACCGAGTTATGGCATACTTATCTTGCCAGCTCATCTATTTTGCATGTTCACATTATGGACTGCTTGTACATAGTACTCTAGTAATTATGTTGGTTTTACTTAACTTTTGTAGACCTCTTTCGAGAGAAACAAGGAGAAGCATTAAATTCTAAGCGCTTCACTTTATAAAGCATAAAATGCTAATGTCCAACATGTAATGCTGACACTTAACATTTGATGCTACAAAAGCTGCAAACTGCTGTTTATGCTCTCCTACAAGCTGCTGACGAATATTATGCTGACATTTTATCCTTGGGACTTTATCACATAGACATGGGTTGCCTTGGGAAGGCTGCCCATAGGCTGGAAGCATGTAACATTTCCCCATGAGTGCCTCTTGAGGCTCTATACATGTTGGATGCATCTATGCATTGACACCTAATGCTAGGGTTGACATCTATATGCACTATCATGCTGGGTTCTCCAAGTGGGTTAAGAGGACTGATTGACTAGACTCTCTATGGCTGTGGAGATTGACCTACGTAGCTTGTGCCTGGGGCTCACAATGGGGTCACGGCATACGACAAATATTCTTTAAAAAGATAATCTTACTGTATGAATGTTGCATTGATGTAGAGCCAGTGTGTCACATAGGACTTCAGTGCAAGGTGCATGTGACAAATATGGTAGGAAGAAAAAGGGCTCCAATTTATAGATTTGGGACCCTCATGAGCTTGAACAGCAAGTAAAAGCTATAATAATGACAAGTGGAGAGCCGAGTTGACAAGTATGAGGCCACATGTCTCAATTTGATCCACAATCTTGCCACATGTCGAGACCACGATATGATGCTGGTGTCTGGATCACTGAAAATTGTTTATTTTCACCTTGGTGCTCTTTCAACATGAACCTAGGCTCTATCCTCCTCTTTATCTTCAAGGGTTTTTTTCTTTAGCTTGGATCATCGCAACTCTTCCTCTTCCACAACCTCTTCAATGATACCCACCTTTGGGGCTGTGAACTCCATTTCTTACTTGACTGGGTTGTTGAATGGAAGCAGATCTTCTCCTAGGAATTAGTTTGTGGCTTCTTGCGAAAGTTTAGAGGAGGTAATTTTGAAAGGTTAACAGCCTTGGGTAGAAGAGGGCACATAAACTTCATCTCTAAAAGTATATCATCTCGCAGACATTCTATCAAAGGTGCTTCAGCAAGTCCTTCCATTTGCTTAGCTTATGGATGTAATGATGCGAATAGAATTTCCATTGGGGTTTCCAAAAATAGTAAACCTCTTAGATTTTAGGAGTGTGGTCCTTTGTATTCCACCTTACTAGAAATGTATGTTAGCACTATGTAGAGCCATGTTTCAAAGCTAGTTCCCAAATTTTGCGGGAGTTCACCATATATGCTTTCCACTTGACACTTGAGCTCTAATGCCCATTTCTTTGTCCAAGAAACCATCTTAGGTGCCTAGTGTAAGCATCGGGTGCTTAATATTTTGTACTAGATAATCTCCCATTCCCAAAGCTTGTACTTTCCAAATATTTTAAGGTCTTGGAGTCCACTAGACCCCTTTCATACTGGAAATGCAGCTAGAATGATACTTGATAAGAAAATCACAACCAAGATTGTGGCATAATTTCCAAAGGAAATAAAGGGGTTTTTTCTTGCTCAAAAACCCCATAGTCTTTGGTGGGAATTTTACTTAATCAAGTCATAGAATGGCATCGATGCGAATTGAAACATGCATCCAAGGGAGGGGCAATGCGCTCCATACCTTGATGTAATCCTGGACCAAATCCCTATAGCTCCAACCTACAAAATTAAACCAAGTATTAGTACAAGGACTAATAAAGGGGGAGCTACTAGCTTACCACCCGGCCATAGGTGCAAGTCCATGGATCTCCCTCTGAGCTAGAGGCTACCCAAGCATCGTGCCATGTTCCCGGCCACAACCCTTGCGTTCCATAGCACAGGGTCCAGTGATCCAAGTGTTACGTTGGACTAGGCGTAGGCCTGCTCTATGTTGTTCCAGAAATTGTCCCGTTGTGATCCTGAAATTGAGCTATTGACTCATATCCATAGACCCACAAGTGGTGTCCCTAATTTATGGGGACTTCCCACAAGTTATACCATAAAGTCACCTTAGACCACTCAGAGTTTTAAGTCCCTTGAATGGACCTAGCCTCATCATATTTCTAGCACCTATATGACCTTGGGTCATAAAACATGTTGGGAAATCTTTAACAGGTTGATTACCAAAGTATGGTTGGTTATTATGATTACATTATGCTTGCTGCTTGATAAGAGCGTGATAAGCGTTTATTTCTTTACATCTTTTTCTTACTTGATAGTCTTGATGGCCTTGCGACATTAATCTTACTAAATTGTCCATGCAAAGACATGTCAAATCTTTGTTCCATGCTCATGGAAGAGCCTAGTGAGTGATGCCAATTTGTGTTACCTGGTTCATGACAAATTTTACTAGGGGCATCATCCTTGAGAGATTTTTGTTGTTGAAAGGAAGCCAAAAAACAAGATGGAGTGGCTTAGTTTTTTGGTGGAAAGCTCTTATAAGAAAGAAAAATCTGTTGACTTTGTATCTGGTGAGAATCCTTGCTCTGAAGCATGGCAAAAGAGGTAGTGGTATTCCGGCTTATAGCCGTGATTGTTGTATGTCTTTTTCATACTTAATAGAAGTCTCTTTCTTGAAAAAAGAAAAGAAAAAAAGAGGTAGTGGTTGCTGCATGTGGTAAAAGATTTTATTCTCTATGATCCTGATGACATTCTGTTTTATGGGGAGGAGTTAATGTATCCTTTGAAGACAAGTGTTCAAACTTACAGATCTTGTCCTTAGTAAAGTGTACAAATGTGGCCTGGCTTTTCTTTTATTGACATGTTCACCTGATTGCACAGCAAAAATGCAAGAAACTCGTGGTTATTGGAGGAGGATACATTGGAATGGAGGTTGCTGCTGCAGCTACAGCATGGAAGCTTGACACCACGGTATGGTGCTACCCAAATTATACTTAGGGATTTTATGTAGTATGAAGTGTGAACTGGACAAGTTGTTATTGTTGTATCCATTTGCCAAGTAGGAGCTCTTGTATACCTTGTCACATTTTCCTAAGCCAATATCGTTTTTATGCAGATGATTTTTCCCGAGCCTCATGTCATGCCACGACTATTTACTCCCTCAATCGCAGGAAAATATGAGGATCTCTATCAAAATAATGGTGTGAAGTTCATCAAGGTAAAATATCAAGCAATACAGTAAGGGCGGGTTTTCTTCAGGTTTGTCTTCAGGTTTGTTGTGAGTCTTCATTCGTCGGTTTATGTGTTACAGTATGCATTTCTTTATTTGCTCTCACTGCTAGCAGCACATTAGCCTGCTCTTTGGCATCTAAACAAAATGAAAAATTTAGAAATTGCTGTGTCTTTATTTTGAAGCATATCAGTCTCCTCTCTCTCTCTCTCTCTCTCTCTCTCTCTCTCTCAAAAACACACACACACACAATTCAAGGACTGCCGCAAAGTGCTTATGTACGATTTTCATGTGGACCATCTTGTGCTTGTGGAGATAAAGCTGATGGAGTTGGGGATGCTGACCTTGAAGGACACTGGACATATCACTAGATATGGTAGATGCCTCTTGGAGATGGGGGCCATTCACGAGTTGCTGCTATATAATGGGATGTCCTGTTGCTCTCGTCGTCTGGCAGCTTCACTTGTTTCTGACTGGGGGCAGTCTGTGGATTATTTGATGGGGTCTCATGCATTTATATGGCATGTCCAAGATTTCACCATCCCACCGACACCACCTATTGGGGCTGATCGTGCATACTTAGCCTTTACCATATCTTGCTCTTCCCCACTATCTCATCTTCAGCATGTGGAAGCTTACAGACAAGATTATACTTTACAGGTAACGAATATTCAGAACCAAGAGCGGAAGTAAGAGTGCAAGAGAGAGGCAGAAGGGGGGGGGGGGGTGGGGGGGGAGAGGAGAACAGTCCATGCCCACTAGGGGTTGGCCGACTGGCCCCTTGCCTCCTAGAGGCTGGCCGTCAGGGCCTATGCCCTATAAAGACTGGCCACACATGCTTATGGGGCTTCATGGGCCCAAGCCATGGCCCATGGGCTGCCCCACATGGCTCAAAGTGTAGGGTTCCACCCTACACTCCATGCAAACTACATGCAAACTACATGCAACTACATGTTCTTCTCAGGTGCCTGGCATCTGGCTACAAGCCTAATACCTGGAACACGTGTCATCATTCCAGAGGGTGACTCAAGGTACGGGCTAACACTGCTTCATGTGTGGGACTTGCACACCTGACCAAGACCATGTACGGGACTTGTACACTTGACCTTGGACGCTGAGAGTGGAACCTTGGTTGATTCATCTCGGACTGGAACTCGTTTCCACTCTAAGTCTTGCACCTATTGTACAAGTATGTCCACGTAGCATCCAAGTGTAGGATGCATGTGACATCCCCTTCTACTTAATTTGATGGAAGACGCAAAGCCTCAAAATAGTCCGTCAATAGTGTTGGATAATCGTTGAAGAAGTTCAAGCCACACCGCTTTATGTGTCCCTCGGTCTTGAAACTTCGTGAATAACTGTCTTTCTTTTCGGCCGGACCTGTACTTGAAACGATGCAAGAGGATCTGTTCTGGAACCATAACTTCAGCTTCGTCCACTATGTTTGGTTCTTGTTCATTGTGGACATTGGAGAGAGGAGGTCCAATATAAGGCTTCAACCAATTGACGTGAAACACATCATGCATGGTCCAACTGGGAGGTAGCTTTAGCTTCATGGAAACCTCTTTTTTTTTTAAATGGGAAAGGGTCCGAAGCTCTGAAACGTTAACTTTGGGCATCGTTTGTTCACCTGTTTCAACCTTTGCCTCATTATCATGAGATATACCCAATCTCCTTCCGAGAAGATCACATCTCTTCTGTCCTTGTTGGCCTGTGGAGTGTAGGCCTCTTGTGCTTTAACCAACCTATTGTTCACAGACTCCAAAATCTCTTGGTAAGACTCCATCAACGTGTTAGCTTTAGGTACTCAGGATGACGTCTTGGTCCAAAAAGACTGGAACGGTCTTTCAAATGCTGCATTGTATGGAGTCCTGCCAATAGCTGAAGGAAAAGAGTCATTCAACACAGCTTGAACTAAAGGCGAAAATTGCTCGGTTGGTCTTGCTTGGAAGATACTCATCATTCCACCAAACTGCCAAAAAATCCGGCCTCTAGCGGTGTTGACGGTCACTCCGATTTGCGCTTGGCATCTTTTGAAGCTAATGCAAAGCCTGATGATCTATGAGAACCTCAAAGTCGCCCATATAAAAAATGTTTCCAATGCTTCATAGCTTGTATCACCACTAGGAGTTCCCGGTCATAAACCGAGAAGTTCTTCTCTGCAAGGATCTGCTTACGGGACATGCAAGCTACTGGATGCCCATTATGTTGTTGCAAGACCGCTCCGATAGCGATGTTACTCACATCGGTGGTCATGTGAAATGGGTTATCCTAGGAGGCTAACGCTAAACAAGGAGTCTTAGTATGACATCCAAAAAGATGAAGATACACTTTCCTATCAAGTCCTTGAAAACTTACATCATCATGCGGTTAAATGTAGCTGGATCGTTTGTTAATCCACAAGGCATGACCACAAACTCGTATTGGATCTGCTCAGTTTGGAATGCAGTTTTGAGGATGTCCCGTCCACAATTCTTACATGATGGTAGCTACTTTTGAGGTCAATTTTTGAAAACACCTTTGCTCCATTTTAGCCTCTCTAAGATATAATCAATGCGAGGCATATGAAACTTGCTCTTTATTGTCGGCTTGTTGAGCGCTTGATAATCTACGCAAAACCGAGAGGATCCATCCTTCTTTTTCACAAAAAGGATAGGGACTGTGAATGGAGACACACTAGATAACATAAAACTGGATTGCAGCAATTCTTGGAGTTGACAGTCCAACTTTGTTTCCATGGCCTTGCTTAGGCGTTATGTATTCTTACTGGGGGTGGGGGTGGGGGGGGGGTTTAAAACCTGGGAGGAGCTCAATTTTATGGTCCTCCGATCTAGATGGGGGAAATTTGGGAGGTAAGTTGTCTTGAAGAAAGATCTTTTGAACCTGGTTATGTAGGGTCTTGTACTTCTCCGAAGCACACGCCACTGTTTGGGTGCTATTAACGTAGATCACCGCACACTGTGCATCTTTCTGAATCTCTCATTTAGCCTAGAGATGGCTATAATGACCGGAAAGTTAGGTATCCCTGGTTCACACTTAATGATCATTGGGGCCTTTTGACACATTTCGGGTAATTTGGAACGCGTGATGGTCCCAATCAATGTCTAGGGTAAGCTTGTGAAACCATTGGATCCCTAAGATTATGTCTGTACCTATAAGAGGGAAAACCATGAAATCGCGCATAAATTTTGTGCCCTCGATGACTAATTCTAGCTTGGCGAGCTTCAAACTTGATGCTCATTGTCATGCTAATGCTAAATCCCACCACTTTCCTATCTACCGAGGTCAACGAAAACTGGACTTGCCGAGCGGCCTGTTGCGTGACCACGTCCTCCGTATTGTCGCTGTCAAACACGACAACAACTCTCTAGCCACCTACGTAGCCAAAGGTCTTGAGCCATTCGTTTCGCTCATACTCCGGGTCATGGTTGACCTTCTGTCTATCTTCGAGCTCAGCTGACAATGTTGCCAACCAAAGGTGTGAGACCTGGATGATTAGCGTCAACCTGAGGGATCAGTGTGGTAGGTTGGCTCACCACGGTAGTTGTCAAGGCCGGGGTGGTAGTATGAGCAGTGGTCTTCTAAGGGCAAACCTTAGAAGTGTGTCCTTTTGTCTGACAAAGAAACACTATCCCTTCTTGCTCTTCAGGACTGATATTACCACTTGTCTTGTAGGCCAGAGCTTTTAGGTCTGGAGTTAGGCGAGGTCCGTTGTTCGAGTTCTTGGAGCCAGAGGCTCCTGGGGTAGACCTTGACAGGGTTGTTGGATAAATGTAATCCCAACTCCTTAGTCCAAGTTATTATTTGGTTGTTAGACTAGTGGTCAGTGGTTGGTGTGTAAAGCCTACAAATGGTTGGTGCATGTTGTTCATGCAACTCATGCAACTAAAAATAGGGTAGAGGAGTCTCTAAGTAAGGTACAAGTCGTGATCAAGTGATTATGTAAGTTTGGTTCATGTCTAATCATAATTAGTATCTTCTTGTGTTAATCTCAAAGCAATTTTCTGCATATACCAGTTTTTGTCTCTCATATTCATGATGTTTTGTACAATCTTTGATCCACCTTGAGTATGTTTTGATCAATCTTCATAGTTGAATTATCATATCCAACATTTGGTATCAGAGCTTGACCCAATTAGGTTTAGTTGATTAGCAAAAATCTTAATCAATCTCTTAATCACCATAGCCAGTTTTTCTTTGTTTGAACCACATGCTGTAGATTGCTTCCGTGCTTGCACCTGAGTTGATTATACCTCAAAATTTTGTTATAGCCTTGTTGCTTTGCTCCCACGCATACCCTAATTCGAAGCTCACATGCCAATTTCGACGCAACTCGTCGAATTCGTCATCGCTATCAGCGCAGCCCGTTTTCTGCTAATTGAATCAATTCGCCGTCCTTTGTACAAATTGGCCCAATTCCTCTGAGGTGATTCAAGTCCATCAAGTGAAGATTCAGCATACAAAATCTTGGAGCATATGGTCCACCGTAGCTGCTGTACGGAGCTGTTTTCCAGTCGCCTATTTTCTGCAGTTTTTGCTCCAACAACATGGTGATACTTATCTTGATTTATATTGATGATATTTTTATTATTTGGGCTTAAATCATCTATATGAGCAAGTTTTCAACATCAAGCATCATATTTCATCATCATGAGCTCCAAATTCCCCGACAAATTCAACGGAACTGGGTTTCATACCTGGCAAATCAAGGTGAAGGGCTACCGCATGAAAAAAAATCTGTGGAGTACGGTCAAGCCACTTACTGATGATGAAGCAGGCATTTCTGCTGCTGCAGTTACAAGAGCTACAACGGCTGCACTTTAAGCAAAAGATGAACAAGCACTTGGTATTATCATTACTGCTTTAGAATACTGCTTTAGAAGATGATTTTATTCATTATATTGATGATGTTGACTCAGCTATGGAAGCTTGGGAATTATTAGAACGTACTTTTGGTGCAAAGGCAAAGCATTTCAAAATCAGTTTGAAGATGCAACTCTTGTTGGAAATAAGTGCTCACTAGGAGTACTTTTAGTCTTGCTCATCTCATTATATGCCACGTGGCACCTCTATAATTGTCCCATAAGTCACTCTACTCTATCTTGTACTTCTCACCTATATATTGTGGGTGTCACATCAATGAAAGTATCAATCTTGTGTCTTGTCTACACTCATCTCAAGGTATGTCTATGTTTTGTGTTTCCTTCTAGTTATGCTCTCATTTGAGTTTCAGTTTTATCTTTGTCTCTTTCCCATTTTTCATATCATGGTATCAGAGCAGGTTTATCAGAGCAGGTTTATCCTGGCTCCCCTCATCTTTGCCTCTGTTTCCTGTAAGCGACTGCCCCTCTTCTCTCTCTTGCTGGTTCAGAACAGGCCGCCGCTTAGCTGGGTGCTGCCCCCCCCCTGCTCTTGGTAGTCGACCTACTGCTGTAGCAACCCGCCAGCCTGAACTTGCTGTCCGCCCTGTTCAGGCTCATACAGCTCTACTGTTCTCTCTCTTGGAGCTGCTGCCCGTCATATTGGAACTGCTATAGCCCACTGTACTGTTGTTGCTTTGGCTGCCTTCTTCATCAACTCAAGGGTGCGCATCATCTAGAAGCAGCTGCAGATCGACTTTCCTCCTGTTAACGAGCTATTTGCTGCATTCAGTTCTACCATCGTTTCCTCTTGAAGAGTCTACAAGGTACTGTGCATTGTATCCTTCAGTTTGTTGGTCAGTCCTTTTCTTATCCTCATATCTGCAAACTCCTAGTTCCTCATGCTTCGATGGGCTGTCACATGCTATGGCCTTGACAAGTGGTGAGAGAGCCGGCTTCTAAAAACAATTTGGATCTCTTCTTTCATTCATTTCTGCAATCTTGTAAGGGAATAGACACTGCCCTTGCATTTTAGCAAGAGGTAAGACCTTCCCACATGGCCTCTTCTACTCATTCTCTCATGTCTATCGACAAATTCAATGGGTCCAACTTTCATACTTGGCAAATCAAAATCAAGTGCCATCTTATGAAAGAAAGTCTTTGGGATGTTGTTCACCATGCTGCTCCCGAAGATTCCGACATTGAGCAAGTTATCACTTATGCTCCCACTGCCAAGAATGACAAAGCCTATGCTATCATCTTGCTCGGTCTTGGAGATGATTACATTCATCACATCTCCGACATACAGTCTGCTTCTCGAGCATGGATCACTTTGGATACCCTTTTTGGACCCCGCTCTAAAAACTCTAAGATTGCACTTATGATCTCATTCTTTGATCTATATATGCAGGAGGGAGCTACTATAGCCTCTCATGTCAATTATTTTCGCAGTCTTATGGTTCAGCTTGCATCAGTGAAGTCTCCCATCTCCGAAGATATTGCTATTGCTGTGCTTCTCAAAAGCTTACCTAACACCTATGCTACTCTTGTCACTACCTTCAAGTATCACAATAATCCTACTCTTGAAGGTATCATCAATGCTCTCCAAGAAGAGGAAAGAACTCAATAACAAAAAACTGACACTGCATTTTTAGCAAAGAAAGGAGGTTCTAAGGTAAGAAAGCCATGCACCATTTGTGGCCGTGATAATCACCGGGAGAAGGACTGCTATTCTAAAACCTCTACATCAGCCCCTGCATCTACCTCAGCCCATGTTGCTGCAACATCTACATCAGCAGATCTTGCTGTTCATTCCTATGATGAGGAGTGGGCTTTCTGATTACTTCATCTTTCTTGTCTACCACTTTGACCACCGATGATGTAGGTCAAGGGGTTCTATGTCTTACTCATTCTGCTTTAGGACCTCTCTCTTGTCCCTACTCGAGAGGCAGAGATTACCCTTGAGGAGGGGATGTCTTCAAGGTCCATCTGTTTGTCTACAGTCTGTCTATCTAGTCTTGTCTGTCTGTCTATCTGTTGTCTGTCTCTCTGTCTATCAATCTGACTGTGTCTTGTTTTAGATCCATCTTGTCCCTATCCTTGTGGACCCATATGAGGATATCACTTGAGGAGGGGTGTCTCAGGATCTTTGTCTGTCATGTCTTGTCTCTCAGTCTATAGGTCTTTATGTCTATCTTCTAGTCTTGTCTTTCTGTCTTTCTCCTAGTGTCCACTTAAGGAGGGTGTTGAAAATAAGTGCTCACTAGGAGTACTTTTAGTCTTGGTCATCTCAGTATATGCCACATGGCACCTCTATAATTGTCCCATAAGTCACTCTACTCTATCTTGTACTTCTCACCTATATATTGTGGGTGTCACATCAATGAAAGTATCAATCTTGTGTCTTGTCTACACTCATCTCAAGGTATGTCCATGTTTTGTGTTTCCTTCTAGTTATGCTCTCATTTCAGTTTCAGTTTTATCTTTGTCTCTTTCCCATTTTTCATATCAACTCTTTGATCTAACCATGGAGAGTAATGAAAATTTAGCAGCTTTGATTAACAGGTTGAAGAGCTTAATGACACAATTGGTTTATGTTAAATCTCCTGTTCCAAAAGAAGATGCTATTGCTATCCTGCTTAAAAGCTTACCTTCAAGCTTTAGACAAATTGTGACAGTACTTAAAGAGAAGGAGCCAGTCCCTTCTTTGGAAAGTATCATAAATTCTTTGCAGGAAGAAGACAAGAAGATTACAAAGGATGTGATAGATCCTTATGCATATGCTATTACTACGACATCGGCAAAGAAGAAGCGTACTATTTGTGGTCGTACAAATCATTTTACTAAGGATTGTTTCTCTAAATATCCTTGTGAGTATTGTGGAAAGACGAATCATCCATTCTCAAAGTGCTACAAAAAAGATCAAAAGCTAGCAAAGGCACATGTGGTTGAAGAAGTCAACCAACAGGAAGAAACAAATCTTTGTTCTAGTCTTAGTATAAAAGATATAGATGATGAGTATGCTTTTTAGATTATGTCATGTATGTGGTTGAGTCAAGACTTATGTTGTTCCAACTTGACGAGTTGTAGAGGAGAGTACACTACCCTATGTTGTTCCAACTTGACGAGTTGTAGAGGAGAGTACACTACCCTATATTGTTGTTAAGGGGGGACTCTTACTCATTGTGTCAAGGAGGTATGTTAGTCTTGTTCATGTTCTTGTAAGAAGTTGGTCTTAAGAGGGGATTGTTGGATAAATGTAATCCCAACTCCTTAGTCCAATTTATTATGTGGTTGTTAGGCTAGTGGTCAGTGGTGGTTGGTGTGTAAAGCCTACAAATGGTTGGTGCATGTTGTTCATGCAACTCATGCAACTAAAAATAGGGTAGAGGAGTCTCTAAATAAGGTACAAGTCGTGATCAAGTGATTATGTAAGTTTGGTTCATGTCTAATCATAATTAGTGTCTTCGTGTGTTAATCTCAAAGCAATTTTTTGCATATACCAGTTTTTGTCCCTCGTATTCATGATGTTTTGTATAATCTTTGATCCACCTTGAGTATGTTTTGATTAATCTTCATAGTTGAATTATCATATCCAACAAGGGTTTGGTTTTGAGGTAGTGGTGGCTGCCTTGGCTACTCCAGGCTGGGAGGTGTTGTGTTTTCCATTGTTGTACTTCATTGTAGCACTTTGCGCAAGCGAAAGTCTTTGGTTCAAACATGTGCACATCCCACTGGTTTTGCATGTCCAAACCGTAGAGCAATTTTCCTTGTTTGTCCACATCCGATTCCTGCAATTGTAAAGCCAGGTGAGTGACTTTATTTGTGAATTGGAGGACGGGTAGCGATTCTGGCGCAATCCTTGATATTCGTCCTTGAGTTGCTCAAGATAATGAGGTGGTATAAAATGCTTCTTAAGGACAGTGACAAATCAGTCCCACCGGTAGTCAGCAACTCCATAGTTGGAATTGATCTTGGCCCAATGAGTCTAGCATGAGATGGTTTCCCCTTCGATGTAGAAACTAGTCTTAACTTCCTACCAGCAGCAAAGTAGGCTTCAAATTGATGAATCCAAGAATACATCGAGTCTACCGTTATACTTACTAAAATTCACCTTCTCGTGAAGGTGAGTCAAAGAAGTCTCCTTACGTTGAGAACTGCAAGGTATCGCTCGTGCTCCACGTGTCGATGTTGGTCCTCTAGTGTGGCAGTGTGGACTGTCGCCTCTGTTCGAAGCTCTATCTTCCGTACCTGCAATTCATGTAACGCATGAGAATGTCGTGTTAACTCCTCAAGGGAGATGGCCGAAGCATGGATCTGGGAAGGGGTCTCGGTGATGAGACCTGTGGGGGAAAGGTGGGGAGGGGGGGGGATGGGTGTCGAGGTTTTTTTAAGAGGTATCTGGCCTTTATAGAAGCCGTACATGCTTGCATTTGTTCCCCTTGTTACACTATGATGCGCCTAAATTCCCGAAACATGGCGTTTGTGTCATCATTGATGACCTAGCTTCTGGAAGTAGTCGTCGTAGAAATAGTTTCTGTTGGGATGTGGTGTTCTCTCACATCGTCGGAATTCACCATGGTGGAAGTGGTCAAGTTTTTCCCTGACGGCAACAATACTATCCACTGGTCTCTTCTGGAGGCTAGAAACTAACCGTCCTTTGAGGGACAAGAGTCACACTGAATGGGAGTGCAACCGGTGTAGGAAAACCAACCACACAAGCGAAAAGAAATTTTCTTCCCTTTTTTTCTTGGTTGAATCTCTTTACCAAAAGGCAAAGCTCTGATACCATTGTAACGAATATTCAGCACCTTGGTTCCTAACAATTGCACAATGTAGCGGAAGTAAGAGTGCAAGAGAGAGAGGGGGGGAGAGAGAGAGAGGAGAACCTCAATAAAGACACAGTACACCCGATTGGGTCCCAAATACCCTTTGCAAGCCCCCCACCAAGGATGGTGTATTTGCTTTATTGACTGATGAGAAAAAGATTGACTTTAGAGATCATCCCCTCGCTGTAAACCTTCAGTCTGAAGATGACCTGGTTCTTGACGTTCAAGTTCACCTTTGCGTTGTGTTCTCTTTCGCTGTGCTGGCCCTTGGAACACTTCAGCACTTGTGAATTATGAGATGAATTGACTCTTTGGCTGGCCCATGCTTTTACAGGCTCAATGATGCTGATCGATAGTCTATAATAGCTGTCGGCCAGTTCTTTCTTTTGCCCATGACTTGTTTATATGCCATATAATGGGCACCTTTCTATCTACTGGCCACCACCTTGCTTGTCAAATCCCCATAGGATCTCCTCGTAGAACCCTCCTGGTACGAGACTCGAAACCTGCAAACAAACCCAACACACAAGAAGGGGGTGCAAGCCTGACTCACCACCCAACCACGACAGCCGTGGGCAAGCCCACAGACTTGGCTGTCCCCACCGAGCCACGAGCTGAGCTAACTAGATAGATGTACCGACCAATCTCTACCTCGCGATGTCCCATACCACCACGAAGCTACCCTCGTGGGCCTCGAGACTGCTGCCGGTCTCAGCTGCGTAAAGCAGGTGCACGTCTGCACTAGATCTAGGCTCCAGACCATAGAGCTCTCACAAAACATGCAAGACTCTATATGACTAATGACTAACCTTGGCCACCCTTTTATAGGCTCTTGGCCGGTCATCGGGCGTCCACACTTGGGCGCCCGCCCGTTAGTCTATCCCTAACTCAGCTCGCCAATCAGCCTGCCTAGCTCCAAGCTTCCCCAAACCTCGAAGCTAGTCCAGCAGAAGGGGCGTCGTGACACTCCTTAAGATTCTTGGACCTAATGTCCTGGATCTGTGGTACACAAATTTTGTCATTACGGAATAGTAAACCATTCCAAATGATCCACTGGCCTCTTGCAGCCTGAATGGTAGGCTGTTCAGTCATTGAGTCTTGGTCAATCAATGAGCTCCCGTCCTGGATCTTCTGCCAAAATGGACCAAAATAACTATTAGTCCTGCAAAGCCCTCTCAATGATTGAAATAAGTCAGTAGAAATCTCGGTGAACGACAAAGTATTCACCTCTCTAATTCGACTAAGCGTATCTGCAACACTATTCATGGACCCTTTCCGATAACGAATCTCAAAATCGAAATCTTGCATTAACTCAGCCCAACGAGCTTTCCTTCCTCTCAAATCATCCGCATCACACACATACTTGATTGACTGATGATCAGTCAATACCACAAACTTGGAGCCATATAAATAATGTCTCCAAACCTTGAGAGCATGAATCACAGCATAAAGCTCCTTCTCAAGGGTTGGCCAACGCGATTGAGTGTTGTCTAGCTTTTTACTTTCAAAAGCAACAGGTCTACCATCTTGAAATAAAGCAGCCCTGATGGCATAGTTACTGGCATCAGTTTCAAGAACATAAGGCCGACTAGGATCGGGTAATGCTAAGATAGGTGCTTTCTTGACTTTATCTTTCAAAAGTCTAAAGGCCATATCCAAATCGTTATTCCAAGTGATAGGTTGATTTGACTTACGTCCACAACCTTTCAACAAGTCGGTCATCGGTAGTGTGACTCCCGCACAGATTTCTAAAGAAAAACAACAAAACCGAGAAAAGAACGAAGTTGTTTCACTGTTCGCGGTATAGGCCAGTATAAAACCCTCTGAACTCGGTCATAGTCAATGCTCAATCCATCTCTAGTGATCTTGTATCCCAAGTAAATGATGTCTGTCATAAAAAACTTGCATTTACTTAATTTAGTATATAGTCGATTCTGTCTGAAAATAGATAAGACAATCGTGAGGTGTCTAACATGATCCTCAAGAGTACGACTATATATCAAAATATCATCCAGGAACACCACCACAAATTTTCCCTAATGTTCACGAAAAAGATCGTTCATCATTTGGTGGAAAGTGGCTGGAGCATTGACCCAAAAGGTAATACGAGAAACTCGTAATGGCCATACCTAGTCCAAAAGGCGGTTCTTTCGACATGCCTTTCATGAATACGTATCTGGTGATAGCCACTATGTAAATCTATCTTCGTGAAATATTTCGCTCTTGCTAACCGGTCAATCAGGTCATCTGATCTAGGGAGAGGATAACGGTTCTTAATTGTCAGCTTGTTCAATCTCTTGTAATCTATACCCATTCTCCAGGTGTTGTCCTTCTTTCTTCTAAGCAACACAGGTGCACCCCAAGGTGATTTACTTAGACGGATCTGGCCCATCCTTAAAATAATCTTGGAGTTGTTTAGCCAACTCATCTTCCTCAGCTTGGCTCATCCTGTAAGGTGGAATACTGACACGATGAGCACCAGGGATCAAGTCAATACGATGATGTACTACCCTTTCAGGTGGTAAACCCGATGGCAGTTCCTTAGGAAATACATCTTGAAACGAATCAAGTATCTTCTGTAATTCTTTGCTTTCCAATACACTTAATTCATTGACATCCATGGAAGATATGAGAATGAAGAAAGTGGAATCAATACACAATGGAAAGCGGTATACAAAGAAGAATTCATTATATTTTCAAAATCAACTATATTTACAAGAGGTCCTTGAGAGGGATGTACACAATCACCTAAAATACTATACTGGGTGTTCCTATGCTGAAAAGAAAAAATATGACTAGACCAATCTATCTGGACTTGAAGAGTCTTAAACCACTCAATCCCTAATAATAAGTCTACATGTTCTAGGTGTATAACATAGCATTCCAGAGTATCTTTGTAGTCCTGAATCCGGATTGGTAGCATCTCCACCTTTCGATCCCATACTTGCTTTCCCGCAGGTAGGCGTACCTCATAGGTATGATCGCTGGGTGTCGTATCAAGACTCAATTTCTGCAAAAGTTTATAGTTAGCAAAATTGTGTGAGCTGCCAGGGTCTAGAAGAATGTGGATTCTATGGTCATTCACTTCTCTATAAACTCGGAGAAGATCATGCAAGCCAAAAACTTTAGAGTTGAACAAACAATCAGATCATGAACTAGGGCGAGAAAGTACAGTAACTGACGTACCTGTCAAAGACAACGGGTTGGCTGCCTTTGGCTTGGGTCCTGCGTTGGTCTTTGCAACCTTTTGCTTTGGGCACTCGTTACATATGTGTCCTTTTTCTTCAGAGATGAAACAACGTCCCTCCTTGAGCTTCAAAGCTTTAAGGAGTCGTTTCTTCTTCGCTGGCGTCAAACTTGAATTCTTCGAAGGTTGGTCCGAAGACTTTCCTTCAGTCGTGTTAGCCATTGGTACGGAGAACTTTCTTTTGGGTTTGTTCCCTTGCTCGGTAATGGGTTTAGACTTGGAAGAGACCATTGTATCATCATAGATACGAGCTGAATGAATGGCCTCGTCCAAAGTTTTGCATTTGTTATTTTTAACCTGTAAACGGTATGAATCTGGTAAACCGGCTACGAAGAACCCCAAAAGAGTAGTGGGATCCATCTTTGTAGCTTTCATGTGTGCAAGTCCCTAAACTTTTGGAGGTAGACCTCATAAGTGAGGTGCTGCGAGGTCATGGTCAAAGCTGTAAACCGGGCAACAACATCATAATCATCCTCTTTCTTGAGGAATTCCTTCTTGAAGACGTCTTCGAATTGTGCCCAAGTCGTTGGCTTAGGGTTGAGTTCCTTCCACCAAAGCAAAGCTTTGCTTGAGAGGAAACCTGTTGCTAACTAGATCTTTTTTCCATCATCATATGGATGAAACTGAAAATGGACCTGCCACTTATGTAGCCAAGTGTCCACAATCTCCTTGGTACACTGCTTTTGGTCGCCCCCGAACTGTTCCGGAGTAATGTTGGGGCCTAAAGCAGAGGCCAAGGTATCCATACCCGAAAGAGTAGATAGGGTAGTGGTCAAGAGAGAGATGGAGTTATGCAAGGCTTGCATCTGCGCGGCGATTTGTGCCTGACGTTCCGAAGAAGAAGCTTTGAGAGCTACTTTGAACTCTTGGAAATTAGATTTTGACACATAATCGTCAAAAAGATCGGCATCGGTATCTTCCGTAGCCGGCAAGCCTTCACGTTTGACAAGGGGCTCCAACTCGGATTCTTGGGTCGACATCTTGAAGAGGACAAGTGGAGAGAAAATTCGATCTTGCACAAGAATAGTGCGAGAGAACTTGAGAGCTTGGGAGTTTGAAAACTTGAGAGATGTGTGGCAAGAAGCCCACTTAAGGGATTTATATAATCTTCCCCAAAAGCAACATGAGCTTTTGCTTTTGTGTTTATATATATATATATTCTGTTTTTTTTCTTTTAAACACACCTTTAAACCTTAGAGAGGGTCTTTAAACTCTTTTTAAAAAAAAAAGTTTAATCTAAAAAAAAACGAAAGCAATCCCAAATCGGCAGAATGCTTTTACTGTTTTTTTTTTCTTCGCTCCCCTCCTGGATTTATCGCTGCCGGCGCCTACGTTGTTGCCGTTGCCTGACATGCTGTCGTCCTCCACGCTGCTGCCGGCGCGCCTTCGTGCAGGTGTCCAAGGCCGCTTGCGCTAGCCTGCCCACGTAGGCGTGGCTCCTGCGTAGGCCTGGCCACAAGCCGGCGTAGGCCTGGCGCCTGCCTGCATAGGCGTGGGTGCCTGCCTGCGTAGGCGTCGGCGCATGCCTACACGCCTGCCCGTCTGCATGCTTGCGCCTCCTACATCCGGTAGCCCACGACTAGCATGCGACTAGCATCGCCAACGATCCCATCTCGCGCTCTCTCTCTCTCTCTCTCTCTCTCTCTCTCTCTCTCTCGTTCAAACAAAAGCGAACATGCTTTTTCTTTGTTTTCTCTCTCAAAACTGTTCATGCGACTGCACAAACACCTTCAGCCTTCTTCTTGCAAAGCAAACAACCCTGCTAACCACCTACACCCTCATCACGGGTTTCTTTGATGAAAAAGCAACATACTAGTAGAAAAAACAAGAGCATGCATAAACAAAATAGCAAGCTTCTTGAACACATACCTTTCTTCGACCTCATCTTCTCTACCTACCGACTTGCTCGTTCACGAGGCACGCTCTGATACCACTGTCAAATCCCCATAGGATCTCCTCATAGAACGCTCCTGGTACGAGACTCAAAACCTGCAAACAAACCAAACAAACAAGAAGGGGGTGCAGGTCTGACTCACCACCCAAACATGACAGCCGTGGGCAAGCCCACAGACTTGGTTGTCCCCACCGAGCCACGAGCTGAGCTAACTAGATAGACGTACCGACCAATCTCTACCTCGCGACGTTCCATACCGCCACGAAGCTACCCTCGCAGGCCTCGAGACTGCTGCCGACCTCGGCTGCGTAAAGCAAGTGCACGTCTGCACTAGATCCAGGCTCCAGACCATAGAGCTCTCACAAAACATGCAAGACTCTATATGACTAATGACTAACCTTGGCCGCCCTTTTATAGGCTCTTGGCCGGTCATCAGGCATCCACACTTGGGTGCCCGCCCGTTAGTCTATCCCTAACTTAGCTCGCCAATCAGCCTGCCTAGCTCCAAGCTTCCCCAAACCTCGAAGCTAGTCTTGTGTGCGTGTAGCACACGGTAGATACACACTGTGCACATGACATTGCTGCCCGCTGCCTGGCAGCCCTTGTGCGATGGCCGTGTGTTGGATAGGCCCTCCATGGGCTGGCCGATTGGCTGGTAAGGCCTTTTGGGGCTGGCCGACTAGGCCTCGACAGCTAGTCGAGGTCTTCTAGGCCTCCAATCCATGCCCAATAGGGGCTGGCCGACTGTCCCCTTGCCTCCTAGAGGCTGGCCATCAAGGCCTAGTCCCTATGAGGAGTGGCCACACATGCTTATGGGGCTTCATGGCCCATGGGCTACCCCACATGGCCCAAAATGTAGCATTCCACCCTACACTCCATGCAAACCTACATGTGACTACATGTTCTTCTCAGTGCCTGGCATCTGGCCACAAGCCTAATACCCGAAACACCTGTCATCATCCCAGAGGGTGACTCAGTACGGGCTGGCATTGCTTCATGCGCAGGACTTGCACACTTGACCAAGACCATGTATAGGACTTGTACACCTGACCTTGGACACTTAGAGTGGAACCTTGGCTGACTCGTGTCGGAATGGGGCTCACAAGGAACCAATTTCCACTTGAGGTCCTTTACCTGATGTATAGATATGTCCAGGCGGCATCCAAGTTCAAGATGCACGTGACAAGAAGCCACCCACACCCATCATAGATACCTTCACATGAGAGACATATGCCGATCACTTCTATGATATTCCAAATCAGTCCCCACCAAACTTATCCCACACTCCCACGTCCCACATCTGCAACCCTGGAGTCTTCACCATGGGTGATGTCAACAAAATCATATTAAAGCTGCGTAATGGTAAAGCTAAGGATCATGGGATCTCACGGAGAACTTTGCACATGCATGTAGCATCTCAACCATAGTCACAGGAAACGGCCATTTCAGTCCCTAGAAATGCGTTTCTCCGTTTCAGGATCCCATCCATTTCCATGGCTGTTTCTCGTTTCCCAAGTGATTGTGTCACCGGAAGCGGCCATTTCCACCCCTAAAAACTCGTTTCCCCATTTCCATTCCTCGAACATATCCATTCCCGTTTCTCGTTTCTGGTGACTATGATCTCAGCTCCCATCTTAGCTAAGATCTTTAACAATGCTTTGTGTGGAGGCTTTTTTCCTCCGGGAACACCCACATCATTGTCCCCATCCCTAAAGAAAGAGTCCCCATGGACCCTAATAATCATAGGACAAAACATGATTGACCACACTTTGGCGAATAGTATTTGAGGTCAAGATTAGCTCCTTGGCTGAGAGACAAAGATAGAGGCCCACAAGTCAAGTAGGATTCAGGTAGAATTATTCGTCACTTCATCACATATTCTGTGTTAGGAATTTCGTCGAGGAGGTGAGGACATGCAAGCAAGAAGTCTACTGTAGCTTCATGTATTTTTAAAAATCCATTGATCGAGTCCCAAGATTAGCCTCTAGGGGACATTAAAAGAAAACTCTGTGCACATGCATGTGTGAGAGCGTGCACGCAGCCCCGGGGAAAGGGGGGCTGAAGGGGGTTGTGTGTCCGTGCGGCATGTACACATTTGTCCCTGTGCGTGAGGGTATTGCAAGTGTCAAAAACGTACCTTCCAGTTTTGACTATTTTATGTTTATGCAACTTGCTGAAAGGCTTTTCTTTTAAAGCAATTGCTCGCTTTTAAGTTGGTTGGTGAGTAGGATGTCTTTTTGGATCACGTACTTCACGACTATAGAAATGTGACAATTAAGGTCTTTCAATGGATGAAACAAGCAGTTATATTTCTATTCTCACAGTAGGCAAAGGCTTGGTTCAATGTAGGGTGTGACTGTGAAGACGATAATATCTGGAGATGGCGAAAATGTATCTGCTGTTGAGTTGTCTAATGGAACCATCCTTGATGCTGATACAGTGAGTACCTTCTGTCTTGCTCTTCCATAAGATTTGCACGCATGCACTCTTCTTGTTCACGAAGAAGACCTTTGAAACTCCTATCTATTAAGAGTTTAATATACTGATGGGCTGTACACTTCTGTTCTTTCTTCAGGTAGTAGTGGGAATTGGTGCCAAACAGATTCAGGTCTTCGCATGGCGGAAGGGAGCATTGAGGTACACTCTTCCGTACCTTTTATTCCAAGTATTCGTATTGTGTCTGGTCTGCTGATTGCTAGGATCTGATATAAAAGATATATTGGATGAGGAGGACCGGGCGACTCTCCGTCTCATGTGTTGCCAGGATGGTCGCGACAGACTCATGGTGGACATATGGCACTAGCCAGATAGGTAGCATACATTGGACTAGTGTCTCATGCCCAGGACATGCTCATGACTTGAGGGGTGCAACCGCTGATGCTATCAGGTGGTTGCAGAGCTTGCTAGGGCCACTTCTGTGTAGGCAGATATCTTTCATTCATGTCTTAACTATCTAGACGCTGTATTATTCTTAAATTTCCTTCTTTTGCATTATGTCAATTCATCTTTCTTGTTCTTGATAGGTGGATGGTCAGTTTAGGACAAGCTCTCCAAGGATCTGGTCAATTGGTGATGTAGCTTCTTTTCCCTTGAAGGTATCTTTTGAGAAGTTGGTTTTGATGGAAGATTTATATTATTATTTGCAACTGATGGTGTGTTATATCTGACATTCATTTCTTGTGTGTTTTATTGATAGATCTATGACAGGATTGCCCGGGTGGAGCATGTTGACCATGCTCGAAAGTCTGCTCAGCACTGTGTAGATGCATTGCTTCAAGTTCGAGCTGAACTGTAAGCCTTTCAGATTGACATACGAGGACTATCGTTTAAATGGGCAAGTCAGTAAAATAGGATAATCAGTGTGATGCATTTAGAGGTTCTTTTTTGCGGGTGAGTTATGCCCCCCTTTTGGGCCACGTGGTGTCACCAGCCAGTGCATTTACAAGATTGTTTTGAAAATGATTTTGTTAATTTAACATGCAGGTATGATTATTTACCATTCTTTTACTCGCGGGTTTTTGAGCACCCTGGAAGTGAAAGGAAAATCTGGTGGCAGTTCTATGGAGACAATGGTAAGCATTTGGCTGACAATACGTTTCTGGGTGGTATACGTTCCACTCCCTCCCCTCCTCTACCCTCCCCTCCCCTTGACATCAACCCCAAGTCCACCCCACTGGTATCTATATCATGCATCTCTAAGCTCGTTTTATGTTGTGTATGCAGTTGGGGAGGTTGTTGAGATCGGAAATTTTGATCTCAAGTATGCAGCTTTTTGGATTGACTCAGGTTGGTCACATCAATTAACAGCGTGCTTATACATCACAGCCTTATTGGAAGAAAGGCTATAAACCGTGTTTCTGTTGTCTCACATTTGCAGGAAAGTTGAAAGGAGTGTTCTTGGAGAGTGGTAGTGCTGAGGTGGGTGAGATCCATCCAATTCTTTTCAAGAGAGAAAACGTGCGCGCGCGCGCGCATGTGAAGAGTGACTATAAAAGCCATCTAAAGAGGAGAATCGTGGCAAGCACTTATGATTTTTTCATCAAGTTATGCTTTCTAATGTCATATGGGATGGCATTGTTGTGATACAGGAGTTTGGATATCTTGCAAAGCTAGACGACAGCAACCGAAGGTGGATGTCAAGAGACTGCAAGGAGCATCTTCAGTAGAGGATGCCTTATCAATCACTCTAGAAGCTATGGGAGAAACAGTGAAAGCATAGTAGGTTAGGCAGTCTCAATTCATATCCCCAATTTTCCCCTTTTAAAGAGGATTGTATATTCAGGCTACATGGGTGGTCTGAAAGAAAGTTCCAAAGTCTTTTGGAGAGAAAAAAGTTCCTAGTCCTTCGGGAGGTACGATGTGTTGGTCTGAAGATGTCTTTTAGTACGAGTCTTTGTTGGTCTTGTAAATCTGAAGTTGCCTACTACTAGATTGGCTTAGGTTATAAGTCTTATGGTCTTTGTTGGATGTTAATAAAGTATCATGAACTAAAGTTCGATGTGTCATTATCATTATCGGTGTTATATGAGAATTGCATATGATTTGTGCTTCGGCACAACAAATGCTATATATTGAGGGTGGTTAAACATGTGTATCTATGCTTGAGTTCAGTCAAGATTGTTCAATAGGGGATATTCTGACTTTGAGGTTAAATTTCTGAACTTTACCATCATTACGAGTACCTCTAAATAACATTGAGTACCTTATTTCAACGATGTGAGGGAGTATGGGCAGAGTGCCAAATGTTTCATATTCCGAGAGTGGTGACTCCATGATTGATTTTTCTTTGAAGCTTCTTAGCTTACTTTCATGCAGCCTTTGTTGATCTTAAGGTGTATGATGTGATTTCTAGGAGTTTTTTCCTCTCTCTCTCGTCCCTATGGGTTTCCCTATTGTTGCAAAGATGATTCTTTTGACCTTGTTCTTATATTCCGTATGTCATGTGTATGCCTTGCTTTTGTTGCCATAGACATTGTCTTCATGCCATTGTTTTTAAGCACTTCCTATATACAACAGGGTTGGATGAAATATATTTAGGAGTCTTTTTGCTAGTATATACATCATGCATTTCATTGTGCAAAGAATATGTCGATGAATGGCCATTAACAAATTGTTGGACATTTTTGCAAAAGTGAGTGTTGGGAATGATACCAATACCATGCAAAAGAGAAGAAAACTGTCGTTGGGATGTGTGCGTCTTGAAATGTGCCCTACACAGCTGACCACTGGATCTGTTTGTGAATGTGAAGCCAAAAGAGAGTAGACAAGAGAGGCAGGCCTTGCTTCATCAAAGCGTTGTCAATTTTTGAGATTATCATTTGACCACTTTTGTAGTGGCTGAGCTAGCTCAAAAGATCTTATTACCCTAAGCTTGATGATTGACTTGAGAGTTGTGGACGATCTTGTGTATGAAGTGACATAGGTTGCTATTTATCATAATTCAATAATTTTGTAATTCTTAAGTATTCCAAGACTTGTCCTTCAGAACTTTAGGGGAAGAGGGTGGATCTCTGCCTCTCTCTATGATACTAGCAATCAAAAATGTATCTTGAAATCCATCTTGGATTTAGATATGTCCTGATGTTCACATGCATGTGTAGATGATCTCCATGTTTGATTTGGATTGTTACGTTTGTCCACCTTCTAACAGCCTCTGCGAGCATAGACCCAATCAAAGATGTTTCTTGAAATCCGTCTTGGAATTAGTTACGTCCTTGTGTTCATATGCATGTGTAGATGATCTCCATGTTTGATGTGGATTGTTATAGTTTGTCCACCTTCTTACAGCCTCTACGAGCAATGGTCTATGCTTGAGTTTGTGTATCAATGTTTATCAACAAGAAGTCGGACTCCAAAGAAAACTAATTGTGTTGCATAAAGACATCCCTATGTCACATAGTTCATACATTAAAGCACATAGAAAAGATGACACCATTGAGAAAGTGTGCTAGGCTATAGATTAAGCCAACTTCATAGTGACCAAGGTGGAGAATTATGGAGAGTAAAATCTCACAAGAGTGCAGCAGCTGAAGTAGAATTGTTTTTAAACGCTAAAGAACTTGTACAAAATTGATTAATTCATTAAAAAATGGATCATTGATAGATGGCCATCTACGCATAGCTGGTAATAAAGATTGGTAAGCCTATTTGAAGCCTCCTCTTTGAAGCCTTGGGGAGTGATATGAATGCGAAGATGTAGAGTGCCTTATGAAAGAGGTAAGTACTCATTCTTTGTGTCAAGGAGAGTTTTACAAAACAGTTTTCATGTATTCTCTCTATCTATACATAGACTATTAAAAAAACATTTTATATGTTGTGGCCATCACATTTGATGACTTGCATGTTGACTACGATCATGATGGTGGGTGTAGTCACTCTTGTATGCTATCATCCGTGAGGCATGCAACAGAGTAACATATACAAGCTCTTGGCTTGATGGCAGATTTGGGCACCTAAACTTTTCTACTTTCTTGAAGTGTAGAACAGTGGAGGAATCATAGAATACTTATCGGCCAATTCAAAAATGCCACATGTATTTGAAGCTTGCATGGTGGGCATGCAACATCACCAAGTCTTCCTCTTGAGGCCAGCTTGGATGGTGGGCATGGAATATCACCAAGTCCTTCCTTTTCATATGAAAAGCTTTTGTAATGAAATGTTACATTCAAAAAGTATATTTAACCATAATATTTTTGTAAGACATAATTTTTATTGCAAAATGTTTTAAAAAGAAATTTATGAATCCAAATAATCTTAAAGTAAAAAATGATAATAATTAATCTCAGTTTCACAAGGAATGACTTATTTACTATTGTACTTTTCTACTAAAAGAGAACTATATATTTATGTTTGCTTATATAGTTTGACATTAAAGTATCTTATGCAAAAAAATGTACATATGATGATCTTTCTGTAGACATTTATAATTCTAGCTTTTAAATTTTTGATGGATGTAAGAAATCAAACTCTCCTAAACTTAACTAGTCTATAAACAAGACTTTGCTTATAAAATGCAAAAGACTTACTTTAAAAGAAAATACAAAAGCTAAGGGTTTATATATATCTCTGAACTTTGCCTATACTTAAACTTCGACATAGTCACTCTTAACTTTGGCAATGTTGAGAATTTTGTTTTTTTCTTTAAATTAAGGATGTGAAATTATGTTTCTTTTAGAAAACTAAGACAAGAATTAAATAAATGGTGTATAATGCATCAAAAATTGTTATGGAAGATGAGCATTTTGCCTTATGTTTGACTCAACATAGTCATCACATATCTCTCCCAAGGCATCATAATGGTTATAGAACAGACTTACTTCATCACTTATATCCCCAAAGGCATCATAATGGTTATAGAAGAGACTTACTTAGGATTCTTGTGGGGCTTGAGGTCTTTGAGCCCTTACTCACCCTTTTTCACTTTGGTTTTAGTGTGTCCTTCATTTGAGCTAGGTCAATGCTTGATTCTGATTTCTCAATTGGGCTTTTGATTGACTACAACAACATTCGCCTTCTCACCTTCTTGATTAAGGGTATCTTTGGGCCTAGGACATTGATGTGTGCACTCTTTAGACATAAGATCTAGCCCTCCATAGTAAAAGCATGATGCTTAGATATTTTTGTATAGTCATTGTTACTACAATCCCTACATTAAAAGGGGTATTAACTTGTAACTCACATATGTGCTCAGTTGTTAGGTTAACCATAACACATGCTCTTCATGCTAGGAAAGAGCGAGAAGACGAGGTCTCCTCCATTGATCCTTTTACAAAAATGAGCCTCCTTTACTGTGAGGACTCTTTGCATGGAAGCACGCTCCACAAAAGTAACACAATAGGAAAATCCCCCCTACATATTTGTACTCCTGAATCTCATCCCCTTGGTTCTCTGAGACCATTTTTCATCCATCCCCTCAAGTCTAAAGATTTTGGGTTCCTAAGATAGGACACCAAAATCTCTCTTTTTTCGCTTTTGTTTTGGAATGTGTTTTTGGTAAATTGTTTTAATAATAATTTATTTATTTTTGCTTTTGTTTTGAAATGCGTTTTTGACAAATTATTTTAAACATATGGACTCACCTTGGAATTAGAGACCTCATTTTGAAAGTCCCCTTTGTCTAGCTTTGATCTTTGTTTTAGAGTTTGCACTCTTTTCTAGTACCACCTTCTTCTTTGAGTATAAGTTATTCCTAACTTTAGCTATGGTAGACTTACTTTTGGATATCTTTTATTTGCTTATATCTCTCTATGTCATCTGCACACTTCTCACACATATATTAGATTCACATTTGCTTTCTTTATTATTTTGGTGTGTAATCATTATTGGTAATGACTATTCGGACCCGTTTCCCCTATCTTCAAAAGTGCCAAGAGCAGTTATATAGATACATCGCATTAGTTGTTAAGGTCCCCCCTCTTTGTCAACATCTCTCTAATCTTTGTTATTACCTTGTAGAGCTATGTTTGCACTTTCCTACAGACTTGCCACTACTAAATCCACATTATTCCACGTAACCTTTTCCTTCCATTACACCTAATGAAGCTCATAAAGGGATAAATCTTATTGCATTGTCTTCTCCCATACACAACAATCATATGAGGGTATGAGCACTTGTGTAGAAATATTTTCTTGGTTGAAATAGCTATTGACTTCACCTTTGCTTGATTGGCAAGATTAATTAACAAAGCCTAAGTACTTTAGCCAACATCTCCCGCACATGTAGTAGCGTGCCTTCAAGGTTACTTTGACCACCAAAACTCCATCTAAAATGTCTTGAATCTTGCAAATGATTTGTATAAAAAGGAAGAGTGGCATTGAAGTTATTATTCTCTAGATTGAGTTTCCCCCTTTGAACCACATTGAGTAATAACTCTTTCAGAATCTTTAAGTTATTCCAAAATAGAGTGACCAAAAATTTGTTCTTTGAAAAGGACATAGCACCATGCCCTTGTTCCCATTTTTAGCACTTGGGGTCAAGGTTGGTGTAGGGAAACTTAAATTCTAGAAGTGGGGTTTGTTCTCTTCAAAAATATTCATCCAAGAATTAGGGTGTTTTTCATCTTCTACTTGGACTTTTCTCCCTCCATTGTTTGATCCATTGCCTATGAAATTTTCATCTTCATTTAGCTGCTTGATATACTCTTTTCTACCCTTCAAGTACCTCCTCTTCACCTATCGAGGTTTGGGTACTCTCCACAACTAGATTAGGAGCTAGCTGAGGCATCTTTACCCTTTGTACATTTCCTGGAAGATTCCTCATTGCCTTTCTTTTTTGCCTCTTCTCTTCTCTCTCTCTCTCTCTCTCTCTCTCTCTCTCTTTGCTCCTAGTAGCCTTGTTAATGTCCTCAAACCTCTTCCTTAATTTTTTCCTTTGCTTACTTTGCCTTTGGTATCTTTTAATGAAATTACATAAGTTCCCTCATCTTTATCTTCTTGCTTCCCTTCTCCTTCTTCAAACTCTATCATTGGAATTCTTCCAGCAAAAGGCTATCAAGTAAGTCTCAATATTATCTCAAACACTTGATCACTACGGGGCAAGTGTATAACCAACCAAAGGGTCAACCTTTGTGTATGAGTCTTGGTGTCCAATAACCTTGACACAAAATGATGGATAGAGTCAAAAAGGTCATTCTTACAATGTAATGCTTCTAGCCTATGAGTTTCTAGGACCAACAAAGTTACCAATGAGTGTCCAAGCTCCACAAAGAAAGTACTTCAATCAAATATGCAAGTAAGTGGTAACTAAGACAGCAATAACTACATGTATGAAGCTAATAACAGTAAGTGGCACCTCATAAGGTGGGTTTATATACTAACCTTACAATAGCCAAACATGCAATACAATAATTATGAACACGAGAGAGGATATCAAGAACCTAAAACACAAGACCCAAGGTTCCAAAATCAATGAGCCTAATGACACTTTCAATATTCTCATCTCACAACGTCTAAAATGTTGTCAACATGAAAGCAGTAACTAAGACAGCAATAACTACATGTATGAAGCTAATAACAGTAAGTGGCACCTCATAAGGTGGGTTTATATACTAACCTTACAATAGCCAAACATGCAATACAATTATTATGAACACGAGAGAGGATATCAAGAACCTAAAACACAAGACCCAAGGTTCCAAAATCAATGAGCCTAATGACACTTTCAATATTCTCATCTCACAACGTCTAAAATGTTGTCAACATGAAAGCAGAGTATGATGGAGGGGTAAGTAAATGTGACCAAAGTGTAAATGATTTGTACCATAGGGAGGATGAATTAGACAACATGGATTAGCTCACTCAGTTTGTTAAAGGAAGAACATGGAATGTTGTAAATGTGGTAGCTACTTATTGTTCCAATAGGGTGCAAAGGCAAACTCTAACCTTATAATGTTGGCCTTTGATGTCACATCAATGGCCATGATAAGGAAACTTAATGCGATTTGTGACACCCCACAACTTGCAATAACAAGAGGGACAACCCCAAGTGACATATATTGTTAGGCATGGTTTGATATATGTGCATGCACTTTCTAGCAATCATCGCCTCCCTCACCACACCAGAAAGGTGTGCTGTTAGTTGAGGTTTCTGGAGACGAAGAAGAAGAGTGAGTTCTGATGCAAAGCAACCAGACGAGTCTCTTGGGTTATGTACTGAGACGACGGAGGAGTGCTTAGGGGTGAACCCTTCTTCATGCCCAATTGACCTTGTGTCAAATGGGGATGATAAAATTTATCGAGGAAAAAAAGTGAGTTTCTTTTAACCGATATTGGTTTGACTTCCAAAAAGCTCAAATTTTATGGAATTCACAAACCTTAGGTGCTTGATATTCTAGATAAAGCCATGAACTTGTTAATTTGGTGTGGCCAAATTGCCAAAAGCAGTGAGGTGTGGAAGTGTTTTCACAGTATGCTTAGTCATGGGCAGATAGCTATGAGGTGGATCCACAAAGTACTTGGGCAAGAGGACTTTGTTATTTTTATTCACTCCACTGAAATTGATTCTAAGGCTACTGTCATAGCCTAGAAATACTCATATTTGATGCTAAACCATAGAGTACAAAGATTGACATAGTTATTGATTAGATATAGTTTGATTAACAATGACTTGGTGCTGGAATTCCCCAAACTTTCTGCCATAGTGCCAAAAGCTTAAGGTCTATCTAATGAGCATTTCATAGTAAGTGGCTTGAGTATCTTGTAAGAGATGGTTGCTTCAATTATTCTAACTCATAAAGAGTATACCCATGAGTACAGAGTTACTCAACCAAATCAAGGGAAGGATTTAGCATCTTAGATAGACAGGATAAAGTGAACGAAGTTCAGTTCAACTTTACTAAGCAAACATTAAAAAAAAAAAACTTGTACTAATTTGTGTTTTCGAAATACTTATGAAGTTTATACGAGGACCTAGTTTTCCTTGCTCATCGGTTACAGTTGGGTAGTATATTGCCACCTACTATAGGTAGGTAGTGCATTGCCACTATAATGAGGAGGCAACAAGGAAATGTTATACGTTAAACTTTATATTGGTGCTAAACACAAATTAGATGAGTGATGTTCATGTCATAGCAATCTCAAAGTATAGAGATTGAGTTTGTTTGTCTATCAGTGTAAAATTGTATTGGAGGCATACCTAGACCACATATCATAGCATATGTATATACCAACCAGCTAAACGAGAAAGAATTTCTTATTTATTGCTTTTTTGTAGTGAACCATTATCTATTGTTGAGAGTGGTTTACGGTTTGTTTGTGTATTGTTTGGGGTGTCTATGAGCCCACACTCTAGAAGTGTATATGGATAGTACTACTAGTGTTTAGATGTGGGCATGGATAGCCCATATACACGTCTAGAGATTTGGGTGGTTGTGGAGCAACATGGTTGTAGTGCCAGAGGCACTCAAAGTGGTTGCCAATGTAGACATGTAGATAGGTATGTATCTATTGATGGACTTGGGGGGGGGGGTGTACGACTCTCATTGCTTGCACGTTACTCTTGGTTTCTAGTAGTGCACCGATACTACATATCACATAAATGTATCTATTGATGGACTTTGGGGGGGGGTGTACGACTCTCATTGCTTGCACGTTACTCTTGGTTTCTAGTAGTGCACCGATACTACATATCACATAAATGTTGTCTATGAGGAAATCATCTTCATTGTAAGGTGTGTGAATTGTTCTAGGAAGGACAAAGGAATTAAAACTATTCTTGACTAAACATACAAATTTTTTGAGATGGGAAAGTGGAGCTTTCCTCAGACTATGTGTTATGTCAATTGAACAATTTACCACACAATACAGTACAAGCTACTAAAGACTTATAATAGTTGCACAAACTTGTTGCATTCAACTCCATGTGGTTTCTAACCACATGAGAGAAATACCTTTGATGTCGTAGAATGTGGTTTCTAACCACAAGAGAGAAATACCTTTGATGTCGTAGAATGTGCAAAGAAATCTCTTGGATGTCGAAGAACATTCAGTGAAGTTTTTGAGAATTTGAGAACTTTTAGGGCACAATAGGCATGATGATATTCGATTCCTTATAGTAGTGGTTTATGTTTCATTACAAGTGGAACTTATGGTTTAGTGCTTCAAAATGGGACACTAGCGCTATATGTTTCCTTTATTGTAGAACTTAAGGAAAATACAAGTTGTGCTTCCTATTTCCCTTATCGTAGTGCTTCCACCTCCAACCACACCCGCCCATTTTATTTTGGCATAGACACCCTAACACCACACTCAACAACTCTCCCGCAGCACTGTCACTTTGTGTGCACCCACCACACACAAACTTAGTTGTTTAATGTGCCATACACCCCTATATTGCACACATTGTAGTCCATGGTTGAACTCTATCATGTGTGTCCTTACACACTCATTTTGCTGAGTGAAAAATAATGTCTTGTGCTCTGATTTTGCATTGCTTGAATTCTCAGCATACACACAGTTAAGCATTTGGGATTGCTAAACTGAAATGCTTGATTTCTCTCTCTCTCTCTCTCTCTCTCTCTCTCTCTCTCTCGGTACCCCATACATGTACTCCGATTTGTCTCATAGGCCGAGTTCGGTCTTTTGGAAGACGTTAATAAAATCTTTCTTTCTTTCTTTCTTTCTCTCTCTCTCGTGTGAGCTGAGCTACTATAATAACCATAAAAAATTTAAGATAAGCCTTATCTCTTTCAAAGCCCAGTCACACGCAAAGAAGCAAGAGAGAGGGATGACAGATTAAAGCACCGCTCTGATACCAATGTCACATCCACGTAGATGCCAACATAGCTGAGAGCGCTTCGAGCTCTAGTCACCACCCAACCATAGAGGGGAGTGTGGATAACTCCACACTCCCGGGCACTTATAGGGGCCTGCTCGCCCAATAAGCATGCACGATTTCCCAAGCTCTACGACTTGGATGCCCTCACCCCTAGACCCTAGTTGCACTTCCTAACCACATGCACTCCAACATTTAGGCAACTAGTCGAGCTCCCATGTACACCGCTCTACGAGCTACGTGATAATATACCTCTCTTTTTCTTCCGTGAGATGTGTGATCACCAGTATGGCTCTAAGCTTGATTCTGGGACCTTCTTTTTCCCTTTGGGGTGTGGGCTAGACCTTGAGGCCATAGTGTCAATTAACCAATATTATTCTTCTAGGGGGATTCGCTACCCTTGATTAATAAAATGTAATCTTGCCTGTTGTGCCCTTGAGCTTTCACTGTTCGCTCTTACCTTAGTGTGGGCATTCACTTAGCTACAATACTCTTGCAAAGTAATGGCACTACTACACATTTTTCCAAGGCATACAACTTGCAACCACCTAGCTTGCTTTTTTCAATTCTTAGGCACTTAATTACTGTTATGCAGCCAAGACTATTCTACAGCCAAGAGGTTTACTCAATCACTGCTAGGAATGCAATGCAATGCAGCCAATAGGTTTACTCAATCACGGCCAGACATGCAATGCAATGCAATGTTCCAAATGTTACTATGACATTACAGTAGGTCCCATCAAGCCAATAAGTGCAATCATTTATAAACTCGAGGTCTCATCCAATCAACCCCCACCACATCCCTTAAAACCAATAGTCAAGGAGTCAAAAGCCTAATCAAAGGAGGAAAAGCTTCCTCAAAAACCAAGGAGGCACCACAAGAGAAACTAAAGGAGGATAGCAAAAATGAATACTTCCAATCTTGCTTCCTCAATTTCTCATAGAGTCCCAAAGAAGCAAATGAAGCAAGTGTGGGTACAAAGACACCAAAGAAGCCCACTTATGTGCTCACAAGCTGAAGCCTAAGAACAAAATCCCAAATAGGTGTGTATTCTAAAGGAGAGTATCCCCAAAATGCCAACAAAAGTTGATGACAAGATGGTGTGGATACCTAAGCCAAAAGCTAAATAATGATCCCACCACACAAGGATGTGTGACCACACAAAGGTCACTAAAAATAGCCCAAATATACTACCAAGAAAGAAGCTAGGTCTAGGTGCCAAAGATGCATTCTGCCTAAAGATGCAACCCTCCTAGAGAGCAAGGAAAGAAAGGTTGACAAAATCATCATGCTTAAGGACCATTCATCAATAAATCACACAAACATAAGTGTAGATGCCCAAGAACCAATATAAAGGGAAAGCTAAGATAGAGCACATATGGACTATTAAACAGCAGGAGAAGCTTTAAAAAAGAAAATCCAAGGACTACCCTCTTCTTCAAATCTACATGAAATCCCAACATCCCTACCCATTGAATCCTTTGGTGATGAGCACAATGTCAAGACTGTCTCATCACAAGGAAGCCTAAGAACCATCAAAATCTCACTCTTAACCTAGGTAGAAGCCAAGCTCACTAAGATGATACAAACCCCCTTGAATCGAGTAACAAAGCTAAAGACACCATTTCTTAACGCATAGCAACAAGAAATAAAAAAAAAGGAAGGACACTACGTCAAGTCACACCAATAGCATAAGAGTCTGAAGGTCAAGTTGCCAACAACCAAAATGAGTCTAAGGCATAAGAGTCAAGTTGGGTTGCAAAAGGATAAAACATGCCCAAGCATAATTCCTTAAAAATGTTCACCTCACTTATACACATGAATGCCAGTTACTATTTCACAAGTTGAGTCGCTTGTGCTAGAGAGACAAGCATAAAAGTTTAGTCGAGTCACCTATATGTGGGATAGGCATAAAGTGTCAAGGAAAAGGGAGTTAGGAGGAACGACAGAGTAAAGTCCTTAAATACACACTATAGGAACACTCTTAGTAAACCTCAAAAACAAATTCCTATAGACCACAGCTTTGCATATGTTTCATGCATTCGAATCATACCTAGGAACGTCTACAAGAAAGCTAAGCTAATGCACACACAAGCTCACTCATAAGCACACAAGCTGAAAGCACACTTCATTCTCAAGCATCTACTTCCCTAGCATGCACACAAACCTTGAAGCTTAATGGAACTTGAAATAAACATGCATTCTCATTCACTACTCAAGCAATGCCTTGCCCATGGATAAGCTACAAGCTATGGAGAAGCTTAAGCTTGAATCCACTAGCACACAAAGCCTTATAGAGAACCCACAAGCATAAACAAAGAAGCATGCACACTAGAGAATAGAGATGAGAAGAGAGAAATACATCATCTCATTGCATTGAATTAGAAGAGCATTGCTCATACAATAGTGTAGATGGGGAGAGAGAAGAGCTTGCACCTCTATGAACAAGAGGGAGAGCTAGTCTCAAGAGAGCTCAAGCATGAGTTCAACCCAATGTGTGTGTGAGCTCTCAAATGAGCCACTATTTATACTAAAACTCATAAAACTCTCAAAACTTCCCATGTGGGATTATTCTCAAGCCCACTCCCACACTCACCTACAACTTGGAACTCTCTACAAGAGCCCTAAATAAGAATGTCAAGTCTTTTGTTTTCCTCCTTCCATCTTTGTGTTGCATCCTTGCATTGATCACCACTCATCACGCAACATTCCCTCCCTTCCTATTTTGCGCACGTCCTCGAGCGCGTAGATGCCAAGGAAGAGTAGCATCTCCAGTGTGTACCTGCAAGCAAAATGATAGGTGGTTTGTGTGTTCTTTTTTTTTTTTTGAAAGCAAAAGTACTGACAGACAATAACAAAACAAGCAATTTTACTGAATAAGACATGGCAATAAACGTCCAATTAGCTAGAGGAAGGAAACATTGAAGCAGTGTAGAGATTGAATAGGTTAGTTCAAGCCTTAATAATTACTACCTGCAGCTAACTAAAGTAAAGAATGTTTTATGCCAAATGTATTGTTCTTTTCCTAGAAGGCAAAAGACAACAGTTAATCGAGAGACTATCAAGTAGTATACTGAGCCTATGCTAAGTCAAAGATGTCGGTTCAACATTAATAAATCTAACATAATTATGTAGTGGCAGACTCTTGATATTGCTTAGTGTTTTGGTTTAATATTTTAACCACAACGGCGACCATCCTGGATTAGACAAAGCATTTCTCTTGGTGCCTTTCGGTCCTTTTTTTTTTTTGGACAGGGCTCTCTTCAAGAGTATGTTTGCGTACCCGCGGTATGGCTATTCCTTACTACACAAGGCATTGGTTTGGGAAAGGTATAGACCTCCCTCGCCTACCATGAATAACAAGGCAATAGGGCACAAACATATACACTTTTCTTTTATTTTTGTCATGCCAATTTTTGTTATGGAATGTTTATTAGATTATCCCTAAGCAAATGTCCTAGTAAGGGCAAGATATCCACTGACGGTCCTATGATTTATTTAGTCTCTTTGTCCTAGGTCTGGAACTCTACCTTTAGCACAAAACACTAATTACTTTGTATTGCTAAATGAGTAAAAACAATTACGGTCAAACTTACACTATCAAGTCTAAAGCCACTAGAATGCTATCCCTACTCTAGACCAAAGGAGATGCATATTGCCATGCTTAGTAAAGTGAAATTTATAAACAATCAAGCAACAAGAAAAATACAGAAAACATTAGAGATTGGCATGAGTTCACCTGTTTCTGTTAAAGCGCTGGTTGGTGAAGAATTGTTTGCACTTGATTTGTATGACTGTCAGTTGCGGTACTTGAGCGGAAGATGTAGTTTGGTGCTTGTATCTGTTTTATTCCGACAAAACAAACTAAAGAGAAAGAAAATTAAAAAGACAAAAAATTAAGAAACATTGGTGCTAAACACCGGATTTGGCCGAGGGGAAAAACCCAATGGGAAAAAGTGCCCTGGCTTCTAGTTCTTATTAAGAGAGTACAAGTGCTAGTCTTGCACTGGGGGTGGATGTATGTCTGCATTCTCAGGTGGGTGGACATCAATAGCTTCAGGATGTAAAGATAACCCAGAACGTAAGAAGATGGCAAGGGAAGAAGTGCATCTTCACTAACATATGGTATGGGCACAGTAGGAAGGCTAAAGAGGCACCTATGGTTTTGAAACCGTTCTAAAGACTCACTCACATTGAGCCAAAACTGACATGTAGATTCATGGGGAAGAAGAAACTGCAAAATGGGAGGGGTTAGCAAAACAAAGGGTGTCCTCACGCCATGTTTGAGCTCTTTTCTCTTCCGGGAATCTTTGTTGGTTGGGTCCACGTTGCGGCATCATAATTGCCTAGAGATTATGTCATTGAGGTGTGACCCCCATGATCTGCTGCATCATACCAGTGCCATAGTGACGGAAATATGTGTGACACTGCCAACATATATGGGAAGCATTCCCCAATACCATACGAGCACAGTCGGGGCAGTGTGGAAACGGATGATGTTGCTGGTAGTATAACTCCACAAATTGTCTTCCACAGCAATCCTCACCCACTGGGGCATAAAAATATCGGGAGTGCGTCTAAAAAGGTGCAATGCTGTAGCCCCCTTGATGGTCAGGGTGAGTGCTATCTAGGTCCAAAGATGGACTGCATGTGTCCAGCCAAGTCTCCATTTGGTTATTCTACACAACACATAAGTAAGTGTTCAGATTTTTTATTTTTTATTTTTATTTTAATGCAAGTTGAACGAAGAATGCTAGTATGTACAGGCATGATGGAAATAGAGCTAATAGATTCGATAGATGAATTGCCAAAAAGTAGCTTTTGTAGCATGATAGCTCTTTTAAGAATGAGTTTGCTTTTGGATGTAACATTATGCAAATTGTTTGTGGGGTGTTGACGTATGGCACAGGTTCCTTTTTGTTGGACTCTTTTTGGTACCCATTTCAGAGTACGTGCAAGAGATTGAAGTTTAGTCGGAGGTGAGATTTTAGCGATAGGCATAGGAAATGCATTGGGACAAATAGGAGGAGGTGTGAATGGAGATGTTTGAACACTTCTGAGCTTTGGCAACCATATGGCAGCTGTGTTCTTGCCATCCCATTAGGCTTTCAAAATTTTCTTGGGTCTTCAGAGTGCCCAACTCTAACACCTATGCCTGTAGACTTATGGGGCCGGTAATGTAATTTGATTAGGGAAAGAGTAGAATACCGACGACATTCCAAATAGTTGGAGTTGTAGAAAGAACGCTCTTTCCTTGATAGTCAAGGAGTCTACTTGTGTAGGAGCCTGATTGAAAGTTGTCGGCTTTGTAAGACAAACTTTGACATTGCTTATGTTTTGAGGAATAGACTTTGAACTTGATTCGGTTGCAATATCCTCCTTCTGATGTGTTGCCTCTGAGATAGAAGTGAGTAAAGGTACCCACTTGCCTTTTTCTTCCCATGTCAGTTTGGAGTATCCCTTCCTATTCGAGACCTTCTGATGATGTCCGATCAGCTTGTGTTTCCACCTGGACTCTTTCACGCTTGGTAAGGCATGGTTTCTAGTATTGATTTGGTTTCTGTAAGTGAGGTGGTATTGACTGCTTTTATTCTTGAGTAGATTCAGGAACATAATTATGTTTTGTTGCAGTAGTCCCTGCATTCTTCTTTGGTAGCCACAAGGTAGTAGCACCCTCGTAGTAGCCTTATGCTTGCAGAACCTTCTTTGGGATCCACCATTGTTGAGTGGTCTTGTTGGAGGTGGAACTGTTGGTTTTGTGGTGAACCTCCTCTTTAGCTTTGTATTCCTTGGATATTCCTTGGCAGCATTGGGTCTTGGCTTGCGAGCTGCTTTAGGTAACCAGATTTGAATTCTAAGTGCTTCCCCCCTTTCGTAGCCTTGTGCATATAAGAGATATGTTGGCACATGCCATCCTTGAGTATTGTCATTGTCATTATTCACCTAAGTCATTGGATCTTTGAGGTTGTCTCTATCACAGTAGTGATGGTTTCCACCTTTTGAAAAGATGGGAAACCATCACAGTAGTGATGGTTTCCACCTTTTGAAAAGATGGGAGTGCCGAAGCACTTGATCCTGTAAGGTGAGTAGAATTTACCAACAAGGTGTATTGTCGTGAGTTCCAGTCCATACCGCATCTGGTGGTTCTAATCCATGATCTGCCTAAAACAACATCCACCACTGCTTGGCTCTTGTTAGCAACATAAAAAGTCATGTGCATAGATTGATCCTGAATGGACATATTAATACAGCACTTGCCTAGGGCTGGGGTTTCATCACCAGAGAAACTCTGGAAGTTCAATGATGCATTGGTGAGAGCAATGGTTAGCCTAATGATGTCCACGCTTCATAAGACAAAACATTGCAATCAGCTCCCGAATCTATAAGTGCAGACGCTGCAAAGATTGCTCTTTGAGTAGGGATCCTTACTTCAATATGAAAGGGATCTACAAAGTCTTCATCATCATTCAAGTAGATGGCCATGATAGCTGCCTTGCGGCGCTCTCGTGCTAGTGCTACTCTAGCCTGATCTTCTTCTTTTGCTTGACTTTGTAACAAAGCTTGAGCTTTTTTACGTGTCTGAATAGCATGTATGCGTATCAGCATATCATCTGTTAGAGGTTCTTCAGCGCTTCAAGCAGCTACCATTGATGAAGTTAGTCATTGGCTCTCCGTTTAAGGTTTCCAACCTTACTGCACCACTCGCACTAAGCTCGTTGATCACAAATGGACCAAGTCCTCGTATTTTTAGCTTGCGTTTTTGTTTCTTCAATGTGTAAAGCAACACTAGATCACCTCTCCTGAAGCGACCTTTCTTCACATGAGTATCATGCCAACACTTTTGGCGTCGTTTTTCAGAATACATGCCAATGACTGCCAATAGCCTGTCTTCATCTAGCCTCTCCAATTCATCGATCCATGTAGAGAATTCATGATCCGTCCACTCAAGTTGTTTTGCAACTCGAAGTGTAGGTACAATAAATTCTATCGGAAGGATAGTGTCCAATCCAAAAACTAGATTGAAAGGTGTCGTGCCTATGGACGTTTTGTAAGCAATTCGGTAAGCCCATAGAACTGAGTGAAGTTTTTGTTCCCAATCTGTTCTATGTCCCTCAACAATCTTTGTAAGCGCAGTGCAAAGAGTCTTGTTTGTGCTCTCAGCTTGACCATTTGCTTGCAGGTGATAAGGCGCTGACCTCTTATGGATGACCATAAAGTCTTCCAAAAGAAAGGTAATGACTTCATTAATAAAATGCACACCTTGGTCACTCACAATCTCAATAGGTAAACCGTAGCGTGTAAACACATGTTCGTATAAAAACTTTGCAGTGGTCCTAGCATCGTTTTTTACTGTGGCTTTTGCTTCTACCCACTTTGTAAGATAATCTGTGGCTACAATGATATACTCAGCATGTGTATGGCGTGCTGGTGGTTTAATCGGTCCCATAAAATCAATTCCCCATTTGGCAAAAGCTCTAACCCCCATAATTGGTCTCAATGGCATGTCCTCATACTTGGTAGGAGGTTTGGCTCTTTGTGACATTGATCACATCGTTTGACATACTTTGTTGCATCATGAAAAAGCGTAGGCCACCATAGTCCTGACCATAGTATAAGTTTGGCAGTTGTTTCTCCACAGAAATGTCCACCCCCAACTCCTGAATGTGCATGAGTCAATACGCTAAGGTAGTCACTCTCACAAACACAAGTCCGTAGGTTTCTATCTTTGCCCCTTTTGTACAGCTGGCCTTCAATAATCAGAAAACTCGCTACTTCTACCTCTATGGCTCCCTTTCTATGCCTAGGCATCTTATCGTCTGTATGACCCTGTGTCAAATACTTCACAATGTACGAACTCCAATTGGGTGTTGTTGAAATATAAAATAGAGTCACATGAGGAATGGGTTTCCTTTGTTGACAAATTTTACAATTCCGTACGTACTCTTCTATATCAGCATGAAGTGTTGGCCACCAATATCCTTCCCACAAAACTCTTTTAACCGTATCCTTTCCAGAGACATGTCTGCCTCCTAAGCTCACGTGGACATATGAGATAATCTCATCATATTGATCAGGGTCAGGGCATAGACGAAGTATTCCATCTTTTCCCAATTTATACAATCGTCTAGAAAGAAGCTTATAAGGAGCACAATGCTCTAAGGTCATTATCTTTTCATTGGTGGGACTAATGGAGTTAACAAATCCTGTCGTTAAAACTTGAATGATGGGTTCTACCCATCTTGGTGCTGTCTCAACCAAGAATAGAGTAGCGGCAGGAATATCATCATCTACACCAATGGGTGCTTCTCCTGAAGTTATCCTGGAAAGATGATCAGCCCGCTGATGCATTTTTCCCTTCTTAACCGCTACTTCAAATTCAAATTCAAGTAGAATAACAAACCAGCGTACAATCCTTCCGGTTGCACATGGCTTGTTCATAAGGTAAAGCAAAGCTTGATGATCTACGAAGAATGTAAATTTGTTGGCCAAAAGGTAATGCCGAAACTTCTTCACAGCATAGATCATAGCTAAGCCTTCTCTTTCCGTGGTGGTGTAATTCTTTTCAGCACTATTCAACTGGCGGCTAGCATATGAGACTGGAAAGTCCATTTTGTTCTTGCCTGGTTGAGCTAAAATACAGTCAATTGCAAAACCCGAAGCATCTATATGTACGTGGAATAAATTATCCCAATCCGGCGACCTGAGAATAGGTGCCGTCTCACTAATGCTTTCTTTAGCTTTTCAAAGGCTTCTTCACAATCCTCTGTCCATTCAAATACAACAAGGAGTGTGTACAATGGCCGTGCTATTTCAGCGTACATGTAGATAAATCTACGATAGTAGCCGCAATGACCCATGAAAACTTGTACTCCTTTTGCATTGTAAGGTCTAGGTAGCTCAACAATAACAGCTATCTTTTTCGCATCCGTGGATATACCATTCCTAAACACAATGTGGCCTAGAATCTTCCCTTGCCTAACCATAAACTTGCATTTATCAGGGTTAAGGCATATGCGATACACTTTGCATTTCTCAAAGATTTTTTTGAGATGCTCTATGTGTTCTTCTCTGTCGATGGAATGCACACACAAGTCATCCATGAATATTTTAAGAAATAATCGTAGGTATTCTTTGAACGCATGGCTCATCAACCTCTGAAAGGTGGCTGGAGCGTTAATCAAACCAAAAGGCATGACTCTATATGCAAACACTCCCCATTCTGTAGCAAATGCGGTTTTGTGTTGATCCTTGGGATCAATAGATACCTGGTTGTAGCCCGAAAATCCATCAAGAAAACTGTATGCCTTCTTACCAGCTACCCTCTCCAATACATGATCAGTGAGTGGAAGCGGATAGTGGTCCCGGACAGTAGCAGCATTTACTTTCTTTAGATTGACACATACTCGTAGTTTTCCATTTTTCTTAGGTACTACCACAATCGGTGAAACCCATTCTGTATGTTCAATCTCATAAATAAATTCAGCCCCGCTAACAGCTCGTCAATCTCTTCTTTGATTTTTTTGGCAAAATTATCGTTATACGTGTAAGGACGCTGCTTGGATGGCTTGGCATCTCCTCGCATGGGAATTGTATGCTGGCAGATCTTTGGATCTACCCCTTTAAGGTCTTTGTAACTCCAAGCAAATATATCTCGATACTCTCTCAGAGTAGAGAGACTAGCAATTCTTCCTCCGCTTGGGTTAATCCACACGTTACGTGGCTCTTCGCTTGGTTTTGCCAGGTCTATTTTATTGGCGTCCTCAAGGCCATCATAGGAAACTCCTGGTTCCTCAGGTTTCTGTCGAATAGGTTATTGCAAGACTATTTTTCGATCTTGTATGGTGAATTTCTTGAAGTTTGAGGGGATATTTGTGGTATCCTTATTCCTTTGAGTCATCACTCATGGAAGACCATGCTGCTTGTAGCATTCTCTTCCGTTCTTGCACTAGAGCTTTATGCTCCACTCTCGTCATGGTGCTTTGTTCAGTCTTGACTGAATGCACTGAAGCCTTAGATTTTAGCTTCGGTTTCCGTTTCCTCTTCTTCTTTGGGTTGTCACTCTCCTTCTCGTTTAAAGTTTTGCACTAATTGAAAGCCGTATCTCCATTTCATCTCGTCTTTGATGCAATCATCAGCTCCCAAGTAGTACAAGTACTCGTTCTTCCCTACAAAGGTTGGAGGAGGAATAAAGTCCTCTTTATCCACATCTTCTCTTTCTTTTTGTTGTTGTTGTCTCTTTTCCTTGACTTCCTGTTTGCGAAACTTCCGGTGACTCTTACAAAACTTACGTTTCGGTTTGTCACTAGGAATACTCAGCAAGACCTCTCTGCCCTTTAACAACAATCTTATCTTTTCTAACTCTGATTCAGGGACTATGGCATCGTCATCAGAATCCTTCCCATCAGAGGATTCTAAGCATCTATCCTCATCTCCTTCGTCAGCTGAGCTATACTCAAGAGGGGATACTTCCTCTACAGATACCATATCTCCTAGCAATAATGATTTGTTTGCTTCATTCCTAGGGGCTTCTTGAGGTTCCTCTGCATAGATCGGTCTTAGCATTCTTACGGGAATAATGTCATACCCACCTGGATCACAGAACTGTGTTTGCCTTGGCAATGCACAAGTGTCTATGGTAGCTAAAACATGGTTCCATTCTAAGGGATCTATCAAGTTCTCAGGAAAAGGTATAGGGATATACGCCTCATCCGTCACACTTCTGTCTATGGTAACATTTCCATGTTGTAAGTCTCGACAAGATGCTCCACAGATCCATAGATGAGCTCTTCCGTCAGACATAGTTGCTCCCGATGCTTCTGAAGAAGCGAAATCAAACTCATCCACAGGAGAGTGGGTCACATCTCGATAAGCATGGTTTTTCAGATTCATCCTCGTGGTTATATTCTCATGTCTGAGGTACAAGTAATTGTAACCCCAGTCTTGAATCATTTTGAATTGGCACATGAATGGCCTTCCTAGGATCACTTCGTAATTTGTGTTCTTGCCAAAGTCTACAATAGCAAAGGTATGTCCGTACTCAATGCCGCATGACTTGACTATAACGTTCTCAAGCAATCCTATGGGACTCTCTAGATTTCTGTCTGCCAATTGCAAACTCATCCTTGTATTTCTAATTGCAGGTTTTTCCCACATTTCCCATATAGTTTTAGTTGCTATACTCACCCCTGCTCCACTGTTAACCTATGACAGACATTGAGACGTACTATGTTTTACGTCATGTAATTAGTTTAAGTATTCTGAGTCATGGGTCGGGCTTGTCGGCACCATATGCAAAGGATAAAGGGATTGGGTGATCGTCGATGAGAGGCGCACCTTGAATATCAATAGGATAAGGGTTAGGATCGGCACCCATGTGTGAACGGCCAAGTCACCTATAAGAGTCAAATGTAACCCTAAAACCCTCATTCTCATGTGTTGAATACAAGAGTGCTCTTGCCTTATCTTCTTGGTTTCCTTCTCCTACTTGTGTGAGAGAGAGAGAGAGAGAGAGAGTGAGAGAGCGATCGAGCATTGTGTAGCAGCACGACGGCGGCGAGGCGGTAGAGCGGCGACTGCGGCTCCTTCTTCACTGCGACGCGAATCCTTCACGGCGGTGGTTTTAGTGGTGAGTGATACATCTTTGCATTCTGTTTGAGCTTGCTTTCCTGGTTGTATGCTTGCAGCCATTCGTGGCTCGCATACGGTGTTCGGTAAGTCCCCAGCTACGACTCGTACGGCAAAAGCGCACATTTTTGGTGCCGCTGCTGCCGGGGAGATGCCCTGCACCAAGCTCCAGCTTACAGCTCGGGCTGCTGCGTGAAGTGAAATTTACACTGTAGGGAAGGCGACTGTGTGTTTGTTGTTGAGGTGTTTCCGTGTTCTGCAATCTGTTTCTGCAATTTGTCTTCTGCATTTCTATTTCTTTTGTTATTTTTCTCCTCCACGTGTGGGCGTGCGTTCTGATCTCTGGTTTTCTACGTGTGAGGGGGGATTTCTGAATCCCCAGGCCTACGCTGTGTGCGAACTGCACCGTGGCAAAGTCTGAACCCTAGAAAGAAACCCTACGTGTGAAGAGGAAATATTTTTTTTTTCTTTAAAGAAAAAAACCAAACGTGTGAAGAGGAAAGATTAAATTTTTTTTAAAGAAAAAAACCAAACGTGTGAAGAGGAAAGATTTTTTATTTGGAGAATTTTTTTTTGAAAAGAAAAAAGAAAAACCCCCACGACCTCGGTATATATATATAGGAGAGTGAGCCTCCATAGCTTTCTTTCAAGTGAGAGCTTATGGGAAGTTGAGCTCTATATGTAGCCCACTCCCCAAGGAGTAAAGTGAGCATGTGAGATAAAGCCTTCACCCTTTCCTCCACAAGCAAATAGGCCTTCACCCTTTCCCCCACCACAAGGAAATAGACTGTTTTGAGGACCACAGGAGCTCTGGATAGGCGAACACGGTGCTGTAAAGCACGCTAGGACCCTTTAAACAATACGCTTGTTTCGAGCTATCACACGCCCTAGTTTAGGTTCGACCATAAGTAAGGGGGTTAGAAACGAGTTAAAAATAATACAAAAACAAGTAAAAACGGGGTGCGAAACACCTAAGAAACCACTTGTGTGGACTTCAAAGGTAGTTACCAATGCCCGTAGGGTACCCATGTCACATGCATCTACGTTCTCGTCAGCCTGAGCCACTAGAGAGCGTTTCAGTTTACGCAGGCTCACACCATCCCTCCATGTTGGCATCTTGGCCTTCAGTTGGAACCCAGGGAAGTGCAACCCAAGATCCACGAATAGCGGCGAATAGTGATTCGTCCTCTGACTCAGAAGCCATGGAAGGGCACCTTACCAAGAACTCTGAGGAGACAAGCCAAAACATGCCAGTTTGGGCCCCACAATCCGGATCTAGCATGTTTAGTCGTCTAGTAGAGACCTTTAAACCCTTATAGTAGATGAACAATGGAAGTGACACTTCGACAAGGCAATTTTCACTTGCATAGTTGGTCACTCTGGGGAAACCAATGGGGTTGAAGCTTACAATGGTTTTGTAACACTTTGTGATGTATAAGCTTTACCATCAATCACCATGTCTTGTGTGATAGGGTTTCTCTTTGGGATCTAGACTTGTGTGGAGCTGGTGGTGGTGAAAGTTCCTTTACAATAGTCTTTCCTTTCTTTTGTCCATCACTTAGGAGACTTGGGCATTTGTAAGTAATGGTAGTGAGAATAGTGGTACACATTTATGTTTTGGTTTCCAAATACAATGGTTACCCTCATAGTAGCCTTGAGCCTTCAATAAGAATTTGGGTATCCATTTTGGGATAACTTGTAATTTGGATTTCTTGTGCCAATTATTATGTTGAGCCCTTCTTTACTTGGTCGGTTGAGGTGGTAGAGATGGAGAAATCTTGGGAACCCATTTCAAGGTAGATTTGGGTTGCCAGTTTTTAGCCTATCATATCTACTCGTCCTTCTGACATGGAGGTGTTTGCCATGTGAATGTAAAAGAATCAATATTTTCTTGAAAATGGATGCTAAAGTGGAGGTGTTTTCCTTCTAACATGGAGGTGTTTTCCATGTGGAGGTAAAAGAATCAAGAGTTTCTTGAAAATGGATGTTGAAGTGGAGTGGGTTTTCTTAGAGTTTGTGGATGTTGAAGCTTCCTCCTTGTTGTTTCTCTCAACAAGAGTGAGAGGTGGCATGGATTTATGAGTATAATGTTCAGTCGTGGCTTCACCCACCACAGAGACACGCCCTGTTGATGACCAGTCAATCAGCCTTCATTTGTGTGTGACCAAGTATTACTGGTTTAGGTAATGTTCTGGCCAGGTATAACCAGGAAGTCTCCCACAAGGTGCTTGTTGCCATCACAATATGTCTCCATTTGTAGTAGCCCAATATCCTTCGTATTCCTACCATGAATACCCTTCATCTTTAAAGAGGTATCTACGAGTTGGGGTTTTCCCAAAATTGGTTCCATACATTGAAGGAAATTAGATTGTGACTAGCCCTCGTATTAATCAAGCAATGTGTTGTAAAGCACTTTACCATAAGGGCTATGCAATTGAATGGATGTTCATAGAGGTGCTATATGCTCGTTTGTGTCTCCTTCAACTTCTCCCACAAAGCTTATGCGGATCCTAGAATAGCTTCTCATCGTTGTCGCTATCGGATTTGTCTTTCTTTAGCCTCTTGGTCAAGCTTGAGTTTTCTTTATGTGCGCTTTTGCCGCACAGGTCGTAGCTGGGGACTTGCCGGACACTGTATATGCGAGCCACGAACGGCTGCAAGCATACAACCAGGAAGGCAAGCTCAAAACAGAATGCAAAAGGTGTGTCACTCACCGCTTAACTACCGCCTTGAAGGATTCCCGCGTCGCAGCTGTGAAGGAGGAGCCGCCGTCGCCGCTCTACCGCCTCTCCGCCGCCGTGCCACTACATCGTGCTCGATCTCTCTCTCTCTCTCTCACACACACACACACACACACACACAGGAGAAGGAAGCCAAGGAGATAAGGCAAGAGCACTCTTGTATTCACAACACATGAGAATGAGGATTTTAGGTTTACATTTGACTCTTATAGGTGACTTGGCTGTTCACACTTGGGCGCCCATACATGGCTGGCCGACCCTAACCCTTATCCTACTGATATCCAAGGTGCGCCTCTCATCGGCGATCACCCAATCCCTTTATCCTTAACATATGGTGCCGACAAGCCCGGCCCATGACTCAGAATATTTAAATTAATGACGTAAAATATAGTACGTCTCAATGTCCGCCATGGGTTAACATGCCCCCCTTCCTGATGTAGATTCCGTCCTCGGAAGCTATGGTATGGTAAGCTTGATAGGGTTGTTGTGGTTGACCGTCTGCAAAACAGGGAAAAGAGTGAAAGTATGCTGGAATTCAAAAGATATAAAGTGTATAAATTCAAGCATGTTAGACCACAATGGATGTTGCTATGAGAACTTAGTTTAAGGGTCACATGAATGAGCTAGTGTAGCAAATTAATAGGAGTTTAAAATTATTGAAAGTAAATCAAGAGTTAGCAAGGTGTCAAAGGTTAATCAAGGTTTATAACTGGCCTAAGTCAAGGGAAATAACCAAGCTTAATAAATAAACAGATGACCACACTGTGTCTACTCTAAGAACAAGTTAATACCACGAGCCTAGGGACACAAGAAACATCAGAGTTACAGGAGCCTTTTGCCTTTATTTCTTTATGCACGTGATAATTTTTATACACAACGGCGACCTTCCTAAGGCAAAACTAACATCGATTCTGGTACCATGTTTAACACAAGGCATTATCCAGGAATCTATTAGCTCACTTTAGGCAAGGCTACCCCCTATCAACCAAGGCATCGGTCTGGAGTAGAATACTCCTCGCCTACCAAGTATCAATAAGGCGATAGGCCAACATTAAAGCACATCATAGACTTGTATTGCCATTTATTGTAGGCTCTTTTTTAAAAAAAAATAAAGTTTCTTTTGATCTTCGCTCCTGAACTAAAATGTGTTCTTACATCCTTTCGACAAGGGGTAAAAGCTATGTCCTAGAGGTCAACACACACACAGCCAGGTGTTCAAACATTAAGATGGTTTGACCCTAGACCTAAGACAATCGTATTCCAAGGTTAACTAAAGACGTCATGCTGCCTAGGAATATTTCCAATAAAGTTAAGCTCATTAATGATTTACACTAGCATGCAAGCAACTTCAAAAACTAAGTAGTACATTGACAATTTCCATGTGGTCATGCCTTATAGTTTATGAAATTAATTGAACAGTTAAAACGAAAGAGAGTGGGTATGGAAGAATTACACCTGTAAATTGGAGATCTCCTTGATTTGACGAGACAGCTTGCAATTTGATATAGATATATTTTGATGAACGTTGCGGCAGTCTAGCGAACCCACCTCAAACTTTTTAACCTGTACAATCAACTAACAAGCACTATACCTCGAGAGACACATTAGTGTGAAAGTTTCAAGACTCGTTTAAGGAATCTAAACTAGAAAAAACTTGAAAACACTAACCTACCTACCAGTCACCACACTACTACTGAGGATACGGTAAGAGGATGTTGTAGAGTCCTGGCTCTAGCCCTAAGGCTAAGCCTCTATCCGCATCATCCAAATAAATAAAATCAACCTCAGTAGTGCCATGAGTTTCATCCGTCCATTCATCATTGTCAGATATTTCCTTTTCATTTTCCCATCCACATAGACTCATCAAGAATGTAACCATGCGAGGATAGTCATCTTGTGGAAAAGGAAAGCATTGGGCTATCGGGGATATGTCCTCTACAGAGTAGGGGTCAGTCGTGGTCAATAGGCGAAGTAGCCATTCTAATTCCTCAACATTTTCCTCTCTGGCTAGTACATCTATATGATCCCATTCAGTTTCAATTACAGGATAGCACATGTGGAATATCTGAGAAAGGTACGGATGATACCTCTCACCAAAGGTAGGAGTGGATGAAGTGTATGATGATCGTGCATCTGCCATATCTGCAAACACAGATATAGCATCAGTAGGCTTGTGACAGGTCAATCTAGTTCTTGATTGTATACGGATATTTATCCTCTTTTTGTGCTCTTGCTCTTTTTACTATTTTTTTATTTTCTTTTCTTTGTTTTGTTTTATGTATGAAGCTATATATATATATCCCCTTGAATTTGGCAATTACATAGTCAGGGGAGAAGGTTAAGGAGGAAGCATTAGAATGTCGAGCGTGAGTACATGCTCCCCCTTTCCTTGGGTAGATCATATTATTTGTAATGATGTTGCAGCCTCTTGGAACCAATTTGTCCAGCGGGTCATAGGTTGTGATGTGGGCAGATAGCTTTCTATGACCCTTGTGGCCACATCCAATTGCAGAGATGGTAGTGTACGCTCCCATTGACGAATGGAGGAAATGGTTTCGGACGATACTATTACAATAGGAGACGTAGACTCATCGGTTTTTTGTTGGGTGTTGACAAGAGTAGGTATAGAGTATGTAGAAACTTCTATATTAGCGTGTGCCTGGCATGAGGAGCTAGAAGCTTCATGTGGTTCCCCCCTTCCTGAGCTAGGTGGTAATGATCGATATTGTTTGGGAATCCAAACTAACTCTGGAAGAAGTGGCGCGGAGTACTCTGTTACCTTTCCCTTACCACGGTCTTGAATTGTCATTGGGGTGGCAACAATTGGTTTGCAAGGTTTTACAGGTGATGTAGAGGGATTCAGCTTATGTTTAGGGACCCAAATCTGGTCATTCCCCTCGTAGTACCCTTGGGCTACTAATAATTTTTTAGGGATCCATCGCGATGTTACATTGCCCTTTCTCGGGTGGGTAGCTGCTTCCCTTTCACGAGGCTTCTTGGTGGCTGAACGCGATTGAGCAGGGGAAGTAGCTGTTAACGAAGCTTTTGGGACCCATTTGTATATATTTTTTGGCATAGTAAGCGGAACCTTAGAGACCACCTTGCCTGTTTTCACTCTTGGCTTTGAAGCGTTAGAGGGATGGCAAACAATGAAAGATGGTTTTGCCACTGGGCTTTGTGATTTTTCATTATCTAATATTTGAGTGGATGACTTAGGTGCGGGATTTTGAGCGGTCAGACCTAGTGTTGGTTCTTGCGTTGTGACTCGTCTAGTCGCCCAATCGATATTGCACTTGGTGGCCATCATCCATTTGCGCCCTAAGTTTACAGTCCCTTCCATGGTACCCGCAGGCATAACCAAAAAGCTTTGAATTATGGTTCCTTTGTCATAAGCAACCGGAGTGTGCAGAATTCCTGAGACAGGGGTTTTCTTCTTGTTGATTCCTTGAACTTGGATAGAACTCTTGGATAAAGGTGGTTTTCCCAGTTGACACCACACGCCATATGATAGCAAATTGTGTTGAGCTCATGTATCCAATAATGCATTATACAGCACCTCCCCGTAAGGACTCTGTAACTCAATTGGGTATCTTAGAGGCGGGTCGGATTCCAGTGAATCCTCCTCTGCCTCCTCGAAAAATACTTGCGTAATTCCCAAGTTGGCTTCTCGTTGTCGCCTAGCACGCTGTTGACGTTCTTTGGCTTCGACTCTCGCTTGTATCTTTTTAAGCTCAGCTTGTTCCTTAGTTGCCTTCTTTTGATGGATTGCATGTAACTCCTCTTGGCTCAGGGGGTCATAGTATCTTTTGAATTTACTCCCATTAAGGAATCCAATGGTTTCAACTCCGTCGAGAGTCTCCACTCTGATGGTACCTTGCGGGGTAATTTCACATACTCTATACGGTCTCTTACCAGCATATTTGAGCTTTTTCTTTTCGTTTCGCACTCCATACATCAGGACTTTATCCCCAACCTTGATATCCTTGTCCTTTAGGTGGCGATCAAACCATTTTTTCCTTCTATCCTTCTCCACAAGGGCATTGTACACAGCCAATTGTCTTTCTTCGTTTAGCCGCTCAAGGATATATAGACGCTCTACTAAGGGATTACCATCCCAACCCTCTTGAGTAGCAACACGAAGACTAGGAATGACAAATTCCCACGGCATGATTGCTTCTTGGCCATATACCATTTTGAATGGTGTGCAATTAATAGCCACTTTGTACGCAGTACGATAGGCCCATAAAGCTGTTGTAAGCTTTAGATCCCAATCCGTGCGATGAGCTTCAACTGTCTTTGTCAAAACAGAGATTAATGTCTTGTTTGTACTCTCGGCTTGGCCATTCGCTTACGGATAATAAGGAGTAGATTTGTGATGGGATATCATGAAATTTGTTGTGAGCTCCTTAATCACGTCATTTATAAAATGCGTTCCATTGTCGCTCACAAGTTCAAAAGGACAACCGAAGCGTGTGATTATATTTTCAAAGAGGAACTTGGCTGTTGTCCTCGCATCTGCCTTACGTGTCGCTTTCGCTTCAGCCCATTTGGTCATATAGTCAGTGGCCACAATAATATAGCGAGATTGTGTGTTTCGGGCCGCTGGGCTAATCGGACCTACAAAGTCTAAACCCCACTTTTCAAATGGTTGGTTTACTTTGATTGGATGTAGGGGCATCTGATCTTTCCTCTGGGGTTTCTTGTATCGTTGGCATTCATCGCAACCCTTCACAAAGAGTGATGCATCTTGGAATAGAGTGGGCCACCAATACCCTGATTGTAAGATCTTTCGCGCAGTTAAGTCTCCTGAGAAGTGACCACCGGCTACGCCCATATGTGCCTCTTGCAAAATGCATAGATACTCATCCTCTCGGGCACAACGCCTAAGAACGTCATCCTTTCCTCTTTTATAAAGAGTCCCGGCTATCAGGCAATAGGGTTCGCATTCTTTGATTAGCTTTCGAGCTAGATCTTTACGAAGCTCTTTGGGTGGAAAGCCATTAACCAAAAAGTTAACAATCTTCTCACTCCATTCAGGCATTGTCTCCACCATGAACAGGGAAGTGTCAGGTAAGTCATCATCAACCCCCGTAGGAGCCTCACCATTAGGTATGCGAGACAAATGATCAGCCATAACATGTTTTTTGCCAGGTCTCACCACAACAGTGAAATCAAACTCAAGAAGAATCAATAGCCATCGTGTGATTCTTCCTGCGGAGCATGGTTTGTTTACCAAATACAACAATGCTTGATGATCCACATAGAAAACAAACTTGGTGGCAAGGAGGTAATAACGAAATTTCCTTACTGCATATATCATTGCCAACCCTTCTCGCTCCGTAGTGGTGTAGTTCATCTCAGCATCGTTCAACTGGCGACTGGCAAAGCTAATGGGGTAGTCTAGCTTGTGTTCTCCGGGTTGAGTTAACACACACCCAATAGCAAAGTTTGATGCATCAATATGCACATGGAAGAGTAAATCCCAGTTAGGCATTTTCAAGATTGGAGCACTCGCTAAGGCCTTCTTTAATAGCTCATAGGCACGGTCACATTCTTCGGTCCAAATAAACTCGATGAGAAGCTTATACAATGGTCGAGCTATCTCGGCGAAGAATAGAATAAACCTTCGATAATAACCAACGTGGCCCATGAAGCGTTGGACTCCCTTGTAGTTGGTGGGTGGGGGTAATTCCAGAATGACCTTGATTTTACTCTCGTCAGTGGAAATCCCATTTTTGGACACTATATGCCCTAAGATAACTCTGTGTTTAACCCAGAATTGGCATTTGAAAGGATTCAATGAGATGCGATATAATCTCCACCTTTCAAATATTTTTCGTAAACACATCAAGTGCTCATCCCAAGAGGAATGAAGCATTGACCGTGTAACTACATTCACGGGTGCAATGGTGGGTGTGGTTCCTCGTGCTTGGTTGGTGACCTCAACCAAATTCAATGGCGTAATCTTGGGTGCATTAGGATTATGTGGACATTGAGCGATCAAATGATCTATGCCACAACGATTACATGTAAGTACCGGCATTCTCGATGCGCTCCCTTGATTTGGTTGCATCTCAGTAGCGATCTTCTGTAGCCTATTAGGGCACTCCGCTACACGATGCAGTCCACCACAATCATAGCATTGAAGAGGTGGTCTCCTCGCCAAGGTATTAAGGTTTTGCCCTCTTGTGGCGAGAGCAGCCGCTTGATATACAGGCTTGACTTGCTCGAAATGATCCTCCATGTAGTACTGGGGAATCATTTCAAACGTATCAATCCCATATGGAGCAGTGGGGTCTATCTCCTCTTCATAATCCCCACACGCACTATGTGACTCACAACCCATCTGGTTTATTGGGGTAATCCTTGGGATGTGGAGGTTGTGGTCCTAGCACTGGCGGTGGTAACGGCACAGACTGGACTACATTCGGATTCCTTGGAACTATGTGCTGTGACGGTTGCTCGACAGGTTGTGCAGGCATTAGCGCGGGTACTTGAGGTGTGTTTGACCAGGCTAGTGGTGCTTGATTCGCCAACATTCGCTTAAGTACTAGGCAATCTTTAGATTGATGGCCGTACTTACCACATGCATTGCAATTCCCATTGAATTTGACTCTGAATGTGGGACATTCACTCGTGCTATGTGGTCTTAAGCATACCGAACACCATTGTTGCTCTCTCCTTGGGTACATATGGCTATTCTGAGGAGCTCGATTACCCCTAAAGTATTCTTGGAGAGCCTTAGTAAGGTCGGTCACACAGACATTTCGGATATCTTGGGCTCCTTAGCAATAGGTTTTACTGTCATTGGCTCGTGCCTAGATACTTGCGAACTAACGGATCTTGTTTCCGAAGACACCTTTTTACCTGCAATCATCAAGTTGTCTTCTAACTGGATTGCATTGGCAGTGACTGCTTCCCACGTTGTAAGACCTCTAATGACTAGGCCATTGTAAATGTCCTCGTGGTGCAATCCTCAGATGAATCTATCGAGGAGTTGGTTGTTATTGAAGCGTTCATCGGGAGTGCAGCGAGAATTTAGATGCTTCAATCGACTTATAAAGTCTCTCACTGATTCCCCTTCCTCAGCTTTTTGGAGTTGAGATGCTACTCCCCAAAGCACACCCTCACGTATGTATTCTTTCAAGAACAATCTCTTGAGAGTGAGTGCGCTCTTCAACCCTTAAGGTTCGATACCAATCTCCGGCCTTCCCACTCAAAGTTAAGCCTAAGGCTTTACACTTATGCAGCTCATTGTGCTCTTCCAAGGAATCACACACGTGTTCAAAGACTTCAATGTGCTTCCTAACATCCTCGTTACCACTGAAGTTTTGAGTGAGCTTAGCCACTTGTACTGCCTTGCTTCTAGGTTCTCTCTCAGGTATACCCCGCATGTTTTCCGCAATAGATCGTCCGATCGTCTGAGCAAACGCTGCGAGATCACCTAGGTGAGCAGGCATAGCTGGTGGAGGCACTTCTGGGATAGCCTGGTTGATAGAAGTTGGCGTTGGTCTGAGTATGTTGGCAAATGACGTAGGATATGATATGTAGCTAGGCCTAGCTCCTCTTGGATAAGGGTGGTGATAAGACGGTCGTGGAGCATACGCCATTGGCATACTAAGAGGCGTAGGAGCTACCTGAGCATGAGTAGCAATAGGTACATAGGGTCGATAGGCACTGGCACGCACTGTTGTAGGTGCTGTTCTACTAGGTAGCGGTGTCGTACTAACTACAGTGGTAATAGGTGCGCTTTCTATCATGCTCACTGGGGTAGGCATTGTGGATTCCTTAATGGAGAGTTGAGCCAAGGTTGGAAAGCTAAAGTTACTGCTCGTGGGCTCAACCTGCATTGAGACTCCAGGCGAAACAACATACGAAGGGTCTATGGGACTCACCGATTGTGATAGGGTTGGTTGTTTGGCCTTGCCCGTATCCAAAAATCTCATAGGGCCAGTGGAAACTAAGTTCACTCCCCTATTTTGCCTCTCAATTTGGATAATTCTATGAATCACCTCACATATCATGTGTTGTTGCTCCTCTAGATTAGTGGCGCTAGATGTAGATCGTAGGACTTCTAACCAACCTACATGGTATGTGTAACCTGTGTATAGGTCAGTTAGAGTCTCTGTGTGTAGATCATATTCCCAATTTTCATTGAGAAATATCCCATCCAGACTTGGTGTGCCAAACGGTTCTCTTGAAGTGGACGCAATGTCACTTCTTATGGATTGGCTTCTAGGGACCTCTACTTTAGGAAGAGCATCGGAATGTGGTAGCTCAGTAGGGCCCTCATTAAACGAAGTGGGTAGAATATCCACATGGACACTCTTTGGGAGGGTAGGGTCTACATAAGATGTGAATGGGGAATCCACTACCCCTCCTTCTTCATTTACTTCGCTTGTCGCATGCTCAGAGCGTGTAGCTCTACTAAAGGTCTCGATTAGACGACTAAACATGCTAGATCCAGGTTGTGGGGCCCACACTGGCATGTTTTGGCTTGTCTCCTCAGGGTTCTTGGTAGGGTGTCCTTCCATGGCTTCTAAGTCAGAGGACGAGTCACTATCCACTATTCGTGGATCTTAGGTTGCACTCCCTTGGGTTCCAGCCGCCGATGGCCAAGATACTAACGTGGAGGGATGGTGTGAGCCTACGTAAACTGAAACGCTTTCTAGTGGCTCAGGCTCTAGCACCCGACCAGAACGTAGATGCATGTGACGTGGGTACCCTACGTGCGTTGGTAACTACCCGTGAAACTCACACAAGTGGTTTCTTAGGTGTTTCGCACCCCGTTTTTACTTGTTTTTAGATTGTTTTTAACTTGTTTTTGACCCCCTTACTTACGATCGAACTTGGACTAGGGCGTGTGATAGCTCGAAACGAGCGTATCGTTTAAAGGATCCTAGCGTGCTTTACAGCACCGTGTTTGCCTATCCAGAGCTCCTGTGGTCCTCAAAACAGTCCGTTTCTCTTGGGGAAAAAGGGCAAAAGCCTATTTGCTTGTGGAGGAAAGGGTGAGGGCTTTATCCCACATGCTCACTTTACTCCTTGGGGAGTGGGCTACATATAGGGCACGACTTCCCATAAGCTCTCACTTGAAAGAAAGCTATGGAGGCTCACTCTCCTATATATATATATCAAAGACCGAGACCGAGGCCGGGGTCGTAGGTCGTTTGGGGTTTTTTCTTTTCAAAATTTTTTTCTCCAATTAAAAAATCTTTCCTCTCCACACGTTTGGTTCTTTCTTTAAAAATAAATTTTTATTTTTTATGTTTTATGTTTTTTTTTAAATTTTTATTTTCTGTTTTTTTTTGTGAGATAACTTTTCTAGGATTTCTTTAGGGTTCAGCCTTGGCCGCGGCACAGTTCGCACACAGCACAGATCTGGGAATTCAGAAATCCCCCCGTGCGCAGATAACCAGATAATAGAACAACGCACGCCCACATGCGGGGAGCGAAAAATAACAAAAGAAACAGAAATGCAGAAGACAAATTGCAGAAACAGAGATTGAAAAACACAGAAACACCTCAACAACAAACACACAGTCGCTTTCCTACAGTGTAGATTAAACTTCACGCAGCAGCCGAGCTGCAAACTGGAGCTTGGTGCAGGCCAACTCCCCGGCAGCGGCGTCAAAAATGTGCGCTTTTGCCGCACAGGTCGTAGCTGGGGACTTGCCGGACACCGTATGCGAGCCACGAATGGCTGCAAGCATACACCAGGAAGGCAAGCTCAAAACAGAATGCAAAAGGTGTGTCACTCACCGCTTAACTGCCGCCTTGAAGGATTCCCGCGTCGCAGCTGTGAAGGAGGAGCCGCCGTCGCCGCTCTACCGCCTCTCCGCCGCCGTGCTGCTACATCGTGCTTGATCGCTCTCTCTCTCTCTCTCTCTCTCTCTCTCACACACACACACAGGAGAAGGAAGCCAAGGAGATAAGGCAAGAGCACTCTTGTATTCACAACACATGAGAATGAGGATTTTAGGGTTACATTTGACTCTTATAGGTGACTTGGCCGTTCACACTTGGGCGCCCATACATGGTTGGCCGACCCTAACCCTTATCCTACTGATATCCAAGGTGCGCCTCTCATCGGCGATCACCCAATCCCTTTATCCTTAACATATGGTGCCGACAAGCCCGGCCCATGACTCAGAATATTTAAATTAATGACGTAAAATATAGTACGTCTCAATGTCCGCCATGGGTTAACACTTTAGTTCCACTTTCTCCTTAGCTGCCTTCTTATCATGTGCAACCTATAAGGCTTCCTCAGTAAGAGGACCATAATACTTTTTAAATTTACTACCATTAAGGAAGCCAATGGTTTTGACCCTGTCAAGGGTTTCAACATGCATAGTACCTTGAGATGTTATTTTGTAGACTTGAAATGGTCCTTTATTGGTATACTTTAGTTTCTTTTTTTCATGCAGACTCTGTAAATAAGTACAAGGTCTCCCTCCTTGATTCCCTTATTCTTGAGATTATTATCAGACCACTTTTTCCATCGATCCTTTTCTGTTAATATGTTTTGCATTGCAATTTGTCTTTCTTCCTCCAATCGTTCAAGAATGAACAATCGCTTGGCCAACATGTTACCCTCAAGTCTCCCAGACATTGTCACTCTTAAGCTGGGTATCATGAGTTCCCAAGCCATTACTACCTCACCCCATATACCATCTGAAGGTGTGCAACTAATTGCAACTTTGTAAGAGGTTTGGTAAGTCCATAAAGCTGGTGTGAGCTTGAATTCCCAATCATTGCGTTGAGCTTCAATAGTTTTTGTTAATATGGAAATGAGGACTTTGTTGGTGCTCTTAGCTTGACCATTTTCTTGCGAGACGGGTAGTATGGAGTAGACTTGCGGTGTGAGATCATGAATGTTGTGGTGAGATGTTGGATTACATCATTTATAAAGTGTTGAGATCATGAACGTTGTGGTGAGATGTTGGATTGCATCATTTATAAAGTGTTTCCCTTGGTCACTCATCACTAGCTCGAAAGAACAACCAAAGTGGGTAATGATATTCTATAACGAAATTTATCTGCCACAACGCTCCCACAATGTCTTTTCTTGAAGCTCTTGCTTCAGCCCATTTTATAACATAGTCTGTCGCTATTAAAATATACCTTGCTTGGGTGCTACGTGCAGCTGTACTTATGGGTCCCACAAAATCAATGCCCCATTTCATAAAGGGTTCTATAACTTTAATAAGGTGCAAGGGCATCATGTCCTTCTTTTGTGGTTTAGCACATCATTAACACTCATTACATCCTTTGACCAACGTCTTTTCTTGAAGCTCTTGCTTCAACCCATTTCGTGACATAGTCCGTAGCTATTAAAATATACCTTGCTTGGGTGATACGTGTAGCCATACTTATGGGTCCCACAAAATCAATGCCCCATTTCATAAAGGGTTCTAGAACTTTAATAGGGTGTGCAAGGGCATCATGTCTAGAAAGTTAATGATTTTCTCACTCCACTCTGGTATAGCATCATATTTAAATAGTGTAGCATCCAGTAGATCATAATCTATTCTAGTTGATGCTTCACCCATTAGGTACACGAGATATATGATCAGCCATGACATGTTTCTTACCAGGTCATACCACCACTGTAAAAGCAATCTTGAGAAGAATAAACAACCACCTACTAGTGATTCTTCATGTGAAGCAAGGTTTATTGTGACAAGATATAGCAAGGCTTGATGATCAACATAGAAAACAAATTTATTAGTAGCTACAAGGTAATGTCATAATTTCTTCACAGCATATACCATTCCTAAACCTTCAACCGTCTATGTGGTGGTATAATTCATCTTAGCCTCACATAACTCTCGACTTGAAAAACTTATGGGGTCTAGTTTATGTTCACTTGGTTGAGCTAGGATGTATCCAATTGCAAAATTAGAAGCATCAATATACACATAAAAGATAACATCCTAGTTTGGCACTGGTAGTGTGACAACAAAAATTGATATCTTTTTTTCAGAATAACAATAAGGTGGAAACTTGTGGGAGAATCTTGCAAGGCCCACAATGTGATGGAGAAGCTAGCCATGGAGACATGGGAACCGAGAAGTGTGATGGAGAAGCTGGCGGGCGGGAGACAGCTTTTGGCAGCTAATGTCGGCTTATCAATCATTTAATGATGACTACTTTATCTCATGTAATAACAAATATGGGTTTGATACTACTTAGAATAATTAGTAGAATGATTGTGGATATGAGTACGAGTGGAGTGATCATTGTAAAATACCATGTGTATGAATTATAAATACCTTGGTATGGAAATAGAGTGGTTTGAGTGAAATATTATTGGATTGTATTGGGAAGATAGAAATGAGACATGTATTTAGGGTGGGCCAAATGTCTACATGGACTCAATAAGATACTTAAATAATATGGAGACGACATGCCAAGCACATGAAGCGCATGTGGAGGAGTGTGGAGAAGTGTGAGATCAAGAGGAATCCTTTTAGAAATCCTGAGTGGAATATGAAGGATGTTGACATGTGGAAAAGAGAGGGTCCCTATGGGCTTCCATGTGAGAGGACTCTTGACTTTTTCAATTTTAAAAGATTCATGAGCATCTTTCGATGGGGGAAACTTGTCAAAATGTGCCCAAAAGGACAATTGATGGCGATTCATGTCCTTATGTCACTAGGGGTGGAGGAATCTACTGGCTAGAAATGTAACAGGGTGAGAGTTTCTCTATAAAAGAGGTCTCTCTCCTCCCTCTCAAGCACCTCATTCTTTTTTTCCTTGTAGCTATGCCATAGCCTTGTATCCACCTCCTCCTGCATTAGGCTCTCCTACTCTTGTAGTCCTTTCCAATTGGAAGTCTCTTTTGCTTCATAAATCAAGCTTTTACATCCTTTCTCTATCTTTGCCCTCTTCGCTTCTTTAGAGCTTAGTGTGTCCACACGAGTAGCTTGCTTCTAGATCTATTATAAGAGGATCCTCTACTCCCTTGGATGACCTCAACCCACCATGCATCTTGGAAGTTACTTCTCTAGTGGAGGGAAATCGTTGCCTCTCCCCACAGTTTGCAGGCGGGTATAGACAGTTAAAATAGTCATAACTTTGTGCTCGCTTCTCCGTTTTTTATGAAACTTATATCAAAATATTAGTTTTTGCAAGAACTATCCATTGATGTTTTCAATACTCTCTTTTGAGCAGCATAGAAAAAGTTATGGCTGTCTAATCAGAGTAGACTGTGTATTTGGGATAGTTTGACACTTCTCACTAAAACAGTCACATAACTGTGCTCGCTTCTCCACTTTTTATGAAACTTATATCAGAATATTTTAGAGCTGTCTGATCATAGAAGATTATTCACTTTGGGAAGTTTTATTGGTTTCTTTCTTCTTCTTCTTCTTCTTTTGAAAATGATGTGGCCCAAACATCTGATCCGTCCAAATGAGCCGTATCAATTACCCCTTTCAATTCAATTTACATCGTATTTATCTAGCAAAGACTCGCCTCACTTTTGGAGCTGATCGCTTGGCTCAAATCAATTATTCCCTAGAGACTTTCCTATTTCCTCTTCTAGACTACAATCTCACCTTCGATGTCTATGTATTTGTTTTGATCTAGGGAGATAGAGGGTGAGAGTTTTTTCCTGTTTCTTTCTTTGACATCGAGACCACCTCCCCTTCTTCAACCTTTGGGTTTGAGATGTGACCAAAGTTAAACCCCCAACTTTGTGTCACACTAGTATGGGAGTGCTAGCCAAAGCTTGCTTCAAACATGTCATAGGATTGTTGGCATTATTTTGTCCATTAGAATATAGGAGCTTGTACACAACAGACGTGCAATCTTGGCATAGAAGAGGATAATCTATTAGCCTACATGTCCCATAAACCTTAGGACTCCCTTATATTTCTTTGGTGGTGGTAATTCCAAGATAATTTTTATTTTACTTTTATATATGGAAATCCCATTTTCAGACACACTATGTCCTAAGATAACTTTGTGTTTAACCCATAATTGGCATTTGAATGGGTTTAGAGATAAGCGATAAACATGATAAATGCTTCTTCCATGATAAATAAATGCACAAATAATCTAAGAAAGCTTCAAAAAACATCCTAAGAAAATCTTTAAAGGAAGTGTTCATAAGCCATTGGAATGTTTCCGATGCATTTGTTAAACCAAATGGCATAACTCTATAAGCACAAACTCCGTGTTCTATAATAACAAAAGTAGTTTTCGCCCAAAGCAATGGAAATTTGGTTATATTCTGTATACCCATCCAAGAAGTTGTATGCTTCCTTGCCAGATACTCATTCAAGTACGTTTTTTGAATACGGCAAGGGGCAATCATCTCGTCTTGTTATTGTATTGAACTTTTTGAGATCAACACATACTCGTAATTTTCCATTATTTTTAGGCACAACCACAATGGGTGACACCCAGTCCAAATATTCAATTTCATAGATAAATCCACATTTGATGAGCTTGTCTTAACAATGTTAACATACTTTGGAATCATTGGATAAGGTCGCCTGATGGACATGTTTAGCATTTTGGTACCATGGGGATTGTGTGATACACAACCTCAACACGTACTCCCTTCATATCATGGGGATTGTGTGATACACAACCTCAGCATGTACTCCCTTTCTATAAAGACTAGATTGAGGTCTTTCCCAGGTTCAATCAAGTCTACTTTCACTTCACCAGGACCATCATAAACTCCTTTTGCTTTACTTGTTCGTTTTCATGTGGCATTATCAAACACTAACTTGCAATCCCCAATTGTAAAAGATTTATAATGCTCTAGGGTAGGACGCAAGTCAGGTGTTGGCTCCTGATTTTCTTCAGTCACCTTAGCTTCCGTGTCCCTCTCTTTCTGGGCCAACTATTTGTTCTTCTTCTGCCTCGCAGAACGATTAGGTTTTGGTTCATCTACTGGCGACATCTATTTTGGCTACAAACTCAGTGGGAGAAGTGTTGCAATACATAACTTTTTGTAATTCTTCTCCCTAGGTGTCAATAAACTTATTATGTACATCGAATGCACCAACATATTGTAGCTGTTGGGGTACTTGTTCTTGAGTCATCCCATGTGTTCTCAAGTTCACTATAACGGATCCCCTCGGCATCAGAAGGTAGAGCCCAAATCATTCGTAGTGTCACAACCTTAGGGAGCTCCTGAGTGTATCAGGGTGTAATCCATGTAGATCCCCTTTTCCCAACGAACAATTGTAGCCATCATATGTATCTAATTTAGATCATCTTCAGGCTTAATAGCCTGTTTATTAGCATCCTTATAGGGTGGTTCCGTCATTACATCGGTATCGTTTCTATAAGTATAGCAGTATTGCAAAATGGGGCCGAATAAGTGGTGGTGTCTGAACGATTTTTGAAAAGACTTCCACTACCCATAGGATGTATGCTGCCAATCACAAGATTAACCCTGATGATGGAATCATCTAATTGGAGATAGACATGGTTCTTGGACCAATCATGTACCATCTTTGCCTTCTCATGAACAAGCTTCCTACGATCATTTCATAGGATTCAGAAAGTCCATAACAATGAAGGTATGTTTAACTCGATGTTTAAGAACCTTGATATTTAGATCTCATAGCACCCTAATAGGTTTGGTGACAGTTCCGTCAGCCATCTTGACAATGATGTCTAAGAATTCTAGACATTATTATCTGAGACAATGATGTTTAAGAACCGCCATAACAATGAAGGTATGTTACCTGCTGTTTAAGAACCTTGATCTTTAGATCTCGTAGCACTCACAGTGCCGTCAGCCATCTTGACAATGATGTCTAAGACTTCTAGGTGTAGTTTGGCCATTTTTCTCCTAGCATTTCTTAGTGATTATGGTCACTCTGTTAAAACTAAGATCTCTCTAAATAATTATTATACATAAACATGCATAAATCAGGCATAAACTCATCCACCCCCGAGCCCAAGGGATGCACACATGAATTATAATGAAGTATATCATACCTTTATCTTGATGTCCCATACCATCAAGAGTACCATCAAGAGGTATAACTCCAATCCAACAGTATGTAGCTATAGTGTGAAATGGTAGGTGAGTAATTATGATCCTCTACACAAGAGAACATAACATAACCTAGCCTCAGGATAACATCAAGAGACCATAGCCTAAGCCTCTCTTGAGTGTGCCCCATGTCCCTATTATATAGGAGGGCCCTCAAGTGACTCTTGACTCTCTATCTCCCATGTGTGACCCTTGGATGCCTGACCCTAACCTTAACCCTTAAGGTTAGTCCTAACCCATGCTCCACTAGAGCTTGTTCCCATGCTCCCATGCTCACAAGCCTAATGTGGGTTAGCCTCCTAGTATATGTACACATAATGTGCATATAACATACTTTCCCTCAAAACATTGCACTCTTGCAATGAAAAGAAGGAGAACTGTGCTGAACAAGCTCAACCGACTTCCAAGTCGAATCCTCTATTTCCCTTTCTTTCCACCTAATTTTAACCTCAGGGATTAGTCAACTACAAAGTTTCCTTTCCCTAAATTCAAGTATCTTATCAGGTTTATGTGGAACATAGGATAATTCTTCGACTTCAACGAGTTCTTGAGGAGTAACTATGTTATCCTCACCTCCCAGTTTCCCTTTCAATCTATTGATATGAAAGACTGGATGAACTCTAACATGTGGAGGTAGTTTAAGTTCATACAGAACCGTGCCAATCCCATAAATCGAAATGGACCACAATATCTAGGAGATAAATTCGATCATTTTCCTTTTGACAAAGTCTGAAAATCTTTAGGAACTTTTAAATAAACCAGCGCTCCTAGTTCAAAAGACCAAATTGAGTGTCCTCTATCAGCATAGAACCGTGCCCTATCCTGAGCACTCCTGATAGAATCCCGAGCTTCGATCAGCATTTCCTGCATATCACGCAAGAAATCCCTCGATGCATCACACTTGATGTCCTTAAGACCGACATCAATAGGTGCCCTGGGTTGATACCCATACATAAGCATGAACGGACTAAAACCAATAGCCGTATGTTTAAAACTGTTATAGGTAAATTTCATCATTGGAATATATTTTTCCCAATATGATGATTTTCCAGAGACATATGCATGAAGCATATCCTCTATAATCTGATTCATACGCTCTGTTTAACCATCAGACTGCGGATGATCAGTGGAATTCATACTCAAAGTAATTTCCTCGTTGTAAACCATTCGAAATAAAGTAGAAAAACATGGCATTATAACAATAGGAACCAGGTATCCATTGGCGGCCCGATGCACCCCACATCTGCTCATGGAATTATCGGCGTCCCAAGTTACCCATATCAACATAGAGAGTCATCAATGTCTCGATGAGTCACATATGTCCATCCGTAAACCATCAGGTTGACTGTATAAATCACCTAAAGTATGGAACTAGAGAAAGAAATGCCAACAAAGAAAAAATCCAAATTTCCTTAATCTGAACACAACAAGATAAACTCGTTGAACTTTAAAGAAAGAGATTTTAACAAGTGAAAATGCTAACGAGATTACGCTCATCAATACATGCAGGCTATAGATAAAAGAAGTTTATCTAGAGAATGCCTACACTATAACTTCAAGTGAAGTCAAAAAATGACATTGTCTTTGAATGTTGAGGTCAACATGCCAAGTGATGTAAGCAAAGCAACAATCTTGAGCCTAAATTGTCCCACAAGATACTATATGTGAGGGATCGCTAGCGTCCCATACCACCCCATGATACCATCTATACATACCTTACCAATTTGAAACTCCCTAGTATGCCATCTAGGAAAAATGAATAAAATCCTATATAAAAGGAATAAGATGGCCTTATCCCAGACTTTCACATACTAAAACCTGTCTCTATATTCCCGAGACTACATCAAGGAATAACTCTTTCCGAGTATATCATTAGAAAAGAATTTTGAATTATTGGTGCCTTTCTAATGATAACTACCCAATAAACTCAATAAAGTTAGGGTAGAAAAATAACAATTCACCTAGATATATAAGCAACTAAGTATCTAAGTTGGAATATGTACAAAAGTACAAGGAACATAGTCCAAAATTACGTGCAAAAAACGAAGGCAAATGCTACCTTCAAAGCACATGATATTATCCAAAAGATCAAAAGATCCTTTTATAAAACCATGGATAAAACAATAGAAGCTCGTCGAATCCATAAAAACCATAGTTGATCATAAAAATTAATGCATGCCATCTAATGGACATTAATCATGCCAAAATAAGCATTAAAATTGGTGGCCAACTCATCAATCCGGAGTATATGAACGTGGTGTCGTTCAAGCAAAACTCCAAAGTAAGCAAGTGAAACACATGTGTGTAGCACTCATTAAAAAACCCCTAGACACAAGTGATCTAGGTAGAACCTGATGAGTCCATATAAAACTTGGAAAAATATCCAATAAAATCCACCAAAACAAACCGATCAACTAACCCATGATAGAATTTATCTTAGGCTTAAGAAATTAAGCATAGACCACACTTAAATAAGTGCAAAATAAATTATCATGGAAAAGTGTCAAAGGTGAAACACACTTTGAACGCAGATTATAGCCATCAAAAGTATGGAACATGTCTAAAAAGAATGGCTAAACAATGGCAAACATTGTTTAGAATTAATCCAAATAGAAATAACTATTAATACGAGGTATAATCGTATTAATAATATGGGAATAACCCACATCTATCTAATGTCAGCACGTGAAAACGTACTTCAACATTCAATAACCCTCGAAAATATTAAATTCTCAAGAAAAAGAATTATCATGATTTTTTTCTAATTTTTTCTAATTTAATATGCCCTCAAAATACGATCATTTTTAATTCCACCAAACCTATCTTATGGCAAACCTATATTTTTCCAGAAAATTTTCAGCAAATAGATTTGCTAAAATACCATTGATATTTTAAAAAATACCAATTTTTAAGATTTCTAAAAATAATTTTGAGAATATTTCTATTTTTTTTAAGAATATTCCTATTTTTTTTCCTGAGAATCCCATCGTTCAACGAAATTTCCAATTCCACCCGACAATTCTCAAATCCAATGAAAATTTATAATTTTAATGGATTTTCTAATTTTTTAGGATAAAAAATATATTTTTAAAGGAATTTGAATGGTCACAGGTGCCCCAATGGACACACCACATGCCAAACACCAACTCCACATTTTTCAGAAATTTAAAATAACCTTTGTCTAATTTTTATTAATTTTCAAGAATTTTAAAAAAAAATTAATTTACCCCGAATGCATTAGAATACGAACAGTCAAAAAATTTTGGAATTCCAATGTTTTTCCCAGAATACGGAAAGCCAACAGTTTTGGAAAAATGAAAAGACAAAAAAAATCGGAATGTGAAAGGTCAAAAGTTTCCAGAATCAGAAAGGTCAAAAGATTTTCTGGAACTTGGAAAGCCAAAAGGTTTCTCGGGAATGCGGAAAGCCAAAGGGTTTCAAGAAAATAAACTCATAAAATTTCAAAGAAATTTTTATCTCAAATTTCATATATATATATATTTTTTCTGGCTTTTTTCCCAAGCTTTAAAAAAAACTTTTTTTTAATCCAAAATTTTTAAATAAAGCTTTTTTTAAAGCTTTAGTTTTAAAGCTATGGAAATAATATAATGGGGGGGTGGTGATTTTTTTGGCCCGCCGCCTGCGAAAGCCCCCCCCTCCCCCCCCCCCCCCCCCCCCCCCCCCCCCCCCCCCGCATGCGCCAAATAGAGAGGGAGAGAGGGAATCCTCTCCCCTCTCTCCTCTCCTTCTTCTCCATTCCATTCTCTCTCCACCCCCTCCTTCTCTGTTAATCAAAGAAGGAGGATCAAGCATAAATTAAATTTTACTTAATTATAATTAAATATTAATTATGATTAATATTTAATTAAAAATCCCTATTAAGAGGAGTTCACACGGGTGGGAAGAAAATAGAAGAGAAATTCATATTTGAGAGACGAAGAGGGTCCGACGCACACGGGAGAGCATTCCATGCATCAACATGCTGTTCCTACTACATTTCAGCAGAAAATTGGTAGAAAATGGATAGAATATCCGTGGAAAACTCGCAACAAAAATGCATAAAAATATATTTTTAACCATAAAAATGCTCTAAAATTTTCTAAAAAATTAGAAAAAAATTCCTAAAAATAATAAAAATTCAGGGAATCCATTCTACCAAAAATATCCATAATAAAATATGTGGTATTTTGGTAAAACTTTCCATTAATGCTTATTTTAAACCACAAAAATAGCATTAAACTCACGGAATTCCCCCGCAACGTCGATTCATCCATTGAATAGTAGTTACACATTCCAACTGCCATATCGATGATCTACGTGCAAGTCATCAACATAAATTAACAAAATAATATTTTTATTTAGTAAATATTAAATTTTACTTTAAAAAATATCAAAATTTACAATAAGAAAGAAAAATTAACAATAATTAACTAGAGATTGCTTTGATACCACTGTTAAAACCCTAAGATCTCTCTAGATAATTGTTATGCATAAACATGCATAAATCAGGCATAAACTCATCCACCCGGATGCACACATGAATTTCGATGAAGTACATCATACCTTTACCTTGATGTTCCATACCATCAAGAGGTATAACTCCAATCCAACAGTATGTAGCTATAGTGTGAAATGGTAGGTGAGTAGTTATGATCCTCTACACAAGAAAACATAACATAAGCCTAGCCCTCAATATAATATCAAAGAGACCATAGCATAAGCCTCTCTTGAGTGTGCCCCATGCCCCTATTATATATATAGGAGGGCCCTCAAGTGACTCTTGACTCTCCATCTCCCATGTGTGACCCTTGGATGCCTGACCCTAACCTTAATCCTTAAGGTTAGTCCTAACCCATGCTCCACTAGAGCTTGTTCCCATGCTCCCATGCTCACAAGCCTAATGTGGGTTAGCCTCCTAGTATATGCACACATAATGTGCATATAACACACTCCCACACCACCATCCACAGGACTCCCATTTCTGTGATACCCTTGGCGGGCGGTGACTGGAAGTAGTGCGTTAGACTCGTCACCTTCAAGGTATTGTCCCAATTTGTTAAGTGGAATTTTAACCATAGATTTGGTATTTTCTTCTTCTAGTGGGACTATTGATTTGGATAGAACTTGAGGTGTCTCCATTGTATATTGGGGACGTGCCTTATGTATGTCAGCAAATGGCGGTAATCTGACATTGAGTTCTAGATTAAGTAGATCTCATCACTTTGAAAAAATTCAGGATCTCCACTCAATCGGGCGGTTATAGTTGTATTGGTTTATGAGGCCATAAAGTCTAACAATTTGGGGATTTTTGTTGGCGCATTCATGACCTCCTTTCCATAAATAGGTGTCAGTGAAACTAGAAAATCCATCTCTAAGATGGGCTCAGGGTTTCCATATGGTAGTTCTCCCTTGAACCAATCAGGGATCAAAATATGAGAGGTGGAGGCCTCAATCTCTTCCACGATGACACTCGACACATTTAGAGGTTTGTGAATCTCAGTAGTAGATGTTAAGATACTAGGGTGCATAGTATCTGAGACTCTCACTTTGGGCTTTGGTTCAAGCTCCTCTTATTTTTTCGCACTAAATCACTAAATTCTTGGAATTGCTCAATCTCCTTTTGAGGGTCAGGATAAGATCCAAGTTTCCTCATGTGTGATCTAGTTTCAGGAATTACAAGTTCTCGTGGGGTCTTCTTCCCCATGTTCTTGGTTTTGGAGGGTATCTCTCTACCAAATTCAAAATTGGCCCTTGTGTCCAATAAGTCCGAGTCCTCATCTAGGTCCCTAATAAAGACTGGATCTTGAGGCGTCCGAAGATTTATCTTTTTAGTTTCCCTCATTTTCCCATTCTTAACTGACTTTTTTTCCTATGGCCATTCTTCCTCTTAGACTCCTCTGAGGCCACAGATCATTGCTCGAGAACATGTTGGTTTTGGGCGTGTAGCCAAGTGATAGCACTCAAAGGTGAACATCATGGATTGGTACCTCTTTACTATGGTCTCAAAATGTGAAGTTTGTGCTTGTAGATTCTTGGAGTCCTATGTAACCTAGAGCAACAATAGCAACAATCAAGGCTTAGTCCATCGTGTAGCTAGTGATACTATAAAAATAGGATCCATAGGGCTCACAAGAGGTGTTAGCATTTCTCTCATTGTGGGAATTCTTGGTTTGGACGCCATAGGTCTTTGGGTTCTTTCATGTTCAATGATCCTCTGTGTGCAATCGCGCAAATACCGTCGTGCAATTGTTCCTTCTTTGTTGTGGCCCTAGATATTAATTGGACAATCCCAACACCATAAGCTTGGGCTATAATGAAATCCACAAGAGTCTCTGTTGATGCATTATACTCCCAATCATCTATGAGAAGATGTTGATTCAAGATTTGCGAGCATAGCCCTTTCCTCGAGGTAGATGCAATGTTACTGCTTAGGTCAAGACTGTCAGGCGCACTACTCTTGCAGTCTTAGCTTGGGACTCATTTTGGGCATACTAAGATATTTGGGTTACTAATCATTGTTGTGCCAATTGCAAAGTCTCTTCTTGCTTTGCTTTGCTTTAGTAGCCTAGATTAGTGCCTCTACTTCTTGCACTTCTTCTAATGTTCTACCATCAGGCATAAGCACTTATGTGGGGGGTGGTTCGATGGTCACAGTTGCATCACAACAGGTGCAATAGGAGCTATATGGATAGGGATATCACATGCTTCTTCCCAAGTACTTTTTATGCTTTTATGTATATTTAAGTTCTCTATGAAGCAGATATACATGAAGTATAAGAATAGCTGGGACTGGTGAGGCTTGGTTGGGGTTCTCACTTCTTGGGAGACTGGGGATCCTTCCATTGACTCGCAATCAGATGAAGTATCATTGGCCCCTATTGTTGCATGCACTATCATCTAAATAGGCCGCTAATACATGTCCAGATTGTAAGTGCATGTGACTTAAGGTTGGTCAGGGGAAAAAGAACTAAATGGCCAAATTTTTATTATTTCTTTTTTTTGGGTTTATAGAAACTTGTCCAAAGTAGGTTTCAAACAGTTCTATAAACACTTTGGGAGGGGTTGTGCATGCACTTTTTTTAGGGTGCCTAGAGGGTTTCCTATAGTTAAGGTGAGTCCCTTAATGATGGAAAATTGTAAATTTTTTAGGTTTTGTATCAAGTGCGCCAAAATGATCACAATGGCCTAAAACCTAATAGGCAAACTTATGCATGCCCGTGGACCTTTTATCTTTTCCTTTTTCCCTTTTTTCTTTTTCTTTTTTCACATTTGTGGTTTACGATTTCCAGTTTGTGGTTTACGGTTTTTGGTTTGTGGTTTGTGGTTTTTGGTTTTTGGTTTTTGGTTTTTGGTTTTTGGTTTCACCATAACTACCCAAAAAGGGGTGGTCAGGATTTTTGGAGTTTTTCAAGATTTCCTTTTTGACTTGGGGCGGCCTAGAGCCTGCACACATTAAATACGACCAACCAAAAGACTTACAATTTGTGGCCCAAATTATAAGTGGATTAAGTTAGATTAATTTACGTAATTTGTACTAATGCAAAAATGCAAAAAAACCTGTAAACTTAAAAATTAATTTGGTATGCTAATCCTATCCTAAATCGTTCTTTCTAACCCAATTTCTCTATATAAGGAGTCCAAATTGGGGTAAATCCTATGTCTCAAAACCAATTTCAAGGTCTATTTCACCTAATTCCTTAAATTTCAAGCCCAATTTACTATTTTTGTGAGAAATTAAAAAATATAAAAAATTACAAAATTACAAAAATTGAACAAGAAACTTGAATTACTAAATTCAAAGAACACACAATTTCAAGACCACATGAAAAAATGAACACATAATGCAACAAAAACAAAAAGAATGTAGTAAAATCAAAGTTGTTTGCAGATTTTCTATCTACTCTTCTCTTGCAAAAATCATAAATTGATCAATTTTACCATTCACTAGCTCGCAAAATGTATTGATGCTATGCAGTGGGGCTAATCCTTGGCAACAATGTCACTTATAGGAAGCCCTAATGCCATAGAAACAACACAGGGAACACCCAATGTCGTGGGGCTTTGCCCAACCACACTCGAGATCATAAGCAGCTCAACCGACAAACCAAATTACTATGGCCTAGCACATAAATGCACAGTCGGGGTGTGTCACTCACTTCGTGAAAGCTTGTTGCTTGGGATTCTCATAAGAGACGATGTTGCGACGTAGCCACCACACCCGAAAGCTCCACTCTGCCGTTGCCACCACTGTTTCCCTCCAAAAGGAACCTTGACTCTCCTCACAGTTTAATCTCTCACACCCACATGCAAGCAAGCAAGCACACATGAGAGCTCAAGTAAGCAAGCAAGCAATAGCATAAGATAATAGATAGAGAAGAAGAGCACTCTATGTATCGTCAGCATACCAAATCAAAAGTTGTCCAAGAATGTGGATTTAAAACCTACTCTTTAAGAGCTTTCCAAATGATATGTCAGATGAGCTGGTTTTGACAAAAGCTTAAAAGGATTCACTGTGCCCCGATTTCTTTTATCTCGTAAAATGGGAATTGGGATTTTCCCAAACTCCCAAATCTGGTCTTAGTTGAAGAAAAATAAAGTAGAGGAGGCTAGGCACATGACAAACTCTCTCAAGCCATTATCATGGTGGTGATAAAAACTCCTCTACTACATGCTTCTTGTTTGCCATCTCTTCTAAACTATCATCAGCTAGGAACTAACTTTTTAAAAGCTACTGATTTTGCCAAGGTTACCAGCCCCATCATATATGGTTGCCAGGTGGAATAAAACTCATTTATGGTATCCCTTCCCATCTTCATCTAACTTTATACAAATTCCTTTTTGTATGTAAGCTCCTCCCTTTTCCCTCAAATAGAAACAAGTTAACAAATATCAATGAGCCCTCCTTAACTTTATTTTAAGTAATGTTTTTCCTTGAACTAGTATTTATTAACTTTGTCAAATAGAACGTATAATTTGGAGCCTTGAAATTTTCAAGGTTGTCATTCACAACAAATGGGTGGGTTTACAATAAAATAAAGATGGGGGGATCTAGTTTTATTCCATTTTGTCACATGGAGGACCTAAGAATTAAATGATAAAGTCATAAGTATTGAAAGAAGAGTCTCAATGGATCTTTACCTCTATGCCCAAAACGTCACTCACAACAATATAGTCATGCAAGGAATCCTTAGGAAATCTAATAAAGTAAGTATGAACCAAGTATTATCCAAAATAAAGGAGTTTGTGCATTTACTTACTACTTTAAAACAAGCTCACGACGTAAGATATGCATTATAGCAAGTATCTTTGCAATATACTTTTAACTACAACAAAGTAAACTAGTGTAGATGTGGCAAAGATCTAGAATATTGTAAATGCATTATAGCAAGTATCTTTGTAATATGCTTTTAAAACAAAGTAGACTAGTGTAGATGTGGCAAAGATCTAGAACATTGTAAAGTTCTTTGATCAAACTAAAAGCCTAAATTTAATGTTCTATTTCAATTAATTTACTATAGCACATAGGTTTTGCAATAATGAAAATGATAGCTTGATCTATTATGCAAAAGCTTGTTAGACTCCTTTGGAAATATTTTGTGTGGTGTCACTCCTTTGACTACAAGGTTATCTCATTTACCACATAACTTCGAATACAACTAGGTAATTCATCAAATGCAAAAACTTGCTATAGCAATTTTATGTTGTCCCCTCATCCCTAAAGTAGTGTTGCATACATTATTACCTATGTTGTATTAAGGATATTAGACGATGAAGGAAGCCAAGTAGCTTGGGAGTAATAATGGGATTTGTAAAAGGTGCCATAACAAAGTTTTAAAAAAGGCCCCATCTCTTAATAAATCGTAGTAGCTACTGTGGACAATTTTGGCAAGCACTACAATGGTTGCACCAAAAGGTGATCGAGCACATAGAGCATATAAACAATTTGTTGGCAAAGGCTAGGGCAAGCTAAAATGCCAAATCATTATACTGATATGAGCTTGTTCTTTCCTTTATAAGTAGTTCAAAATTTTTAGAAAATTAAAAGTTCTCCATATGCCACATAAAGAGTATTCATAGCTCATCTTGGTCTAGCTCCCATCACTTGTCTAACCTTGGCCATTTGTTGGTATTGAAACCTCTAAAATTTGCATTTGTTGATGCTACTACCATGGCTCCTTGGTGGCACCACACTACACTAAGGTTTCAAAAGGAAAACAACTACTAGCCTAGTTGGTAAGGGTGTTTGGCTCCTAGCAGGAAGAGGTTGTAGGTTTGAACCTTGGTAGCCAACATTATGTTAAGGCACCTTGTAAATTATATGTATCATATATATATATATGTATGTATGTGTGTGTGTGCATGTGTGTATATATACATGTGTGTGTGTGTGTGTGTGCATGCATGCGTGCATGTGTGTATGTATGTATATATATATGTATGTATGTATATATATGCATATGCACATATATATGTATATACATATATATATGTGTGTGTGTGTGTGTGTGTTATGTATACATGTATATATACATATACATATACACGTATATACATATATATGTGTATATATGTATATGTATATATGTGCATATATATATGTATATATACACTATATATACACATATATACATATACATATACATATATATGTGTATGTATATATACATGTATACATATACATAGCGCGTATGTATATATACATATATATGTGTATGTATATATACATGTATACATATACATAGCGTGTGTGCGTGCGCGCGCTCACGCACACACACACACACACACACATGGTGTATGTGTGTGCACATTTTTTGAAGTACACTTACACTTTAAAATTTCTTTTATTAAAAAAGGGTAGAAAATTTGAGACCTAAGTAATATAGTACTATAGGTTGATGATAGGGCAAGACAAGCAAGTCTAAAAGCATGAGTGCTGCGACTAAATGAAAACAAGCATTCATACATGATGTGCATGTTTTAAAGTATACTTGTACTTTAAAGTTTTCTTTATAAAAAAAGGGAAAAACTTTTAAGACCTAATTAATATAGTACTATAGGTTGATGAAAAGGGGAAGACAAAGATAAGTCTAAAAGCATGAGTGTTGAGACTATGAAAACATGCATTCATACGTGATGTGCATGATAGTTGGCATAAAGAGTAGGTTGAAAGGATGCAACTACATTTATTCCCAACTTATATTGCTTAGGTTTCCCCCTTCAACTATCAATGCCTTCAAGCGCCACAAAGAATGGATCAAGCCACAAAAAACAATAGATTATTGAGAGTTTTGAACTACCACACTAAAGCTCATCTCCATAACCACTTTCCCTTTCATCTACCTATCAAAATTACCACATCAAAGCTTATCTCCATAACCACTTTCCCTTTCATCTACCTATCATAACATAGACTATTTGTACAAAAGAACTTATATATCTTTAAGAATTTGCATTCACACTGATTCTTGCTCTTTAACCTTGGCCAATAATGGCCAATAAACTATTAAAATTAGGCTTCTATATTTACAATGTTGTTGCTATAGGGAGATGAGAGAGCTTGCATGGGTGCATGCATGCACATGTGTGCATGATTTGTGGGGATGCACACAAATCAAGTGTAAAAATTAGGATAAGACTTCCCTTCAAGGAAAGAGAGGAAATATTCTAAGATGTAAAGATTTTACAAGCTATACACACGCACACATGTAAGCACACACACATGCACATGCACATGCACACACATACACACACACACACACACACACATCACACACACACACACACACACACACACACACACACACAGGCACACCCATGCACACCCCACACACACACACACACTCACTCACACGCACATATATATAATAGGTTATAATTTATAAATGGGTACACTTGATTGTTTGATATTATTGACATAGTCAAAATACTTTTTGACCATCATAAGGAACAAGCACAAATCCTCATGTAGGTAGGCCACAAATCCTCATGTAGGTAGGCCATAAATACACATGTAAACTTTGAATATCAATTGTTCTTGCATATGATACTAGAGAGCTTGGAAAGGTAAATTTTTGGACACAAAAATTATAAATGTCACCATCCAATAGTAAGAAAATAGGTTTTTTTTTCGAGAAAGTAAGAAAATAGGTTAAAGAGGCAAATAATAGAAACCATTAAAGGGAACATATGGCCATACAAGGTGACACCTAAAAAGAACCCCCCAAACTTCACAAGGGTGGAAGGATGCCTTTGGTCACCTTTAATCTTTAAAAAATAATGAGCAAGAAAAGGACTTATTTTTTTTCAAACTAAAGATTTGACTTTGGAAAACCTTGTCTTTGAAATGCGAGGGCTAATTTGGGATCAACCTTATCTATAAAAAAATATGATGGCTAATCTCAATCTTATCTATAAAAATAAGATTTATGTTTTAGGGTACAAGGACTAGGTATGGACACCATGGAAAAAAGAAAGAGAAGCTCCTTTTTAATATTTTTTTCCATCCTAAACATTTTGGTAATTTTGAATCTTAGGTCTCTAAGATTGAAAAGTCAAAGGGCATATTTATGGGCATTGTAATCTCGAAATCATGGACATTACAAAAACCATGCTAATTGCACTTTTTGAGGCAACGAGAAGATGCTATCCCAGATTTTTTGCTCCTTAAATTTTGTTATTGAAAAGTTTTGTGTAAAGGGGCTTGTCCAATATTTGGTCCCTTGTTGCCAACAACGAGGTGGTCGGGCAACCTCAAGTAAGGGGGTTTCGAAGGTAAGTAGACATAAGTGGGATGGTATTGGTTTGATTTTTGTGTCATGTTCAGCTGTTCTAGTTTCTTTAAAATTGTTGGCATGCTTTAGCTAAGTGTTGAGGTGCATGTAGTCACGATGGTCGTGGTTGCAAAAAACTAGAGCCTCATTGCAATCACCTACATTGTACAATTGATCGTAAACACAAGAATCTTGTTATTGATATTTTTGTTTTTTGTGGCCGTAATCATGTCGCATTAATGTGCAAGAAGTTACACAAATAGTAGTTAAAAAGTTGTTAATGACACAAGGTATTACATAGTATCCAAACGAGGTTGATTAATATATAAGATTTTACTTTATATTAAAGCCTATGAACCTTGTATTAAAGTTGATCATTCCTCCTCCTCCTCCTCCTCCCACATATGCCTCATTAGTCATGATTTCCTACCTCCCATTTTCCCTCCCCTATTCCAAGTCTTTAATTTATAATCTTCCCACCATCCCCTTGGCCAATATCCTTGAAATAAGCTAGCCCACATGACTCATTGTTTTTGCATCTAGTGTTCCTTATGTAAAGTATTGCGAGCTCTTGTGAGGGAGAGCTTCTCTTTCATGCAAGTTAAAGGCAACCTAACATATGCTCTTTGGAAGGTTAAGCAACCTCTATCAATGCTCAATGTTGAACATGTTTAAATATGATATGAGAGAGAGAGAGAATGCCAACTACCAAGTTGTGAGAATTTATTCCGTATATAGAATATCTACCATCCACTTGGCCTAGCTCAATTGCTTTGAAATTCTTGAGGTTTTGGCACCCTTATTAATACATGCACTTATCTACCATCCACCTGGCCTAGCTCAATTGCTTTGAAATTCCTGAAGGTTTTGCTTGAGGTTTTGGCACCCTTATTAATAAATGCATACAAGTTTCCGAGTTGGGGCCTAATATATATCAATACAAAGTTCTAAGGTACATGGCACCTCAGGAGTGCTCTGAGAGGGAATCACCACCATGCACGAGAAATTTGAGGCAAGACCTACCTAGGGTGTGTGCGTAACGATCTCGTAAGGAAAAAAAGTTCTAAGGTACATGGCACCTCAGGAGTGCTCTGAGAGGGAATCACCACCATGCACGAGAAATTTGAGGCAAGACCTACCTAGGGTGTGTGCGTAACGATCTCGTAAGGAAAAAAAGTTATAGGCTTCATGTGGCACCTCACGAGTGAGGTAAGAGGGAACTGAATCTAGGCCGTGTCCGGGACATTGGGGCCAAGACTTACCTAGGAAGGGGTGTGGGTGAAGATTTGGAAAGGAAAAAAGTTATAAGCTTCATGTGATTTATATGAAGCTTCATGTGATGTATATTTTTCGTGACACATCGAAGGTAAAGGTTCTTTTTTTTCAATGAAGGAAGAAAATGACTTATTTTTTCAAATCAAACATTTGACTTTGAGAAACCTTAGTCTTTAAAACGCGTCGGCTCACTTATGTTGTAGGCCGTCCAGACTGGTCTCTGGTAAAGCGGCCTTTATTTCAATGGGGTAAGAATTGTTCGGCTCATTATTTCACTAGAAAATACCAGAGGAGGGTCTCTTATCTCCAGCTCGCAACCATTGTCTAAGGTCTCCCTTGGTGGGGATTCCACAGTGAATCAATACAGGCAAGAACCCCCCTCTCTTTGATGGTTTGGCATGAGCTGATTTGTGCACAAAATGAGAACCCTCTGTAATTTTAGCTTCAAATCCTCTGTGCTGCTGCCTAGCTGCCTCATCAGATTTGCCTTCATCTTTCTCATATCAACAAGTGAATGCCTTGCTGCCACAAGTGGGTCTTCTATCACCTTGGGCTCCTCTTTGTCCAATGGTCAAACCATACAATCTGCAAATGGGTTGTTCGAATTAGGGTTCTTATCAATACCCTCAGGCTCATCTTCAATGTATTTGGGCATATGGTATGCAAGTATAAAGACCATAACACCAGTGTGGCTTGCCAACAGAGAGCAAGCTGTGACTCAAGCCGCAACATGCTCTTTAACTTCTGATGGCCTAGTAACCCTCACAGACAAAGGCAAGACAATATGGGCAATTGGAGGAAGTGGGCTCAATGTATCTGCCTTAAATCTAATGGATACAGGCAATTTAGCATTAAAAACCTCAAATTCTAGTATAGTTTGGCAAAGTTTTGATAATCCTGGGAATACATGGCTGCCCACTATGAGCCTTGGCCGTGGCAAAAAGCTTCAATCTTGGCTTACACCAAATGACCCTTCATTGGGTCTGTATTCCTTAGTTATGGGCAATGACAGTAACTTTGTCTCTATGTACAATGACTCCACCCAATATTGGGATAGTGGGGCTTGGAATGGAAACATTTTCTCCAATGTCCCAGAGATGACAGCTAACTTTATCTTTAATTTCACCTTTAACAGCTCTGGCTTTACATGGTATGTTTACCCTGATGCGGGTGCAAATTACAATATATCAAGGTTTGTCATGGCATATGATGGCTTAATACAGGAATCAAGCTTCTATACCAGCCAGCAGACTTGGAATGATTATTGGTCTAAGCCTAATAATCCATGTGATGTGACTAGGCTATGTGGGCAGAATTCCATATGCAACAATAATCTCCAGCCCAATTGCGAGTGCCCGTCAACTGGATTTCAGCCTGTAGATCAACAGCAGTGGGGGCAGCAGGTCTTCTTCCAGGGCTGTGAGAGGAAATCACCTCTTAATTGCACCTCAACCAGAGGTAGCAATGATGGGTTTATCTCCATTAATCAAACCAGCTTTGATGGGAGCTTTACGGCCTCGATGGCGATGGCGGATGAAGGGAAATGCAGGGATCTGTGCCTTGCTAATTGTTCCTGCAATGGTTTCTACTTCAATGGAGAGGGATCAGGTAACTGCTCTCTCTTTAATCAGTCTTTGTATGATGGCACTGTGTCTACCTCAGCTTTGGGCACCTACTACCTTCGAGTTTCAGCAAAAGATCTGGTGTCTGAGCAACCTGCAAGTGAAAAGAAAACCAGTATAGGGTTGATTGTTGGCATAGTTGTCGCCGCCGTGGCCATTTTAGGCATGTTGGCGGTCTTTCTGGCGATCAGAAGGCGGAGATTGGCAGCGGCCAAAACCCCTGAAGCAGGATTAAGGGCTTTCTCTTATGCGGAGCTGCAAGCAGCCACAAAGAACTTCAGGGAGAAGCTTGGCAGTGGTGGGTTTGGCACAGTTTATAGAGGGGTGGTGGGGGGCGGAGAGGGCGGCAGTTCCAGCGGCGCCGCAAGTGTGGCGGTGGCGGTGAAGAAGCTGCACAGGCTGGATGAAGGTGAGAAACAATTTAGGGCAGAGGTGAGAACCATTGGCACAATCCAACATGTGAATTTAGTCAGACTCTTGGGTTTTTGCTCCGAGGGCAAGCACCGCTTGCTTGTGTATGAAATGGCTGACAATGGCTCCTTGGATGGGCTCCTCTTTCATGATAATCGTCGTGCCGCAGCCTTGACTTGGCAAACTCGTTATAACATAGCACTCGGGACTGCGCATGGTGTCGCCTACTTGCACGAGTCATGTCGAGAATGCATCATCCATTGTGACATCAAGCCCGAGAATATTCTTCTTGATGCCTCCTACAATGTCAAGGTCGCCGACTTCGGCCTCGCCAAGCTCGTAGGCCGCGAGTTCAGCCATGTGCTCACTACCCTTCGAGGGACACGTGGCTACCTTGCCCCCGAATGGATTGCAGGAATGCCCATCACTGCCAAGGCCGATGTGTATAGTTTTGGGATGACCATGCTTGAGCTTGTCAGCGGTCGACGCAATATCCACAATGATCAGGATGCTTCACATACAACCTTCTTCCCTGTCTGGGCTGCCCAACTCATCCACCAACCCCATGCAGATTTGACTTCGCTTCTCGATCCTCGTCTACGAGGTATTTTGTGACTCATGCTTACTCCTTTGCATGGATATGAGCAACGTGTGCATGCACGCACACATGTGTGTTGGGGTGTTGGGTTGTTGGGGGGGGTGTGCCTGCGTGCATGTGTGTGCGTTTGTGTGTGTGTAAAAGAGAGAGAGAGAGAGAGAGAGAGAATTGAGACCTCATGTTCTTCCTTGCACTTGAGTGTGCAATCTCGATCATAATGGTCGACTTGCATGTTCTTCCTTGCACTTGAGTGTGCAATCTCGATCATAATGGTCGACTTGCTTGACTCCTCTCTCTCTCTCTCTCTCTCACACACACACACACACACACACACACACACACACACTAGGGTGGGGACTTGCTTCATTTCAATATAGTGCACATGAACACACACACACACAATCGAGAGAGAGAGAGAGAGAGAGAGAGAGAGAGAGAGCGAGCTTATCTCTAAGGTGGGGCTTGCTTCGTTTCAATGGGTGTGTAGTTTCATCTTGTGAAAGTTTGACAATTTTGAGAGCACAAGGTAAACATGATGTTTCAAAACAAAAGAGAGAAAATCACATTTCAAAATCGAAATGAAGCAAGTGTACCTAACTTCTATAAAAGTGTGTTTATCCTTCAGTTTGACGCAAGGCAGGCATTTGTAAGTTTCTTTATTATAGTTATGACGGGATAAGAAAAGAAAGAAAGGTATGTGTAGAGTGTGCTAATGTTGAGAATAGAACCTTGGGCAAAGCAAGAATGTTCCACAAATAACCTAGCCCTAGAAAGAGTATTAGGGAAACACACTCAAAAGCACTTGTGTCATTAAAATAGTATTATTTTAGAGCTTTTAAAGATAACACAAGCAATTAAAGAAATAATATTTTGAGTTAAATTTAAGGTCTAAATGTTAAGATTTTCAATGGTTTAACCATGCATTTCTTTTTGTTTTTGCATTTGTAATTGTGGGTGCTTTTCTTCATTCCCTCCTTATCTAACGTTTGGTCTATCTGATAGTTAATGGTTGAGTATTACTTTATTTTTTTATGTTCATTTATGGTGTATCACAGTCATAGTACCTTGGGGCATTCTTTTACTTAGCCTTTAAATTGACAATGAAATGACCTTGTAGGAAATGCTAAAGTGGAGGAACTCCAACGAGTGGCCTATTGTGCTATTTGGTGCATCCAAGACAATGAAGATTCACGACCTTCAATGGGAAAAGTAGTCCAAATCCTTGAAGGGAGTATGCCAGTAAACCCTCCACCTATTCCCACATCTTTACAATGCCTTATAGAAAGTGACAGCTTTGCCACAAGCCCTGTTGTATTTAGTAAAAAGTAAGATGTGGAACTTCATTGTTATCTCCACATGTTTGAGGTGGGCCATGAATCATTATTCTTAAATATAGTAAAAATCAAAGGTCACATAGGTGTAAAATCTTCTATATATATTAATGGATATTGATGGAAATGTATTATCCATACTTGTGTAAAATGTATGGAAAATACACTTTACTTTCTTCATATTGGACTTTGATGCAACATGGTATTTCAAGGTTATATCTCATAGTTACTAGAATTTCTCAAAAACTTGACACAAAGTTAACTATACATAAAGGGTTCACCCTTGAGCACTCGTCTCAGAACATAACCCAAGAGACTCGTTTGGTTGCTATACGGATCAGCACTCACTCTTTTTCTCACAAAAACCTTGGCTAATTGCTCCGGATGAGCACTCCTTTGTGAGACGAGGAAGTCGATGATTGTTGGAAAACGCGTGTGCATATAACAATACCATGCTTGAGTATAAAAACGATCAAGATAACTATTGGGTGCTCTGTACGCTACTAACAGCAAGATCAAGATCGAGATTTGAGTGTAATCATTCCATACTAACACCAAATTTATAGTGGTTTGCTTCTGATCTCTCTATATCAACTCCTAGTCTTGAGTTTACTTTTGAACCACTTTGTTCATCTCTAAAGTCAATATCCATATGAAGAGACCCCTTTGATCACTCTGAATCAGCACCCCTTAAGGAGGGAGAGCAAGAAGTGTCCATTCATTCATTCCCTAGGAATGAATATGAGACTAATGCATGGAAGGAGTCTTCACTTGCCAGGGAACCAAGGGACATAGGTAGTCTCATAGCCATACTGTCCACTCCCATCCAAATAACATTGGGACAATTGCTATGCAATACACCAACATTGTGGGCAGACATAAAAGATTGGGGAGAGGGAGAATTGGACCCAATGAACACTACAGAGGAGACACATTCACCTCTAGCAGAAAGAAACGTAAAACATGCGGGGGTAAGAATGCCTAGATTCGTCAAGATACCGGCCAATCAATTGGGCCGATATTATGAGAGTGACCACACTAATGCTACAATCCCAATTCATCATAACGGATACCAAGCATTGGCTATCTTGGATGGAGGAGCAAGAGTCTACATTATTACAAAGCGATGTTGGGAGAATCGGGGAAAACCAATTTGGAAAGAGCAGATCTAATCATCAAAATGGCAGAAGGAACATATTCAAGACCCATGGGACTGTTTTGAAGAATGTATGACTTAAACTCTTTACGTTCTGCTACCATCATACATTTGTTGTAATGGACTTTCTATGCCAACTGGACTCATACAACATCATCTTGGGAAGACCCTTCATGAGGGAATCCAAATTGGTGCATGATTGGGCATTAGACCACGTGTATGTTTGAAGGGACTCACAAATCCTAAAGATAGATTTGCGACTGTGGAAAGCGCATCCAATGGAAGGGAAATTGTTTGGCAATGATTCGCCACCACTGAGCGACCACGTCCTTATAAGTCTGCCAACCAATGGTAGAATTTTCAAAGGATGAGGAAGAAGATGCAATGTATGCGTCGCTCCCCCTCCAGATTTCAGTGAAAATTGGATGCATGTGCTGGCCACTATAGATGTTTTGCAACCCAGAGGAACCCAATATGTTGAATCAGGGAATGTTCGTACCACCTCAGTGTGTATGGTCAATGTGCAACCAGGAGAAGAGGATTCGGAGGATGAAGCCAATTGTAAAGGAGGAAATTGACAAACTCATTGTTGCTGGCAGATGTCATCTACGAGATCGAGCACACTGATTGGCTATCACTAATCATGATAGTAGTGACAAAGAAGAATGGGAAACTAAGGGTCTGAGTTGATCTCAAAAAGGTCAATGCAGCCACTATAAAGGACCATTACCCAACACTGCCCTATACCGAACACGCATTGGAATGGGTAGTTGGTGAAGAAGCTTACATCTTCTTAGATGGATTTTCACGCTACAATCAGGTGTCTATAGCACCTGAAGACCAACACAAAATGGCTTTCAATATAATGTGGGAAACATATGCTTGCAAGGTTATGCCTTTTGGCCTCACCAATGCCCCAGCAACTTTCGAACGATTGATGTGCACATCCTTCAAAGACTACTTGCAAAAGTGGTTGGAGGTATTTATAGATGATCTGTGTGCATACTCACAATGGTTGAACCTTATGGCTTGTTTGAGGAAAGTGTTTGAGCGATGTCGATTGTATCATATATCCTTAAACCCTTTGAAATGCCAATTTTTGGGTCAAACATGGTGTGATCTTAGAACACATCGTCTCTAAGAACGGTATTTCCACGGATGAAAGCAAGGTAAAACTGATCGTGGAAATACCCCCACGCACCAATTATAAAGGCGTACAGAGGTTTATGGACCATGTTGGGTATTATCATCACTTCATAATATTCTATGTTGAAATTGCCAGACCATTATATAGACTGCTCATTATCTTTGAATGGACTGAGGAATGCCAAGAAGCATATGGTAAGTTGAAGAAAGCACTAGCCAGTGCACCAATTCTGAGACCACCCAACTGGGATCTTATATTCCATGTACACAACATCGATGCATCAAACTTTGTAATAGGATGTGTATTGGCACAACCTGTCAAATTGGATTACCCAGTTTGCTTTGCTAGTTGCTAATTGAATGATGCAGAGATAAATTACACCACCATGGAACGAGAAGGGTTGGCCATGGTTTATGCTGTGTCAAGAAATATCGACATTACCTATTGGCCAACAAATTTGTATTCTTTGTGGACCATAAGCCCTATTATATTTGGTGAATAAGCCTTGCACAATGGGAAGAATCACACGCTAGTTGCTTTTACTCTTAGAATTTGACTTCATGGTCATAGTAAGAAAGGGGGCATAGCATGTGTTGGCCAATCACATGTCTAGAATTCCGAATGGGGAACCTGAAAGTAGTATTGATGATGATCTCCCATATGCTTGTTTGTTCAAGCTAGACATGGTGCTTGAATGGAGTGAGGAGATATCAGACTATCTAGCTTATGGTTTTCCAAGAACAACCTTTGAATAAGGACAAAATGTATCGGCTTATTAAGTTAGCCGCGCCTTGCTGGAGAATTGTACAAGCTAGGTAAGGACAATATCCTATGAAGATGTGTGTGCGGGAAGACGAATTTGTCACAATACTAGATGAAGCACACTCAAGAATAGCCGGAGGACACTTTGCTGGTGAGGTTACAGCTTGCAAGGTGCTTCAAGCAGGACTATGGTGGCCTACGTTATTCGGGGATGCCATGGAGTTTGTAAAAAGAAGCCCAGAGTGTCAAAGATTCACTATTCCACAACAAAGAGACATGATGCCACTCAACCCTGTGATTGTGAGACAATCTTTTGAAAAGTGGGGTATTGATTTTATTAGGCCCATTAGTCGAGCTACGCATCCGCTCACAAGCCCGATATGTGATCGTCCACAGACTATTTCACAAAATGGACAGAGGCAAGAGCCTCTACGAGAGTTGATGCACGAAACACGACTAAGTTCTTATATGAACAAATCATTTCTAGATTCGGCTGCCCATTGGAATTAATTAGTGAGATCGGGGTTCACATTTCATTAATGAGGTGATTGAGCACTGACTTGCTGGATTCCTTGTAGTCCACCGAAAAGTCATCACCTTATTATCCATAGGAAAATGGCCAAGTGGAGAGTACAAATAAGATTCTATGCACTATCTTGGTAAAAACATTAGAAGCGAGCCGCACGGATTGGGAACACAAGCTGACTGCAGCTTTATGGGCATATCAAACATCGTATAAGGTAGCGACGAGATATTCTTCCTTCCATTTAGCTTATGGCGTTGAGGCGGTAATGCCTATGGAGTACTTAGTCCCAAGCCTGTGAATTGTTGTGCAAGAGAGGTTACCTGAAAATGTATTAGCTAAAAGATTGGTTGATTTAGAGAAACTTGATGAAATCTATCTAATTACATCACATGGGCTTATGGTGGAGAAAGCATAATTGGAGTAAACTTAAGCAGTATTATGGACCACTGACTCCAGAGATGCTTATGCAAGAAACTCTACTCAAACAAAAGAAAGATCTGGCTAGGGAAAAAATCAAGCAAGCTCAAGAAGAAGCTAAGGCCAAACAGAGACTCCAAGAGAGAATGTTGCATGTGAACATGGCTTCACTAACCCCCTCCTTGATGAGGATGACCTGGACATTGAGCCCGCAAACAGCTTAGTGCAAAAGTCTCTATGACCAAAAACCATGCAACGAGCATTGCATTAATTGATACACGGGATCAAGTCATAATTTGATCTCTTATGAAACATGGGAAGCTCTAGATAAACCACACCTTGAAGCCACCAATGCACAAGTCCGAAGTGTGCATTTGATCTCTTATGAAACATGGGAAGCTCTAGATAAACCACACCTTGAAGCCACCAATGCACAAGTCCGAAGTGTGCATTTGTCAACTACCAAAACTGTGGGATTTTTAAATGTTAATATTTCTATAAGAAATAATCCCTTGGTTTTTGGAAAGGTGTTGTCATGCCTGTAGGATATATGGAAGAAGAGATGATCCTTGGAAGATCCTAGATCTGTGCTAGTAATTGTAATATCCAATGGGAAAAGAGGGTAGCACAACTCAATGAGGGCAAGGATACCATTACCGTGCCATTATGGAGCCCCTTAAACAAAGGGAAACAAGTAACGATAGATGACATGAAATCGACAATGTCAAAGAAAGCAGCTATCATACCAGATAAGGTGTCAACATCACAACCCCCACACAAAAACAATCAAAGTATCGAGTAATTCAGTAGGGGTTCCTAAGGACCAACAACTTCGAGCTCAAGCATACTATGACACAAAAGAGGTGTCCTGGGGAACAAATCAAGTTCAGTCTAAGGACATGGGACAAAGAAGGCCATCCAAAGGAAGAAAGTAGTATTCCAAGAAAAACCACCATCCTAAAAGAACTCAAAAGCAATGGATTCGAAAAGATTTACTAACAGCACAAGGTTATTATCAAGGCAATACAACAATATGGGTGCCCAAGTTCTATCCAAGTTCCAGTACTGCATGTACTTTCAAAAGTATGGGAAAGGACCATAAGGGCGAACAGAACCAATGTCCAGCTAAATCAAACGCTAAGAAAACCCAAAAATTGCTTTGGAGGAAGGAGCCCATTCAACCCAGCGAGCAGAAGGGAGTAATACTGTCAACTACACCCACCAAGATAAATGAGGTAAACAACGTTGGGGAGAAGAGAAGGCAAAGCATGCACCCACAATAGGATTCAGTGGATTCACTGTTCAATTGGATGGACAGAAAAATCAGACACTCCCAATCTAAACTAAATTGGTTATGAGACAACAAATTCCTACCAGTGCCAAAGTATCAAATCGGTTTCCATGGCAATAATCAGAGAAGAAGTACAAAAGGTATCCATTCCTCGACAATGGGTACAAGGTAAAATTGTTCTATTTTCATATCGTGAAACATGAACATTCATTTCATTTGTATTCAACACTTCTCTGAATGTATGATGTGGGGAATTGAGTGTTTGAGTATATAGGAAACATAGGATATCAAAACTTGTACGCAGATAGCTTCATGTCGTGAACCGCCTTAGTGCTTCACGCAGTGAAATGGTCAAAACAGTTCATGTTGTGAAATGCTTAGTACTTCACGTTGTGAAATGGTTCGAGACGGTTCATGTCGTGAACTGCCTTAGTGCTTCAAGCTGTGAAACGATCACAAACCATCTGCTAATCGAATGATGACACATGGCATGCTTCTTTAAGTTAGCCATTGACACTGATGGCTGATTCATAAAATCAATTTCTTTCCTCTTTTGTGCATTTTTCCTTGTGTGCTCACTTGATTCAAGCTTCATACATTGCACCTGTGCTCATCATTCACGGGATTGTGCTCCAAGGTCTTCCGTCTGTCATAGCTTGCGACCTTCAATTTCAGGTGGGAGCTTCTGCTTGAATCTCTTTTCTTTATTTCTTTTGAAATAGTAAAACATTGGGAAACAATCGCATGGCATGTTTAATCTTGTGAACAGTAGAACTTCGTTGCTTATGTTCTATCTACACATTTTCTGTTATGATTTGTATCAGTTCACCCATCACCCATCTGTGAGGAGGAATGTGCATAAATGTTTATCACTCTTAGTGATTCATATTCGCCATAAAATAGCAATTTGCTATTTTACGGTATCCCCACTGATCGTTTGAATGATGCTACACAGTCCTTAATCTCTGTCCAAAGACCTAAATCATGTCCTAGTTGACCCATAGAAACATTTAAAATAAAAAACCATTAGGGTCAAAACCCTGCTCCTTCACGGGTCAAACCATGATACTTCACGGTTTAAACACTACAATCTCACGGCTTAAGCATCTCATGGCTTAAGCCATCTCACAAATTAACAGTCTCACGGGTTAAGCCATCTCACGGGTTAAGCCATCTCACGGCTTAAGCCACAGCTTAAGCCATATCACGAGAATTAACCTCTCACGAATTAAGAATCTCATGGGTTAAAACCCTGCACTCTCACGAGTTAAGCATTTCACGTGTTAAGCCTTTACACGTGCTAACCTTTCACAAATTAACACTTCACAGCTTAAGCCTTCTCACCTGCATCTTCACGTAATCTATACTCATGACTTATACACCTTGTTATTGCTCACCCCACTAACACCCTTCTCATCAAGCATAACACACACACACACACCATATAAAAAAAGAAAAGAAAAGAATATAAAAAGAAGAGGAAGACCATAAGCTCTCACCAGTCATTATGACTAATGTTCTTCTAAATGGTATAGATGTCGTCCTCTATAACCCCAAAACTAGAAGGCGAGGAAACTCTGGCCGTCACACAAATAAATACTACAGGGTCACCCATGGACCAAAGAAAGAGCACCATCATGAGGTACAAAGCTCAGTTATTTGGGGTAGTATGCACAGATGTTCAAGGGCACAATGATCAGCAAACAAGGAGGTACAGACAGTACATGGGAAGATAACCCTACAGTACCATAGCCCTAAGTTCCTATAGATTTTGGAGGATTCAAAATTCAAAGAGAAGCTAGAAAAGGTAGGGCTGGGAAGAATGGCCCAATGCCTCCCCCGCACAATCAACACAAAATTATGTGCAAAATACTTGAAATCCTATGACAGCACAACCAAGAGGGGACAGGTCACAAAAGCAGATGGTACAACAGCATAGGTCTTAATCTCGTAAGAGCTGATACATGAAGCTTTACAGCTGCCAATCAAAATACACACAATTTTGAAAAGATGCCCTTGGAAGCAATGCTCAAAAGGAGTTCGTACAATTCAAATGGGACAAAGTATGAGAATATACGAGATGAAGTTACAAACAAAGCCTGCCATGCAATGTCTCTCATTATGCACGTCAAACCAGTCGACAGGTATAACAGACTCCCTCTTAACTGGATAGCTAAAGTGCATGAAGAGAAAGAAGACGAATGGGCTTGGTACATCCACAGAGAAATGGATAACTATCTGAAGGCACATCAATCAAAAGTGTGCAATCCATACTTTCTCACAAAGGTACTTAGCCATGCTGTGGATCTTTCGATTCCAAATAGCATGTGAGAAGAACAAGTAGCACAAGCTATGGTGCTGCTAGCAACCGACCACGTGAAAATGCTCCAGATGCTACACATAGGGATGTCATCCTTAAAAGCTTGAAGGGGCTGCAGATGAGCAAGAATCAAGATACCAAGTATTAGAGGGTAACAACCAAGTACTCAGCCGGATAATTGTTCAAAGGATCAAGGAGAATACGGAGCTGAAAGCACAAGTAGAACAAGCAAAGGATCATCTTCAAAAAGAGGTAGCACATACTCAGGAAAAAGAGAGGCAACATGCTCAATAGCCTCAAGATCCTCAGGAAATGTCCATGCCAAAGAAGAAGAGTTCACAAGGAACATTGCTACCATCACTAAAGCCCTCGACATTGCTGAAAAGAAAGTGCTTCACCTTTAGACCAAACGAGAGCAGACAAACAAGGCCCATGTAGAAAAAGTAAAGGCTTTAAATGAGGTGATCAATGCCAAGTCCTTGGAAATAGATTAGATGATCACTAGCCACAAACGAGAATTGGAGCATGTCACTCAGTAACTACAAACCAAACAATTATTGGCAATAGAGCAGCTTAAACGGATTGAAGATGCTCAAGCCTTGGAGGCATCAGCAAGAAGGGCTCAAGACGCTGCCACTCGAAGATATGAAGAATTAGATGCAACTTGCATGGTCCGTGAAGCGACCATCGCTGATCTTTTGATAGCAAAGGAGTCAAGAATCCATGACTTAGAGTGCCAACTGGCCATAAGAGAAAGGAGCGAAAGACAGGAACCTCCAGACGAATTACGACTACTTATTGAACGAGCCTCGAAAATAGGTTCGTTGTTGTTGCTGAAAGACCCCTGCCCCCTCCGCGCAATGAATTCAGGGGTGCTAGTAGGCAGAAGTAGCACTTCTTGCGCGGGGCAGGGCCTCTCACTCGGGGCCTCACCCACGGATATTCGGACAAGAGACTAGTCCCTCGGTTCTTCCAAAACCGAACCCGGAAAAACTTCCCTCGCCCGGAAAGCACGAGCGATTCCTCCAAGATATTTTTACTCTAATGTAGTCAAGAGCCTTAACTAATTGAACTGATCCGACCAAACTCGTAAGTTTCGAGGTCAGATCAAGGAAAATACTTGCACTTGGATCATAGAGACCAACGCTTTTTTCCTCATTGAGAGGCACATCCGTTGATTCTTTTCCATAGAACAATTTCTATCCGGGATTTACTTCATCTATCGTACCATAACAGAATTGAGTCTCATTTTAGGGATCCATCAGTCCAACCTAACCCCATCCAGTCCCGTGGGTTAGCCAACCGCTCGCGCGCCCAACCACTGTAGTGATGGGATCTATTTAGGAATTTGGTTAGGTTTTGTCCCGAGTACCAGCGAAAAGAGTTCCCAGGCCCCCTAGTCAGATCTTCATGCAAATTTCAAGCTAGTCACACCACTTACACACCCAATATGAAATTGCCTTTTTCACAGATTCAGTTGTCTTTAAAACAATCTTTTAATGAAACCATAGTATCACTGATCATAATCCTCCAAAATATCTGGTTGAATTCTAATTTCCAATCATTCCTTCATCGGTGTACCTATGGCATCATTGGTAAGAGGGCTTTTCGATAGTTCCTAGCTCATAGTACCGAGCAATATATTCACTTATAAAAATCCAGATGGAATATCCGTCGAAGATCAGCAAGATCATCGAACAGATCCATATAAAAGAGCCATGGAATCATCCGTTGAGGACCAGCAAGGTCAATCAACCAGATCCAGGCCCGAATTCAGAAAACAACTCTTTATTCCAGTATCTTCCACGACGCACGTGTGGGTATCTTCGACGACTCGAGCCCGAGCACCGTATGGTCAGCACCCTCTAGGATTCTTCGCAGGACACCTAGCACTTCACTCATAGGCCGCTTCCTTGGTCCCTCATCCACTGTATCGGAAGCTCACCATTTAAATCGAACTGAGGCTGGTTAAGACCGCGACCGACCTTGCTACGCGAGACATCCTTCGTTGACTCTCCGTCAGCTGTTGTAACTTTATCAGTTAGGTCTCCCACGACCTCATTCACAAGACGGTCAAAATGCTTTCCTAGCATTATTGACATAAAACAATCATTTAAATACAGGTCATAAATACAGTTTCTATAATGAACTCTCGTCTTTCCACATTGTTCCACATCAATCCACATTACTTAATCCACATCCAATTCATATGTATTCCCATTCTCATCCAATCACATCATTTTCCATCTCATCACATCTTTCCTCATTTATCCTCATCACATCTCATCCACTCACATCTACCCATATCCACATCACATCTCATCCACTCACATCTACCCATATCCACATCACATCACATCACATCCATTTCACCTCACATCTCATTCATTCACATCCCATCACATCACATCACATCCATTTCACCTCACATCTCATTCATTCACATCTATCCCGATTCACATCCCATCACATCTTATCCATTCGCATTACATCTCATTCATTCACATCTATCCCGTTTCACATCACATCACATCACATTCATTCACATCACACATCATCCATTCACATTACATCACATTCATTCACATCACACATCATCCATTCACAGCTATCCCAATTTACATCACATCTCATCACATCCATTTCACATCACATCTCATTCATTCACATCCCGATTCACATGACATCACATCTCATCCATTCACATCCTGATTCACATCACATCACATCTATTTACATCCATCACACATCACATTTATTTACATCACATCCATCACATCACATTCATTCATATCCATCACATTCATTCTCATCACCATCCCATCACATACATTCTATCCACATTACATCACATCACATCTATCCACATCATATCTCATTCATCCCATCCACATTACATCACATCCACATCATGTCTCATTCATACACATCTTATCTCATTCATCCACATCTTATCTCATTCATATACATCTTATCTCATTCATCCACATCCATCCAATCGTTCATATGTACGACTACCCATACATTCATATCTATCACTTCACATCCACATATATTCATGTCACATCACATCTCTTTACATCACATCACATTCTTTCACATACACATCCATATCCATTCTTTCACATACACATCCACATCCACATCCATGTACTTCTCATCTCACCCTTTCACATATCCTCTCATCTCATCATTCACATCCACATCCATTTTCATTACATCACATCTTATCACATCCTATTTACATCTTATCACATCCATTCACATCCTATCGCATCCCATTTTTATCTTATCACATCCATTCACATCCTATCGCATCCCATTTTTATCTTATCACATCCATTTACATCCTATCACATCTCATTTATATCTTATCACATCCATTCACATCTTATCACATCCCATTTACATCTTATCACATCCGTTCCACATCCTATTCCCATTTAGTAGTTTTTACTACTTTGATACCGATAAATGAGACTTTTTCTAAATTTCTGCCAATGCTTGGCCTAGATAAAGGTTCTTTTTCTCGACGACTATTTCCATATTCTTTCTCAATTCCTCAAATGAATTATATTCAATATTTCTCTTTTGGAATAGAAGAATTCATGAGATTTATAAAAATCAATTCTACCCATATTTCGACTTTTGATAATTAATCATAAATTAAATTATACTAAAAATTTCTCTTTTTCTCATTTAATTTCTTGGACCTTAAATATCATGAAAATTTCTCTTTTTGTATTTGATTATTTGCATTCCAATATCATGGGAATTCCTCTTTTATCATCAAATATTTTTAATAAAATAAATTCATCTAAGATAAAATATCCATTAATTCAATATGCTAGGAATTTCTCTTTTTTATCTAAATGATTGAATTTCAAATGTCATAGAAATTCCTCTTTTATCGTTTAAATATTTCTCATAGATAAAATAAATTTATCTAAAATTTAAATTTAAATTTAAATAAAACATCCATTAATTCTAATATGCTAAAAATTTTTCTTTTTCTATCTAAATAATTGAATTCCAAATGTCATAGAAATTTCTCTTTTATCATTTAAATATTTCTCATAAATAAAATAAATTTATCTAAAATTTATCTTTGAATTTAAATAAAATATCCATTAATTTCAATATGCTAGAAATTTCTCTTTTCCCATCTAAATGATTCAATTCCAAATGTCATAGAAATTTCTCTTTTATCATTTAAATATTTCTCATAGATAAAATAAATTTATCTAAAATTTATCTTTGAATTTAAATAAAATATTCATTAATTTCAATATGCTAGGAATTTCTCTTTTCCCATCTAAATGATTGAATTTCAAATGTCATAGGAATTCCTCTTTTATCATTTAAATATTTCTCATAGATAAAATAAATTTATCTAAAATTTATCTTTGAATTTAAATAAAATATCCATTAGTTTGAATATGTTAGAAATTTCTCTTTTTCCATCTAAATGATTGAATTCCAAATGTCATAGAAATTTTTCTTTTATCATTTAAATATTTCTTATAGATAAAATAAATTTATCTAAAATTCATCTTTGAATTTAAATAAAATATCCATTAATTTTAATATGTTAGAAATTTCTCTTTTTCCATCTAAATGATTGAATTTCAAATGTCATAGGAATTTCTCTTTTATCATTTAAATATTTCTATGCAAAAAGTTAAATTTAACTAAAATTCTTTTAAAAAATAAAATAAAATATCTATTATTTTAGTATTCTAAATTTTTCTCTTTCCTCATTGGAATATATGGATCTCTATTGTCATGGAAATTTCTCTTTTATCATAAAAATGAATTACTGAAAATTTCTCTTTTTTCTAATTAACTATTTATGCATAAACATAAAAATTAAAATTTTCATGGTTATGATAAAAATTATTCAATTGACCCCGGATGATTAATCCTAGAATATGGTAGGAAGTCCTCTTTTCTTATTATGCATGAATTTGATTTATGTATTAATTTTTTTAAAATTTTACCATAGCTCCGCTGCTATTACTGATAATTTTTAATAATTTTGAAAGCATAAAGTTTTAGTAATACAATATGATAGAATAATTATCATTTGGATCAATATCCAATTATGGACTTGATTCCTAAGTTTTTCATAATTTAAATAGCATAAAAGCGTTAAAAAGTCACTTCTTTGGCCTTTAATTTGACAAGCATAGAAATTACTTTTAGATTTGAGAATTGCTTCATGAGAAGCATCATTTGAATATAGAATTGGTCATAGGAATGACCATTCTTTGGGAGAGAGAGAGATATCCTTAAAAAAACATTTTAATTTAAGCATAAATGAAAACTTTATGTGTTTAATTACTAAAGTTCATTAGAGAGCTTCAATTGCATTAAAGAGCCATTCAATTGAATACTTCTCAAGCTTGAGAGGAAGTGAGAAACATTTAGAGATTAAGAAAAAGACCATAAAATCACACTTTACCTCTTGTTTTGCTTGATTCTTTAGTCATTGGAGAGGTCCTCAACCAATAAATTGGTTTAGTATGTTGATGAAGACTCCCAAGAAGGTTGAAGAGAGAGAGAAACTCTAATCTCTCCAAATTGTAGAGGATTTTTAAGGGATAATAAAAAATATCATTATTTTAGTATAATACTGGCATGGTATAGTTCACATATATTTTTAAAAAGGGCTAAGGATCTATTTATAGGTAAGGGAGGCCACTAGCTGAGTCTAACTAAGTTCGAGAATTTTTCAGCTTTAGTTTGGCTGAATTTGGACAAGATTTGGACCAATTTGGCTTCCTTTTTTATTTGGTTTGATTCAGGAGAGAGGAGAGATAAAAATATCACAATATTTTTGAGTTAAAAAATCCACCACATGTGTGGAATAGGCACCTCTTTGAAGTGTCCCCTTCTCCTTACCAAGGTGTCAAAAATGTATCATTATACCCAAAATATCTCATTTTTTTAGTAATATTCATAGTTTTTTACTAATAAACCTTGTACTCAGTCAACTCTTCATCTTATGTAGGCATTTACTCATTTTTGGATATTTTTCTTTTATAAATTAGATTTATCTCCTCACCACACTTGGATTGATCCTATTGGCCCATAGGAACCTTAATTGGACCATAATCTAAAAAATTCTGAAAATCTAGACCCTTAGGCTAAGGTCCTTTATACCTATTTTCAATTAATTCCAATTGCACATTGGAAAGTTCTTTTTGAATTTCTATTTCAGGGGAAACCATTTTAGATACTAGGAGGATTTTTATATCAAAAAATATCTTAATTTTGGATTACCTTCCTCTAGACATTTTCTCTCTCCAGGCCAAAACAGGGTAAAACATGATCTTTCTTTTATTTCAGAGAGGGGAATAATTATAAGATCAGAAGGGCAGGTTCTTACTCCTTTATATCTCAAAAGCTGGAGGGAGGAATCTTACAGTTGCTAGTGTGACTCGTTGGGCCCCTCCTTGAACTTTAGCTCTATTTTTGTCTACACTAACCCTCTCACTTCTTTAGTATGAAATTAACTTATATGAAGACCTCACTTTAGGGGACCTAACACTAATTAAGCAATATACAGAAAGGGATGCAGACCGACTATTATCATGGGCATTTTTTAGGGGGACTTAGTACTAACAGACTCCAATGTTGCATCGAATTGTGTTAAACCTACATAGTTGGTGTCGGGTGTTGCAGACAACAATCAGACATCTTGGACAATAGTGTCTGCTATTTCACTGATCCTTTGGATGGTCCTACACAGTCCTTAATCTCCGTCCAAAGACCTAAATCATGCCCTAGCTGATCCATAGACATATTTAAAATAAAAAACCATTAGGGTTAAAACCCTACGCCTTCACGGGTCAAACCCTAGAATCTCACGGGCTTAAGCCATCTCATAAATTAACAGTCTCACGGGTTAAGCCATCTCATGAATTAATAGTCTCACTGGTTAAGCCATCTCGTGAATTAACAGTCTCACAGGTTAAGCCATGTCACGGCTTAAGCCATCTCACAAATTAACCTCTCACAAATTAAGCATCTCACAGGTTAAGACCCTACGCTCTCATCAGTTAAGCATTTCACATGTTAAGCCTTTACACGTGCTAACCTTTCACAAATTAACACTTCACGGCTTAAGCCTTCTTGCCTGCATCTTTACGTAATTTGCAGTCATGACTTATACACCTTGTTATTGCTCACCCCACTAACACCCTTCTGATCAAGCATAACACACACACACACACCATATAAAAAAATAAAAGAAAATAATATAAAAAGAAGTGGAGAACTACAAGCTCTCATTAGTCATTAATGACTGACGTTCTTCCAAATGTTATAGATGTCATCCTCCACAACCCCAAACCCAGAAGTTGAGGAAACTCCAGCCGTCACAAAAATAAGTACCACAAGGTCACCCATGGACCAAAGAAAGAGAGCACAACAAGGTACAAAGCTCAGTTATTTGGGGTAGTATGTACAGATATTCAAGGGCACAATGATTAGCAAGGATGTACAAATAGTACATGGGAAGATAACCCTACAGTACCATAGCCCGAAGTGCCTACAGATTTTGGAGGATTCAGAAGTCAAAGAGAAGATGGGAAAGGTAGGGCAATGCCTCCCCTGCACAATCAACACAGAATTATGTGCATAATACTTGAAATCCTATGATAGCGAAACCAAGAGGGGACAAGTCACAAAAGCAGATGGTACAACATCACAGGTCCTAATCTCGGAAGAGTTGATACATGAAGCTTTGTAGTAGCTGCCACCGCCAATCAAAATACACACTCACAGTTTTGAAAAGATGCCCTTGGAAGAAATGCTCAAAAGGAGTTCGTACAATTCAAATGGGGTAGAGTATGAGAATATACGAGATGAAGTTACAGAGAAAGCCTGCCATGAAATGTCTCTCATTATGCACATCAAGCCAGTCGACAGGTACAATAGAGTCCCTCTCAACTGGATAGCTAAAGTGCATGAAGAGAAAGAAGATGACTAGGCTTGGTACATCCACAAAGAAATGGATAACTATCTAAAGGCACATCAATCAAAAGTGTGCAATCCATACTTTCTCACAAAGGTGCTTAGCCATGCTATAGATCTTTCGATTCTAGATAGCATGCCAGGAGAACAGGTAGCACAAGCTATAGTGCCGCCAGCAACAACCGACCATGCACAAATGCTCCAAGAACAAATGGCGGCACCAAATGCTACACATAGGGATGTCATCCTCAAAATCTTGAAGGCTGGAGATGAGTAAGACCAGGTATTAGAGGGTAACAACCAAGTACTCAGTCGAACAATTGTTCAAAGGATCAAGGAGAATATGGAGCGCAAGTAGAACAAGAAAAGGATCATCTTCAAAAAGAGGTAGCACATACTCATGAAAAAGAGAGGCAACACGCTCAGCAGCTTCAAGATGCTTAGGAAATGTTCCATGCCAAAGAAGAGTTCACAAGGAACATTGCTACCATCACTAAAGCCCTCACTACTGCTGAAAAGAAAGTGCTTCACCTTCAGACCAAACGGGAGCAAACAAATAGGGCCCATGTAGAAAAAGTAAAGGCTTTAAATGAGGTGATCAATGCCAAGTCCTTGGAAATAGATAGGATGATCACAAGCGGGAATTGGAGCATGTCACTCAACAACTACAAACCAGCCAATTATTGCAACAAAGTAGCTCAAACGGATTGAGGATGCTCAAGCCTTGGAGGCATCAGCAAGAAGGTCTCAAGACGATGCCACCCGAAGATATGAAGAATTAGATGCAGCCCGCATGGTCCGTGAAGTGACCATCTCCGACCTTGTGATAGCAAAGGACCCAAGAATCCATGACTTAGAGCACCCACCTGGCCCCGTAAGAGAAAGGAGCGAAAGACAAGAACCTCTGGATGAATTATGGCTACTTATTGAACGATTCTTGAAAATAGGTTCGTTTCCAGTGACTCCTCGGGCCCCTCCTCAAACTTCAACTCTGTTTTTGTCTACACTAACCCTCTCACTTCTTCAGTATGAAATTAGCTTATTTGAAGACCTTAGTTTAGGGGACCTAACACTAATTAAGCAAAATACAGAAAAGGATGCAGTCTGAACTATTATCATGGGCATTTTTCAGGGGACTTATTACTAACAGACCCCAATGATATATTCTTCTACCCGTTGCATCCAATTATGTTAAATCTACATAGTTGGTGTTGGGTGTTGCATCAATCAGACATCTTGGACAACAATGTCGACAAACTTGACGTATTTGTACCAGATGATATCCCTAATACACTGGCCAACTATGAGGTTGTAGCACAAAACTACCAATGGATAATTAGTCATGGGTGGTTAAAGGTCTATAACACACACCAGCACTTAAATCTAGCTGAATCAACCCTTTATCACCCATATGGCATTCTAAAGCTTTATTGCTATATACATAAAGCCATGATGACTACTGTGATATATAATTTTGATAAAATACATATTGAATATTCTTGAAATAACTTCAAAAGATATCATAGAGATTCAGGAATTTATGAAAATAAACAAGCCCACCCACCCACCCCCTAGTTCTGGAGAGGGCCAAGAGGAAACACAGGGTTCTTCCACTCCTACTACTTATCCAGTGTTGTCTTTGATTACTAGCAAATTGTTACACCCTAATTCAAATGTTATTCCCACTAATAACAATCTGAGGTAGACTGTATCTTCTATCGTCTTCCTTCTATACCTGTAGATTTTCCCACTAACACTCTTGCCCCTGAGGAGTTGCCAACACCCCACCCATCTCCACCAAGGCCAATTCAAGAGCTACATCCAATTCCATCGAGATGAAATTACACCTTTTATTGACACAAATATTCTTGAGTCTTTATCATGTACAGAGTATGAAGGTTTAATCAGAGCTAGCAATCCATTATTGAAGCTGAAGCTGATGTTCAAGGTGTTGATGCAAATCACACCCATTTAAACCAAACAGACAAATACTGCCAAAAGCTTACTTGGACATCACCTCTATACGGAAACCATGTGTACCATATACTCTTCGAGCACCAATGCGAGAATTGGAGGAGTTATTGCCAGTGGTGGAAGGAGAAGGAACTTTATGGGCTAATGTAGCAAAGCATACAAAGCTGGCCAACCCTCATTTAGCCGATCTGCTGGATATCAAGATTGTGACATACGATCAGCACTACTACTGTTACTGCCAGTGGAGAAAAGCACATCCGGTATATACAAGAGGGGGTTATACCACCATTGTCACAGATGATGCAAATCCCAAAATTGAGGATTTTGGCATATAGCCAGAGTGGCGAAAAGAGTACTTGGCCATTTTAAATATAGTCAATAATAGCAGTGTTCACTTCCTACACAAAGAGTGGATCCGTTGTACATGCCAGTCAAGCGAAGGATGACACCACTCGAGTTCCATGATGCAAAGCAATGGGATTCACATGTGTGCTACAATTTCCCACTATTTGTGCCAGTTGCCTTTGCACATATAGCACAACAAAGACAATAAATGTTGACATGGATACGTGCATGGCGCCGTATTCCTGGTCCAGCAATCGTTGGCTAGTGTCAGATTTTTGAAGTTGATCGTGGTGCGCATTGACCAACTAAAAGAAAGATATGATGGCTTTGATGCATCTCAACTCCTCTTTGACATGAACTAAGACCCAAATGAGCAAGGCATGATGTTGTACTACCATCGCCATAGGTGTCTACCAGGTTGCATGCATGTAACATTTGAAGACATGGTTGACATGGTTGACATGGGGTTCCGGACTTCCCACTCCGCATTCAAGTGTCTACATGGTTGCATGCATGTAACATTTGAAGACATGGTTGACATGGGGTTCTGGACTTCCCACTCCGCATTCTGAAGAACCCTAAAAAAGCTTTAGTCCCACCAAAACTTCTATAGAGATGAGTTTGGCAACTAGGTCTTTAGACCTAGGTAACATGATCTAGGTTTTGAGGACAGAACCTAGATCAAGTAGGGGGGGATGTTAATCCCATTTTGGATTAACAATTATGCTCCTCCATTTGAGGACATTAATAAATGTCATGCAAAGGCACTCTAAAAGTTGTAACATTATGAGATATTGGCCACCCAAGGCCTTAGTTAGTAAGTTTTGGGCACCCAAGTGTGAATAAGGGCCAATTGTATATAAGGCATTCTCACATAATCCGCCTTTGTGCTATGAGAGATCTTGTCTTGTCTTGTGAGAGAGTGTAAGAGTGTACTCTAGTGCATGTGCCTTTTCTATGCATGTATGTGTAGAAGAGTGAGATGGAGATTACCTTGTGTTGTGGTGTGAGCGACTCTACCGTGATAGCATGGAGGTGGAGCTTGGAGGATTGGAGCTTCCGGAAGTGACCTTGGGGACCTGAAGGGAAACGAGCTCGAAGTATTGGTAAGTACCCAACGATGGTTATTGTCTATTGCTTCTTTCAATGTGGTGAATGTTTAGAGTTCTCTCTTAGGAGAGGTGTGGTAGACCATAACAGCCATAGCAGCATTGCACATGCATAGCCACATGTGATAGCACTTGTACCATAGCAATCAGCATCACATTTGGAATCAAAGGACCGCTTGCAAAATGATCTACATGATTGGAACATTGACAAGAAAGTTCATCGATGGGAGGATACGAGCTCACTCAGACTACTTTGTGAGACGGAGTCTCATAGTAGTGGCAAGAAAATTAGTTTGTCATTTCTTTGAATGGTGACAATTCTACTGTAAAAGAAAACTTGGAGCTACCAACTTTATATATATATATATAAGTTTTTGTAGCTTTTTATAGGTGTTAAGCCTAACATGCATAAAGAAAAGAGGAGAAGTAAAGAGAGACACATGCAAGGGTCGAGTTTGGAGAGTTGCACTTAGCCAACCCTAATGAGGGTTAAATCCTCAATGTGAAGCCGCTAGGGGCTCACTCCACCTCTTCTTATGTCACCCAAGAAGAGATTCAATGGCTAGGTACAGAGAAAAAAGGAGGGAGCTATTCAACCTTCACTTCACCCCACAAGCTTGCATGAGGGACATGGTAGAGAGCAAAGAGAAGGGATAGAAGGAGAGAGATGAGAGCATTACCATCCCTAGATGCACACATCGACAATCAAGCATGCAAGAAAGGAAGAACATAAGCTAACATACATCCACAAGCTCAAATGAGAGAGAGAGAGAGAGAGAGAGAGAGAGAGAGAGAGAGAGAGAGAGAGAGAAGAAGAAGAAGAAGAAGAAGCAAGCTCAAATGATACCAATGGGATTGTCCCTTTTCATATTCCATAAAATGACCTATATACAAGAGCTCATAGTTACAATGTCTGGCCACCCATTTACAAGAGCTCATAGTTACAATGTTCGGCCACCCATTTACAATTGGGGGCCCAAAGCTAGTCTTCCTAGTCTCTCTAGCTCTATGTATAACTATTCCTCATGACCGGCATTACACAAGCCGTAAGCTCGATCATCCCATGTCTCTTATACAATAAGCGCATTGCATGGTTACAAAAGATGGATTACAAAGAGTGTAGCCATGCTAAAGGTAATGTTAACCATTCCTCATGACCAGCATTACACAAGCCGTAAGCTCGATCATCCCATGTCTCTTATACAATAAGCGCATTGCATGGTTACAAAAGATGGATTACAAAGAGTGTAGCCATGCTAAAGGTAATGTTAACCATAGTGGTTAACATACCCCCCTCCTAAATTTAGGTCCGTCCTCGGAGCGGGCCTGATCTATCAGTAGTAGATCGAGTATGTGCGGATGAAGTCGTGAAGTCGCAGCGCGAGGTTGGAGTGGGGGTCTCGATGGAAGACTTTGTAGCTGGTCCAGAAGGTCATCTCCATCATGTCTTCAAAGGCACTAGGCGGGCATCCACACGATCCACTCATAATATCCAAAGATCTGCTTGAGTGTTGGGTCGTGAGTGTGGGGTTGGTGGGGGGGTGTGGGAAAATGAATGGGGGGAGAAGAAGTTTGGGGATGGAAGAGGGAAAGGGTATATGTGCCAGAGGGGGGTGGGGATGGTGGGGGGTTGGGTGCTGGTATTAGCGTGAGTGGAGCGGGAGGCGTGGGAGAGGAGGAGCGTGTGGGTGTGGGAGGCTGCCATGGGCCGTCATCTCACCACCATTATGGTCTTCAAGGGCATGAGATCCTTTTGTGGAGTCAGCTGGGCTGCGGGATTAGAAAAAATACTCAGCAATTGTGGCTTCCTCTCACAGGCGTATTCTAGGGGAAAGGTGACATGAGAATCGTCAAATTGGCAGATGCTAATGCCAGCCATCACCTACATCTATCAATTCGTGGCCCCTGTGGTATAAAATGAGGAAGCCTTTGGTGGGGGGAAAAGCATTAGCGCGGAAGCATAGGTATGCGCTATTCATGTTATATGCACATTATGTGTGCATATACTAGGAGGCTAACCCACAGTAGGCTTGTGAGCATGGGAGCATGGGAACAAGCTCTAGTGGAGCATGGGTTAGGACTAACCTTAAGGGTTAAGGTTAGGGTCAGGAATCCAAGGGTCACACATGGGAAATGGAGAGTCACTTGAGGGCCCTACTATATAATAGGGACATGGGGCACACTCAAGGGAGGCTTGGGGGGCTTAGAGGTCCATATCTACTCACCTACCATTTCACACTATAGCTACATGCTATTGGATTAGAGTTATACCTCTTAATGGTATGGGACATCAAGGCTATGTTCTCTTGTGTAGAGGTCCATATCTACTCACCTACCATTTCACACTATAGCTACATGCTATTGGATTGGAGTTATACCTCTTAATGGTATGGGACATCAAGGTAGAGATATGATGTATTTCATTTATAATTCATGTGTGTATCCCTTGGGCTCAGGAGTGGTTGGGTGAACGAGTTTATGCCTGATTTATGCATGTTTATGCATAAAAATTATCTAGAGAGATCCTAGGGTTTTAATAGTGGTATCAGAGCAATCTCTAGTTAATTGTTGTTGATTTTTTCTTATTGTAATTTTTGGTATTTTTTTGAAGTAAATTTTAATATTTACTAATATAAATATTATTTTGTTGATTTGTGTTGATGATTTACACATGGATCGTTGATATGGCGATTGGAACGCGTGTTACTATTATTCAATGGACGAATCGACGTTGCGGGGGAATTCCGTGAGTTTAATGCTATTTTTCCTATTTTTGTGGTTTAAAATAAGCATTAATGGAAATTTTTACAAAAATACCACATATTTTATTGTGGATATTTTTGGTAGAATGGATTCCCTAAATTTCTAGAATTTTTAAGAAAATTTTTCCTAATTTTTAAGAAAGTTTTAGAGCATTTTTATAGTTAAAAAATATATTTTTTAATACATTTTTGTGGGTTTTTTCGCGGGTATGCGATCAAATTTCTGTCGATTTTGTGCTGAAATGTGGTATGGGACAGCATGTTGATGCATGAAATGCTCTCCCGTGTGCATGGGACCCTCTCCGTCTCTCAATTCTGATTTTCTCGTGTGAAATTCTCTTAAAAGGGATTTTTTAATTAAACATTAATCATAATTAATATTAATTATGATTAAGTAAAGGTTTACTAAAAAACTTTAATCAAAAGATTAAAGTTAAGCTCTCTTTTAACAGAGAGAGAAGGAGGGGGAATTGAGTGGAGAAGATGGAGAGGAGAGAAGGAGTTGAGATGGAGAGGAGAGATTTCATATCTTTCATTCATCTTTTCTACGCGCAGGCCGGGGGGGGGGGGGGGGGGCTGCTGTCGCCGCCGCCGGCAAAAAAAAACGCCCCTCCCTAAAAAATTTTACATAAGCTTTAAATTAAAGCTTATTAAAATTAGTTTTTTTATTTTTAAAAAAAATAAGTTTTTTATTATTACAAAAAAAGCTTTTGAATTTTTTTCAAAAAAGCTTGAAAAAAAAGTCTTAAAATTATGAGAAATTATGGGATTTGAGGAAAAAATCTCTGGAAATTTTTGAATTTTTTTCTCTTAAAATTTTTTGGCTTTTCATCTTTCGGAAAACCTTTGGCTTTCCGCTTTTCCGAAACCTTTTGGTTTTCGAATTCCGGAAAAACTTTTGACCTTTCATATTCCGGAAACTTTTGACCTTTCACATTCCGATATTTTTTGTCTTTTCATTTTCTCGAAACTTTTGGCTTTCCGTATTATGAGAAAACCGTTGGAATTCTGAATTTTTTTGACCATTCGTATTCTAAATGCGTTCAGGGTAAAATTTTTTTAAATTCTTGAAAATTAGTGAAAAATTAGACAAAGGTTATTTTAAATTTTGAGAAAATGTGGGATTGGTGTTTGGCATGTGGTGTGTCCATTCGGGCGCCCGTGACCATTCAAATTCCTTTAAAATATATATTTTTGACCCAAAAATTTAAAAAATCCATTAAAAGTAAAAATTTTCATTGGATTTGAGAATTGTCGGGCAGAATTGGAAATTTCGTGAACGATAGGATTCTTAGGAAAAATAAGGAATATTCTAAAAATTATTTTTAAAAATCCTAAAATTTGTTATTTATAAAATATCAATGGTATTTTGGTAAATTAAATTGCTAAAATCTTTTTGGAAAAATATAGGTTTGGAATGCCGTAAGATAGGTTTGGTGGAATTCAAAATTATCATATTTTGAGGCCTTAGAAAATTAGAAAAAAATCATGATAATTCTTTTTCTCGAGAATTTAATATTTTTGAAAGTTATTTAATGTTGAAGTACGTTTTCTTGTGCTGATATTAGATAGATGCGGGTTATTCGCATATTATTAATACAATTGTACCTCGTGTTAGTAGTTTATTTTGTTTGGATTAATTCTAAATGATGTTTTCATGATTTTTGACCTTTGTTTAGCCATTCTTTTTGGACATGTTCTTTAATTTTTTAAATGATGGCTAGAATCTTCATTCAAAGTGTGTTTCACCACCTTTGACACTTTTCCACCATGATAATTTATTTTGCACTTTTTAAGGTTTGGTTTGTGCTTAATTTCTTAAGCCTAAGACAAATTCTATGATTAACAACTCTTAGCATCCCCACTAACACAAATCACATGTAACCTTGCCAAAAACAAAGTGAGTTAAAAAAAAAGGCTCACACAAAAATAAAAATACAGTCATTCTCGCAAAGACCCCACCTCGCCACCCCGTTAGGAATTCCCAATAAACCACTAAACTTTTCATTCACTAACTAGCTTTTCTCATTCCTTCTGGAGGAACAAAGATCACTAAACATCACTCAATATTAAGGCCATTGACAAAGCTTGTCCATTCTCCTCAAACAAAGGTCTTCAACGCGATCACAAGGACGCGATCTCCATCGGGAAGGGGGGGAATGTTAACCCGTTCCTAGGGTTAACAAGAGCTACCACCGTTATCATACATCAAGGAGTCAAGGTAGATTCATACATTGAAGATATGAAGCAATGGTGTCCAAAGCTACAACTTGGACGGGTGCCCGTGATGGTCCGATGGAATACTTAAGGCAATTCTCGCTTAAGAGTGTGTGGTACAATGCAGGATGAAATCCCAAGTGATGTACTTCATGGACATATTATGAAAGTAGTCATTGTAATAGCATTAGGCCTCTTATGAGCCTAAAGTGCTCGGTCGGCCACAGTTTAAGTGAGTGTGAACACTTATGGCCATGTATATAAGTGAATTTCTCTCATAATACAACATACTCTCCCATTGTGCATTTGAGTCTTGCTCTTGCTAATCTCGCTCCCTAATGCATGCTAGTGAGTGTGTGTGAGTGATGTGAGGTGAGAGGAGGGACAAGTACCTGTAGACCAATGCGGCGGTGTGACAACGCTCGCACGATGGAATTGCTTCTCATGGAGTTATAGTGCTTGGAGACCTCAAGGGTTACGAGCTTGGACACTGGAAAGATTTGCACGATAGTTGTGGTTCACTAGGTAATCTCTTATTGGATGTTTTTCAAGGGGGTTAGGGTGAGCCATAACAAATACCTTGGAGATAGCTTGGATTTCTCCCCGTTTTTTAAAATTCGGAGTGTGCGGGAACCTTTAAAAACACTTTATCACCTTCCTCAAAGATGACTTACCTACGATCTTTGTTAGCATAATGTTTAGCATGGTCCTGTGCTCTCTTAACATTGTCTTTTGCGATTTTCGTTCTCTTTTGGAGATCCTAAAGAAAATCTTTAACTTTTTGTATCTTTTCTTTCTTGCATCTACTGGAGCTCGAGGTTGAAAACCATACATCAACATAAACAGACTAAATCCCGTGGTTGAATGTTTGGCACTATTATAAGAAAATTCCAATATGGGTAAATATTCTTCCCAATTGGTTTGTTTTTTGCGTACATATGCTCATAGCATGTCTTCCAAGACTTGGTTCTCTCTCGATTTGACCATCGTTTTGAGGATGATCAGCCATACTCTTACTTAGCATGGCGTCCAATCTCTTGAACATAGTACACCAAAAGTGACTGTTAAACTTTGTATCTCTATCACTAATTATATTGGCAGGTAAGCCGTATAGTTGATAGATATTCTCGATGAATAGCCTTACTAACTCAGGTGTAGTCTCACTGTCATTTTTGTTGGAATAAACCGACACATTTTTGTCAACCTACCTATGACCACCCAAATTGAATCGCGGCCTTTTTTTTAATTTCAGGTAATTCAACTATAAATTCCATTGAGATACTCTCCTACTTGCCATTTGGGATCTCTAGTGGACTTAGTAAACCACCTACCTTTAGGTGTTCTGCTTTATTAACCTGGAACCTTTGGCAATTTAACGGCATAGTCTTGGACGTCCTTACTTAAGCGAGACCAATAAAATTTTCTCTTAACTAGTGCATGTCTTCCGTATTACAGGATGACTAGCACTCGGACTATCATGACATTCATATAAAATATGGCACCTAATGTATAAGTCCAAAGGTATACATACTCTATCTTTGTAAAGTAAGTAACCATTATCGATGGAAAAATTCTTCCATCGATTTCTTTCATCACTCGTAAAGTGACATGTCTCCTTGAGACATCTCTCGACACTTACCACCACTAGTGGAAGTGTGTGCCTCGTGAACAGGGCTATCTTTATTTGTAATCAAGGGATCCCTCTTTTCTATGACACTCCACATGTGCATAATGTGGATCATCAACGCACTTCTCCTTAAGCGATTCCAAAAAATCACTTTTAATTTGAGTAAAACTCAACTTGTTAACCATGGGCATTCGACTCAATGAATCGGCTACCACATTGTAACGTCCTTTTCTATATCTTAGTTGAAAGTCGAATTCTTAGAGTAAATCTGCCCATCAAGCTTTACGTCCTTTCAACTCTTTTTTACTAGATAGCCATTTGATAATCTCATTATCAACAAAGACTATCTCAAATCTGGCACCATATAAATAATGCCTCCACTTCTTTAAGGAATGAATAATAGCATATAACTCCCTTTTAAAGAGAATGTGGGGGAGAGGGAGAGCTTCAAATCCTAGCAAGCAAACACACACACACAAGGGAGAGCTTCAAATCCTAGCAAGCAAACACACACGAGAGAGCAAGACACGAGAGAGATGGATAGCTGAATTTTCTTCTATCTTCTTCTTCTCTATTCAACGAGCATAACATAAAGATAAGAGTATACACTATATGGGTTAGTACTCAACTACTACAACATACAAGGGTTTGTCCATAATGTGCACCTGACTAAATGAGCTGGCGCTATAACTATGCTAGTCTCTAGTAATCCAAAATGGCTGTCACACAACTTGTCATCCCACTGGCCGCATATCACCTAAAATCTCACCAACCATGCCAGTGGTGTAGATGTGGAAGCTATCACCAAGGCGGGTCATCAATGTCCATCGTAGCACTAGTTGAGCTCGATATGTCAACACCCCCCCTCGAACTCAACTCCACACACTGCAGTCCAAGTAAGCTCCTAAACCTGTGAGCTTCTCTGTGCCCAATGCCTTCGTTGAAGATGTCAGCCACTTGATCCTTTGTGTTGACATATACCAAATCTACATCTCCTGCTATAACCTTCTCCCTCACAAAGTGATAATGCACCTCAATGTGCTTTGTTCTAGCATGATACAATGGGTTATTGGCCAATTGTATGTTGCTCATGTTGTCACAATATATGACAACTGCCCTATCCACGGGCTCTCCCATGTCACCAAGTAGCTTCTGAAACCAAGCTACCTCACAAGCTGCCATAGCAGCACCCCTGTACTCTGCCTCTAGTACTCGACAAGGCAACTGTTGGCTGCTTCTTACTGCTCCAACTCACAGCAACACTCCCAAATGAGAACATAAAACCACTGGTAGATCTCCTATCTGCAATACTACCAGCCCAATTAGCATCTGTGTACATATGCAAATGTATCTCTGTACCAGTCTCATAGAAAAGTCCATAATCAACTGTGGACTTTATGTACCTAAGGATCCATCTAGCCGCATCCAAGTGTGGCTTCCTAGAGGCCTGCATAAACTAACAAGTCCAACAACATAGCTTAAGTCTGGCCTTGTAATGGTCATGTAGATCAAACTACCAACTATGTGCCTGTATGTAGTGCGGTCCTCTCACCTGTATCTGCGGAAATCTTTGTGTGTTCTGCTCCAATGGCACTGAAACAGGCTTACAGCCTATCATACCATACTTGGAAAACATGTCCAAGCTATACTACCTCTGCAATAGCAAAATGTCATGAGGTGATCTCACCACCTCTATGCCCAAGAAATACCGCAACTCACCCAAATCCTTCATCTCAAAGTTCTGCTTCAAAAGCATCCTAACATCATGTATCTTTGTATCACTATCACCAGTGATAATCAAGTCATCCACATAGATGACTAATAGCATGACCCCTCTATCTGTCTTTTTCACGTATAGTGAAAAATTTGCATTGGATATCTGCAATCCAATGGTAACAAGATACTCCCAAATCTTGTTTGACTATGCTCTGGGTGCTTGCTTCAAGCCATATAAGACTTTGCGTAACCTGCACACAAAATCTGGATGTGCATCACTCTCATAACACTCTCATAACTTGGTGGTTGCATCATGTACACTTCTTCTTGCAATCACCATGCAAGAAAGCATTCTTTAGATCAATTTGATGTAAAGACCAACCCTTCGCTGCAGTCATAGCAATGACAGCTCTCATGGTTGCCATTCTTGCAATCGGGCTGAATGTCTCCTCATAGTCTATGCCATAAGTCTACGCATAGCCCTTGGCAACCAATCTTGCCTTGTACCTACTCATTAAACCATCAGTATTGTGCTTGAATTTATACACCCACTTACATTCAATTGCCTTCTTTTCCTTAAGCAAAGGCACTAACTCCCATGTTGCATTTGCATCCACCAATGCTGCCATCTCCTCATCCATGGCATCTTCCCATTTCTTATTTTCAATTACCTGCTCAAAGCAAGTGGGCTCAACCTCCTGTATTGCTTTTACCATGTAAGCATAATGATGGGCTGTATATCCATCATATCTCAACCTGTCAATAGGGTATCTAACCGTCTCATAGACCTGCGTACACCTGGATCACTGCCAGGTGTCCTCAAAACAGCTCTGGTTCTCCTTACACCAGGAGTAACCATAGACAGAATTCCAAGCTCCTCATCAAGGCTCTGCTCAAAGCCACTAGAGTCACTATCCAGATATGAGTGACCTGCTGGGATAGATCGGGCGATCAGGCGCAAAAGGTTGATCTACATTTTCCTTCCCTTTCTGTGATACATGTGTACTCGCATCATTTCTCAACCTGCCTCACCATGGGCTAACATTGGATCCACTGCTCGAGGACTCCCCAGATCCACTCAGCACCTATGATTGCTACTCTACATGTGGTGCAGCATCAGCACTTCTTACATCTACATCTTTTGTTGCCTTCACTACTGGTGCATACCAGCTACTCATCTCATCAAAGACAACATCTCTGCTTACTTGCATCTCATGAGTGGTAGGGTTATAGCATCTATAACCTTTTTTCTTTATAGCATAACCAATAAAGATGTATTTCTCTGCCTTTGGATCCAACTTTGTTCTCACTTCATCAAGAACATGTACATATGCAATACACCCAAACACTTTCAAGTGAGACACATCCGGTCTTATGCCTGTAAACTTCTATTCAGGAGTCATACCATGAACAATTGTAGTGGGTGTCGTGTTCATAATGTACACAACAGTTGCTAACTGATTCTGCCCAAAAGTAATGTGGCATATTCTTTTCAGTCAAGGCATGTGCCACTTTTGCAATGTGTCTGTTTTTCCTTTTTGCAACACCATTGTGTTGCGGAGTGTACCTGCACATAAACTGCCTCTTGATTCCCTGCTTTCTTAGGGAATTGCTGAACTCATTGCAGAAATATTCTCCCTCGATCGTAGGCATTTTATTTGCATGCCTTTTTCCTTCTCGAAAAAGGCTTTAAATCTGTGAAAGTGAGCAAACACCTCACTTTTCTCCTTCATGAAATAAACCCATGCTTTCCTAGTGTGGTCATTAATGAATGTAACATAGTACCTGCAACCTGCAATTGTTACAATCTTGGTCGGTCCACATACATCTAAATGTATAACATCCAATGGCCTTGCACTGACATGCTTTTCGTGTGGAAAAACATGTTTGGCTTGCTTACCAAGTTGGCATGCTTCACATACCTTATGCATACCGTCAACCTTAAACTTTGGCAAACTTGCAACAATATTTTGGGCCTACAGAGTTCAATCACTGTACATTCACATGACCAATGCGCCTGTGCCATATGCCAATATCTGCAATGACACCTGTTCCATGCGCAAACATGGCTGCCTTTATCTCATGCATGTTCACATCCAAAGTAAACATCCTGCCATTTCTGTTACCCTTTGCAACCAAGCGACACTTATTTTTGAAGTCTTCCACAAAACATCCTTGAGGATTAAACCTCACTTGTTTTGTAGACCCTGCTCAACCATCTGTCCAACAGAAACCAGGTTCTTTGTAATATTCGGAACATGAAGTACATCAGCCAAGTACTTCATTTTGCCATCTTGCATAGACAAATGGAACTTTACCAACATGCGCAATTCTGGTTTTTCTATTTCTGCATATCTTTAAACCAGTCAGCATGACTGGTCATGTGGTTAGAGGCACCGGAATCCACATACCATATATCTTGAGATACTGACACATCTCCTGTTATGGAACTAAGCATGTGCTGCATCATAAACAACTGCTCACTTCTGTCATTACCTCCATGTTACCTCCATGTTTGCTAGATGATGCATAGTTGCCTTGCTCCAACTTCCCACTTTTAATGTCATTCTGCTTTTTGTAGCAGTCCTTTTCCATGTGTCCTGGTTTGCCATAGTAATAGTACTCTATGCTATTTGCATTTTGATTTCTTTGCCAATCACCTTAGCCTCTTTGGGTCCCATGCCTCTAGACTGACCTCTTCCACCTATGTATGATTGTTGCTGTGAATCATTAGACTGTTGTTGTCAAGAATTCTAATTTCCTTGTTGGCCACAACCTTGGCCTCAACCATGGCCTCTACCTCTTCCTCTACCTGAATTAGAGTAGAAATCCTGTTCCGAGTGTTCTTGCTTTGTGAAGAAGAATCCTCACCTAAAGCCTTTTCTTCTATGATCAGCATAGATATCAAGTCTGAAAGTTGGAAATATTCTCCCTAACTGCAATGGAGGTCTTGAATGGCTTGTACTCTTTGCCAAGCCCATTTAGACAGAAACTCACCAAATCATCATCCTCCACTGATACATTGTTAGACCCAAGGGATTCAACAATGCCCTTGATCTTTAAGGCATATTCATTGATGGACATGCTTTTATTTTCCACAGTATACAACTCTTGCTTTAATTGCAACTTCCTTGCCTTTGTGTTAATCTAGAACATCTGAACTAGATTCTGTCATGAAACTGCTGGAGTGTTTGCATCCTGATGTGTCCTATCATAGTGTATGTGACACTAATTGAAAGCAAGTACATAACTTTTCTTGCACCCCGATTCCAATCCTTGAATGCCTTTATATTTACACGATTGTCATTCTCCTCAGATAACTCTGGAAGTTCCTCATTGTCTCCTTCTACATAATCCCAAAATCCTTTACTTTTATGAAGAGTTCACATTTACTTTCTTTGGCATAAAGTGAATGCTTCCTAAGTAACTCAAATACTTGTCGTAAGTGTTTGAGGTGTTCTTTCTTGGTACGACTATAGATCAGGATATCATCTAGGAAAACCACAATAAATTTTCCTAAATAGGGTTTTAAGGCACTATCACGAGTGTCATGAATGTGGCCGAAGCATTAGTCAAACCAAAGGGCATGACTAAAAACTCACAGTGACCAAACTTACTTTGAAAAGCTGTCAATCGGACATCCGCTTTTCGAATTCTCACTTGATGATATTCGGATCATAAATCAATTTTTGTAAAGTACTTTGCCCCATGGAGTTGATTAAACAACAAGTCAGGCAGTCTTTTAACTGATGACCAAAACCTTGGCATCCAAAACACCGGTTCTCACTTCTGAACTCATCGTTCTGAATCCTTAAAACAGGTAGGGCTCCTGAGAAAGTATTCTGGGAAAGGGTCTTCCTTTTTTAAACAAAATCTTTCTTTTATTTTAGAGAGGGAATAATTATAAGATCAGAAAGGGAGGTTCTTACTCCTGTATACCTCGAAGGCTGGGGGAGGAATCTTACGTTCTACCCCACTTAAAAACAAAATGCGAGATGTCCTCATCTCGCAAGGTAGAGGACAACTCTTTTTCTTAAGATCCAATTTATTTTGGGGTTCCTTATATTCTGGTAAACCCAACAGAATACTGGGATAAATATCCCTTATATAGAACTCATCATTAAATAACAATTCATTCAGATCATATCATTCATATCTTTAACACGATAATGGTCCATTAGACCAAAAAATTTCTTTCTGAACATTCCTCCCCACAAGAATTTCAGTCAAGCAAGTTCTCAATTTGTCATCCCTTAACTTGATCTACCGTGTCGTGTTAACAGTAGCAATTTGACAGCACAATCCACTAATCTCATAGTGATTTGCTGAAATCATTATCATCATTCTAGTTATGAATATCATCACAGGGACTCGTCCCATTCATCCTCATTGTGGTTTCGCTCAGCTTATTATATTTCAACCAAATTCCAGGGATCATCATTTTTCAATCAGAATCCAAATCAACTCATCAGTTCTCAAACAGAATTAAAAATCATATCAACCACATTCGAAATCATCATCTGGATAGCATTGATGCTTATAATTTCAAGTCTTAGATTTACTCGTATATACTGCCGATAAAGAGCTACAGTTATACCCTCGGTATATACGGGTAGTCATGATACTTGGAACTATAAGGTAAATACCGTCATGTCTAGGCCTCAAGCAAGTCAGGGTTCCATATAATTGCGGTACTTCCATTTAAAGATCCAATTACTAATTTACGAATTTTCAGTTTGAATATCAAATTGTATGAATTATATCACACAATTACAACCTTTTTGTGCTTCTTGATAAAATTTTTTGACATATTTGGCTTCTCAGTTGATCTTTATTAGCCAATTTGCTCTGATACCAACTGTGAGATCCCTGTCCCCACCGCGCCAACAGATTCGGGATGCTAGCAACGGAAGTAGCACATCTTGCGCAGGCCAGGGTTCCACACTCGGGGCCTCGCCCACAGATATCCGGACAGGTGACTAATTCCTCGATTCTTCCAAACCAAACTCGAAAAAACTTATCTTGCCCGGAAAGCACGGGCGATTCCACCAGGATAACTTTTCCCTAACGTAGTCAAAAGCCTTACTTAACTGAACTGATCTGACCAAACTCGTAAGTTCCATAGTCAGATTCAAGGGACACATTGCACTTGGATCATTGGGATCAACGCTTTTTTCCCCATCAAGAGGGCACAGTCGTTGATTCCTATCCATAGAACAATTACTATCCGGGATTTACTTTATCTATCGTAATAACAAAAATTGAGTCTTGATTTACGGATACATCAGTCCAGCCTAACCCCATCTAGTCCCATGGGTCAACCACTGTAGTGATGGGATCCAATTTAGATTTTTGGTTAGGTTTTGTCCCGGGTACCAGGGAAAAGAGTTCCCAGGCCCCCTAGCCGGATGTTCATGCAAACATAAAACTAGCCACACCACTTACACACCCAATATGAAATTGCCTTTTTCTCAGCATCAGCTATCTTAAAACAATCCTTTAATGAAACCATTGTGTCACTAATCACAATCCTCAAAATCTCTGGTTGAATCTTAATTTCCAATCATTCCTTCATCAGAGTATCTATGGCATCATTGGCAACCAGAACGCTCACCACCTGTTCACTCAGGGCCTTTTCAACAATTCCTAGCTCATAGTACTCGGTAATATAATCACTTATAAAAATCAAGATGGAATCTCTGTTGAAGATCAGCAAGATCAACTAACAGATCCATATAAAAAAGCCATGGACTCATCCGTTGAGGACCAGCAAGGTCAATCAACCAGATCTATGCTCGGTTTCACAAAACAACTCTTACTCCTTGTTCTAATATCTTCCACGACGCACGTGTGGGTATCTTCGACGACCCAGAGCCCGAGCACCGTATGGTCAGCACCCTCTAGGATCCTTCGCAGGTGACCTAGCGCTTCACTCATAGGCCGCTTCCTTGGTCCCTCATCCACCGTACCAGAAGCTCATCATTTAAATCAAACCGAGGCTGGTCAAGACCTCGATCGACCTTGCTACGCGAGACGTCCTCCATTGACTCTCCGTCTCAGCAATTGCAACTTTATCAGTTAGGTCTCCATGACCTTAATCCACAAGACGGTCAAAATTCTTCCCCAACATTCTTGACATAAAACAGTCATTTACAAACAGGTCACAAAATACAGTTTCTATATCGAACTCTCTTCTTTCCACATTATCCCTCCTCAGGCCACAACTCCTCAGTCCACATTACTTTTTCCTCATTCCATTCATATGTGTACTCATTCTCATCCATTCACTCATATCGACGACACATTATTTCACATACACATTCACATTCATTATTCTACATACACATCCATGTTCGTACATCCACATCATACATCCAATCCCATATCCGCATTCATACATACACATCCATATCCACATCCATACATCCACATCCACATCCACATTCACATCCATACATACACTTCCACATTCATACATCCACATCTACATGCATACATCCATTTTCACATCCTCATTCATACATCCACATCCACATTCAAACATCCACATCCGTATCTACATCCATACATCCACATCCACATCCACATCCACATTCACATTCACATTCATACATACACATCCACATCCATACATCCACATCCACATTCACATTCACATCCATACATACACATCCACATTCATACATCCACATCCACATCTACATTCATACATCCACATCCACATCCACATTCATACATCCACATCCACATCTACATTCATACATCCACATCCACATCCACATTCACATCCATACATACACATCCACATTCATACATTCACATCCACATCTACATTCATACATCCACATCACATCCATTCTCGCCCTATCACAACCCATATACATCTTATCCCATCAGATACACTTCTTACCTCATCCCATACACATCTTATCACATCCTAACTCATCTTAGCACATCCTATCACATCTCATACACCTCTTATCACATCCTATCACTTTCCATACGCATCTTATCACATCCTATCACTTCTCATATGCATCTTATCACATCCTAATATCTATTTATAGAATATAAGAGAATTCTTATATTTGATATAAGATTTCTTTACGCATCTATTTATGCATAAATTCTATTTTAAGGAGAATAACACTTTCGAAATAAAAATCAATCTTTTATGCATCTTCCTATGCATAAATTCATTTTAAATGAGAATTTTAAATGAGAATGACACTTTTGAATTAAAAATCAATCTTTTATGCATCTTCCTATGCATAAATTCATTTTAAATAAGAATGATACTTTTTGGATTAATTTAAATTCTTTATGCATCTATCCATGCATAAATCCAATTTAGTAGGAATTACACTTTTAGAATAAAAGAATTTCTCTTATGCATCTTATTTATGCATAAAATCCATTTATGATGAAAATCACACTTTTAATATATAAATTATATCCTTTATGCATAGGTTTATGCATACAATTCATTTATGATGAAAATCATTCTTTTAATATAAAAGAATTTCTTTAATGCATCTAATTTATGCATAAAATCAAATATGATAAAAGTAACACTTTTATAATAAAATAATAATCTTTTATGCATACCTCTATGCATGAAAATCAAATATGATAAAAGTAACACTTTTACAATAAAATAATAATCTTTTATGCATACCTCTATGCATGAAAATCAAATATGATAAAAGTAACACTTTTACAATAAAATAATAATCTTTTATGCATACCTCTATGCATGAAAATCAAATATGATAAAAGTAACACTTTTACAATAAAATAATAATCTTTTATGCATACCTCTATGCATGAAAATCAATTATGCATAATATAAAAATTAATTTCTCCATGATTACAATGAAATTCTTTCAATTAATCTAGGATGATAATTCCTAGAATATGGTAAGAAGTCCTCTTTTCATGCTTTGAATGAAATTATTTTATGTGTAATTTTTATAAAAATTTTACCATAGCTCTGCTGCTATGATTGATAAATCTCAATTATTTTAAAAGATAAAGCTTATCTTTAAGGGAATGATTAGAATGATCCCTAATTGGATCATTAACCCATAATGGATTGAATCATCAATATTCATAAAATACATAAACTAAAAGCATAGAAAAAAGCCATTAATTTGGCCTCAAGCATGGATTAATCTTGGATTAAGGAAAAGCTTTATGAAAAGCTTCTTTTGGATTGAGAATAGGTCATGAGTATGACCATTTCTTGAGTGAGAGAGAGAAATTACATAAAAACCATTAGAATTAAGCATAAATGGAAATTTATGTAATTCTTTACTATCATTCATCAATTAACTTCAATAGCATTCATCAATTTATGTAATTCTTTACTACCATTCATCAATTAACTTCAATAGCATTCAAAAACTATTCCAATTAAGCTTCTCAAGCTTGAGAGGGGTTGAGAAGAGAGAAACATTGAGAAATTATAGAAAAGATCAAAATTCACCATTTACCTTACAAATTGCTTGATTCTTTGTTCACGGTAGAGGCCCCCAACCAATCAATTGGTTTAGTATGTTGATGGAGCCACCAATGGGGATTGAAGAAAGAGGGAAGCTCCAATTTCTTCAATTTGGAGAGAATTTTAGAGAATAGTAAAAATTAGCATTATTTCAGCATAATTCTAATATAGTAAAATTCTCCTATTTTTTCCAAAGGACTTATGTTCTATTTATAGGAGAGGGAGGCTCTAACCAAAGCTAACTGATTTCTAGAATTTTCCATATTTCAGTTTGGTTGAATTTGGACTAGATTTGGTTCCTTTTTTATTCAGTTTGGTTCCATTTTGATTTGGTTTGGTTCAAGAGAGCACAATTTTTGAAGATTTAAAACTCAATTGCACATGTGAAGTAGGCGCCTCATTCATGAGGGGGAAATCCCCATGCAGAGGTGTCAAAAATGCATCATTACTTCTAAATATCTCCCCTTTTTAACTATTAGCCTTGTCCTTAGTCAACTCTTCATCTTATGTGAGTATTTACTCATTTTTGGGTATCTTCTTTTACAAATTGGATTTATCTCCTCCCCACACATGGATTGATCCTATTGGCCCACAGGAACCTTAATTGGGCTATAATCCAAAAATTTCTGAAAATCTAGACCCTTAGGCTAAGGTCCTTTATACCCATTTCCAATTAATTCCAATTGCACATTGGAAAGTTCTTTTTGAATTTTTGTTTCAAGGGAATTCATTTTAATAATATGAGAAATTTTTCTATCTAAAAATATTCAAAATCTGAATATTCTCTCTCTAGAATATTTTCTCTCTCTATGTCAAAACAGGCAGAGACAAGATCTTTTATATTTCTGAAGAGGGGATTGATTACAGGGGAATATGTTGGATATCTTGAGAGGCTGGGGAGGAATCTTACAACTATCACCATGAGTCGCAATGTGCATGATAGTAGAGGGAGAGGAGTAGATGGATATAAGAAGTGTAGAGAGAGAAACCGCTTGCCTAAACACCAAAAAAGTGCTTGATTGAAAATGCTTGCCAAAAAAATATACCTAATCCTGGTGGGGTTTGAATGTTTTGAGGGTTCAAGAGGGTCAATGGACACAAAGGAGAGGAATTCTGATCTAGTTGGATTGGCTGGGTTAGTTTGGTCAGAACAATCAGAATATACTCTCTTGAAGTCAGCAAAGAGTTTTTGTTGTGGTATCTCTTTGAGATTGGAGAAGCTTGAGAGTCACAGGAGGTCAGAGGACATGTAAGTGAAGATTTCTACTTCAGTTGAGATAGTTGAGTCAGTCGGATCTGATTCGGTCAAGTTCAGTCAGACGGGTTTCAATAAAAGGTCGGTAGAGGGTCAACACATGGTCTAGTAAGCTTCTGGAGTTGTGAGTTTTAGATTAGTTGATGTTGGAGGAACTCTGAGGAAGCCTAGTGGACTCATTTGTGACTGGAGTCATCAGCAGCGTGAGCATATGATTTGGGAGTTAGTCAACATCTAATCTGTCTGTGTTAGAGCTGAGAGTGTTTCAGGTCAATTGGTAGTTAATTGAGGTTGGCTGAAGGGTTGTAAGGGAAGATTAGGGCCATTGAAGATCAGAGCTGACCGGAGGACATTTGGAAGAGGAAACTATATAGTTTGAAGAGTTTGGAGTGTGCTCACATATCCGCCTGTGTCAGTTGGAGACCAGGGGACATCATATGAGTGTACTGGTGCCTTCGTTTGGTGTTTGTGCTAGGTTGTGGTGCTAGGTGATTATTTCCTCCTCCACAGTGGGGTGTTTCGGACTAGCTATAGAGGTTGGTCTCCCCCAACACATCATTGTTTTGGTGCCCCCACTAAGGAGGGCTTTGACATACCCTTCAACTTGTTTGTAGGTCTCAGAGTTTTCAGTAGAACAAATGGTAGCCATGATGATATACCCGGTGTTCCATGGGCATGCTAGAGAGGATCCAGAGGAATTTTTAGCAGGGATGGAATTGGCATCTTTTACCTTTGGGAAAGGATAGAGATGAGGATAAGCTGACATTGTTATCAATGTTGTTGAAAGGAGATGCCAAACGGTGGCTGCAGACATGGAGAGCTCAACTAAATCAAGGTCAGGCATATGAAGACATCAAAGGGGCCTTGGTGCAGCATTATAAGTAGGGTGAGCTCCCAAATGCTCTATGGGCCGAAAATCCAAAAGTTAAAGCATAATTTGTTTGATGTGTTTAATAGGTTTGTGGATCGTTTTTGAAGACTTGTGGGTAAGATGGGATGCGTCCTTGTTGGGAATAGAGCATCCACCTGTTCTTTTGAAGAAAGACATGTTTATCCAGTCCCTTCATGCTGATCTGAAGGAGAAAGTGGAGTTGAAGAGACCCAGAACCTTTGAAGAGGCCTTGAGGATAGCCAGAGAAAAGGAGTGAAAGCCACAGAGATTGGCTTAAAAACAAAGGCAAGTTCAAACTGAAGGAAGGTTAGCTATGCCTGGGGAGAGAAGAGTATAAGAAGCTACTCTAGTAGCCCTGGTGATTTTTGATCAGTTGATGTAGGGTATTGACCATCTGACTCATCAGATGGAAAATTTGAATGTGAATCCGTTTTTGCAAGGAGGTGGAAATGTTCCTAGGATAGGAGATAGAGATGTTATGAGAGGTAGAGAAAGAGGAGACCCAAACATGAATGTCCAATATTTTAACTGTATGGAGAGGGGTCACATATCTCCTTAGTGTCCTTATCCCAAGAGAATGGGTGGTGATGTTTATCCCTTGCGCACCTAGGAGAGGGAGGAGAGGCATGATGTCAGGAGGGAGGGCAGAGGAGTTGCCTAATCAGCCTGTGCCACAAGTTTAGCAAGAAGCTAGTAAATGGACCTAAATAAGGAGAAAGGATACGTTCAAGTCTCAATTGCTCTAGAGGACCAGAGGAAAACCACTTTTATTACCCCATGGGGGTTTTTTTCTTACAAGGTTATGCCATTTGGGCTAACAAATGCCCTTGCAACCTTTTAAAGGTTTATGAATCTAGTGTTTGAACCCTATCTAGGGTCCTTCATTAGAGTATTTATTTATTATTTTTGTATATACAGTGGTAGGTGGATCCACTGTGAGAAGCTGAGATTGGGTTTAAAGAGACTAGATGATCTAGGTGGTGGGCAGCTTAATCTAGATAAATGTCACTTGGCACAAGCCAAAGTGACTCTGCTTGGTCGTGTGGTTTCAAAGAATGGAATTGAAGCCGATATTGAATGGGTGAAAGATTTTCTTTTATTAGAAGCTCCTCAAGATGGGAAGCAGTGGGCTGACTTTTACCCACAAGGTAAGATATCTTGCCAGGTTCATCTTTCTTTTGTCTCAAGCTTTATATCCATTACAGTAGGCATCTCAAAGGGATCCTTTCAATTGGCAAGACAAGGAGGAAGATGACTTTATGTAAGTAAATAAAATCCTGAGCACTCTGCCAATTAGTAGTCATGCCTCCTCCTGATGATGACTGGATCAGAGAGTTTTTTGTGAAACCTAGTGTGGGTGAGGATGCTATGGGAGCAGTGTTGTTTGGTAGCAGGGGAAAGAACACTTATATGAGGCCTATATATTTTGTCGGCAGAATAAAGACACAAGGGGAGAGAACATATTCTAAGGTAGAGCAGGTGATGGTGGCTGTGGTGTTTATGAGGAAATTTAGGTCTTATTTACTCTCAAAGCCTTTTCTATTCTTACCCATTATTCTATGCTTCCTCATCTGATCCAGTTTGAAATTCCTTTTAAGAGATTGTCCAAGTGGTTGATTGAACTACAAGGGTTCCAATTTACTCTTGCATGATGGAGGACAACACTAGGGCTACACTAGCTAATTGAACTACAAGAGTTCTAGTTTCCTTGCATGGTGGAGGAAAGCACTAGGGCTACACTAGTTGATATTCTAACATATACGCAGAATCCAGTGGTGTTGTTGAAGGAAGAGACAGTATAGCAAAGAAGAAGGTGCTGAGATGGAAGGACCTTAAAACAAAGATATCATATGCTTTTACTTTGTTTTTTTGATGGGGATTTCAAGAGAAGCTCAGTAATGGCTAGTGGAGGTATAGTTTTATTTGACCCATAGTGTAAACAAGTATTTCAAGAAGGGATTCAATTGTAGGTGCAGACCAGCAATGAAGCTAAGTATGATACCTTGGAGTATGGGCTTCACCAGTGTAACCAGAAGGGAATCAGAAGGCTTATCATCAAGGGGGGCAGCTTGTTAGTCATTAGGTAGCTTCAAACTGTCTGGAAGGCCAAATATACCAAATTAAAAGAATGGAATTTTCAAATAAGGAGAATGTTGCATAGATTTCAGGAAGTGCAGATACATGTGAAGAGAGAGAAAAATCAAGTTGCAGATGCACTAGCAAAGGAGGGGTTGGGAAAGGATCTGGAAGTGCATGCAATCAATGTAGCCCATCCCAATTATGTTGGAAGAGAGAGTTTACAGAAGATTGAAGATTTTTTACACATAGGTCTTGTACCTCCTTTGTAGATTTGTCCAAGAGGCGAAAATATGGTTTTATAAGGAAAGCTTTATAGTACACTCTTTTTAATGATCAACTATATATAAAAGGCAAGGACTTGATTTTGAGGAGAGTCCCAACCAAGGAGGATATCTTTGTCATTATGGCCTCCTCTCATGAAGGGGTCTGTGGTGGAGGGCATTTTTCCCTGAAGCTAACACTGAGGAAGATTTTAATAGCTGGGTATGTATGGCCTAGTTTGAGAAGAGGTGTGTATCGCTGGTGCAGGAGCTATGAAAACAAGGCAGAAAGGTTTTACAATATGAATTGAGAAAGAGTATTGTATCATATGGGGATTTTGAGAAGTGGGGGTTGGATGCAATTGGTCCTCCGCCCACTATCGCTAGGGACAAGACCTATATTTTGATTGGAGTAGATTATCTGACCTAATGGGATAAAGCTAGATGTATGAAGAATATAACTGCTAAAGAGGTGGGCAAATTTGTCTTTGAGGGCATATGTGCCAGATTTAGCATGCAATTGGAGCTGTTAATAGACCAGGGGCCTGGATTTAGAGGAGAGGTTGTACAAGAGCTCATGCAGAAGCTACATCACACATAGGTTCTCTACTCCTTACTATCACAATGCAATGGGGTGGTAGAAAGATTCAATGTTGAATTGTGCACTATGCTGACTAAGTTTCTGGAGAAGCATCCCAAGCAATGGTACTTACATGTTTCTTCAGCATTGTGGGCTTACAAGATAGTTGTCAAATTAGCTCTATGACTTTTCACCCTACCATCTTGTTTTTCGGAAAGAGGCTTTGGTTGTTGATTCTGGTTCTTTGTGGAATTGAGATACAGGGTTCTGTTGAGATCATTGTGTGGAAGTCCCTTGGTTTTGTGGTGCTTCTCTTTTTTTTGTTCTATCCCAAATCTCAAGGGTGTTGAGATTGGCTCAGTTCTATATATACACAGGGACGTCTGACTATGTTGGATTAAGAAATCTTATACGTTGGTTTTAGTTGTGTTGTTTTGATGGAGTTTGTTGAGAATAAATAACTGTAAGTGAAGAGCTAACTTGAGTTGAATATGTGTTAGTTAGCTTGTGTTTGAGACAGCAAATTCTAACAGAGGCAGTTGGAGATAGTTGTGTGTCAGGAGAGGTTAGCTGATGCGGTGGGAATATAGATTTTGTTTTGTTTAACACTTGCTAGGTCTGGGCTGATAATCAGAACCAGTTAGAAGTTAGCTTGATAGATCTGGCTCTGCTAGTGGTCTAGGTGTCAACTCAAGACTATGTCAGGTTAGAAGGGAGTCGGCCAGGCGATCGACTGCCCAAACAATAAGAATATAGTCTATTGGAGTCAGGAGAGAGTTTTTGGTGTGGTATCTCTTTGAGATTAGAGAAGCCTAAGAGTCACGGGAGGTCATAGATCGTGTATGTGAAGGTGATAGTTCCCTCCTCACGGTGGTGTGATTCGAACGGGCTATAGAGGTAGGCCTCCCCAACACATCAACATGAACCCTAGAGATGAGAACCTAGTATGAGATATGTCCCAGGTAGGTTCATTTCATACTAGGGAATCCAATCCCTTTCACTTGGATGCATATGCAATCAAGGTTTCACAAATTGCACATTGCACAATAGCCAAGCAACATTGTATGGCCAACAAAAAAATTGTGAAAAGCTGCTCCCCTCACTTGGGCATAAACTGAACTGTATAGTCCCAATACAAGAGAGGGCAAGCCGCCTCTCTATGCATTTCACTACCTGCTGCTGTAAGGACCTGCATCATGAGCAGTGCTATACGAATAGACAAGTAATGTTGATTGCAAGGACTAATTCTTGATCAAGAAACTTCATGAAATAATTGAGATAGGGGAGGTCAAAGGCTTGGAAGGTCAACAAGATGGCATTAGAATAGCTTTTTATAGCATCTTTTGTGTGTTTAAGGACTTTACTCTATCGCTCCTTCTGACATCCTTTTTCTTGACACTTTATGCCTATCCCACATATAGATGGCTCGACTAAAATTTATGCTTTTCTCTCTAGCACAAGCAACTCAACTTGTAAAATAGTAATTGATGTTCATGTCCATAAGTGAGGTGAACATTTTTAAAGAATTATGCTTGGGTGTGTTTTGGCCTTTTGCAACCCGACTCTTCACTCTTATGCCTTAGGCTTGTTTTGGATGTTGGTGACCTGACTTTCGGACTGTTATGCCATTGGCAAGAGTTGACTTAGAGTTGGATGCTTACCTGATGTCCTTCCTTTTTTCTTTCCTATTCTTTAAGCAACAATGTCTTTAGCTTTGTTACCCAAGTTAAGGGGGTCTACATCATCCTAATGAGCTTGGCTTCTACCCACATTAAACTATGAGGTTTTGATGAGTCTTAGGCTTCCTTGTGATGGGACAGTCTTGACACTGTGCTCACCAAAGGGTTCAACGGGTAGGGATGTTGGGATTTCATGTAGAGTTGAAGAAGAGGGTATTCCTTGGATTTTCTTTCAAAGCTACTCTTGTTCTTCAATAGTCCATATATGCTCTATCTTAGCTTTCCCTTTATCTTGCTTCTTGGGCATCTACACCTGTTTTTGTGCGATTTATTGATGAACAGTCCTTAAGCAGGATGATTTTGTCAACCTTTCTTTCCTTGCTCTAGGAGGGTTGCATCTTCAAGCGGATTGCATCTTTGGCATCCAGATCTGGCTTCTTTCTCAGTAGTAGTACCTTTGGGATATTAGTGACCTTTGCATGGTCACCCATCCTTGTGTTGTGGGATCATTGTTTAGGTTTCGGCTTCTTGTTGGCATTTTGGGGATACTCTCCTTTGGAATACACCATGTTTGGGCTTTTTGTTCTTAGGCTTTGGGTATTGGTGAGCACATAAGTGGGCTTCTTTAGTGTCTTTGTACCCACACTTGATTCATTTGGTTCTTTGGGACTTGATAAGAAATCGAGGTAGCAAGATTTGAAGTATTGGTTACTTTCCTTTGGTTTCTCTTGCGGTGCCTCCTTAGTTTTTAATGAAGCTTTTCCTCCTTTGATTGGGCTTTTAACTCCTTGACTATCAATTTTAAGGGATGTGGTGGGGGTTGATTGGATGAGACCTCGAGTTTACGGATGATTGCACTTACTTGTAGTAGTGTCACAATAACTTTTGGATCTATGTAGAGAGGTATCTTGGCACTCCTTTTGCGAGAAGAACGCACACTCTCGATTATGGTAACTTGATTGTGGAGATTTGTCCTGGCTGTCCTTCAGCAAGAAGAATACTCATCGTCCATTATGCTAGCTTGATTGTGGTTGTCCTCACATGGTCCAACCTATGCTACAATTGTCTTTGTGGTGATCCATCCCTTTCCAAGGGTGATCTCTTTCAACATTATACCTATAGTCATAACATAAAAACTACCTTCCACAGGGTAAGAATTGATGTGGGGCTTAAGCTTTGACATCCCTTAACATTCTTTACAAAGACATGAGACTGTTTATACTAGAGCTTTGGTATGAGTAGGTTTATCTAATGAGATCTAAGTCTCATATGACATTAGGTTTTCTTCTTGCTCCTATATCCTATAAAGCAAGTTTGGCTATGTTTTCTTTGTTCATGGTGGGGAAGTCTAGGTAAAGCCTTGGGGGTTTGACCTCTTCCTCCTAGTGATCGTTGTACATTTCACCCATGTGGATAGGTATAATACCTTTCCTTTGCTTTTCTTTTTCTACCCAATCTTTACCTTCCTGGTGGTCTTATCTCTTCATCTCAGCTTTATGAATAGCTTGAAGTTGTTTATAGGACAATGGCCTATAGGATTTCCTAAGTTTTCTCCCATTGAGGAATCATTCCATATGGACTTCATCAAGAGTCTCTAGGTGTGTTTCCCTCTAGTCGTGAGTTTAAAGATCCTGAAAGGACCCATCCCTCTCAACTTCAATTTCTTTTTCTTTATCTTGAGGAATAAAGTAGGACTAGGTCCCCTTCCTTGAACCTGTTGGCTTTGATATTGGCATCAAACCACCTTTTTCTTCTTCTTTTTCTCAGCATACATATGCCCACCACCATTGAGTGTAGTCTTGCTTCATCAAGTTTCTTGAGCTCTATGAGCCATTCAGACAACTCATTACTCATCCATTCCATCAGCTTTGCTACTATCAAGGTTGGGATTATGAATTCAACCGAGAGTATAGCATCAAGCCCAAAGACTAGGTTATAGGGTGTAGTCCCAGTTGAGGTTTTATAGGTGGTTCTGTAAGTCCATAAAGTTGATGAGAGGTTCTCCTCCCAAGCCATCCTATTTGTCTCTACTAACTTTGTAAGCATAGGACCTTGTTTGTGATTTTAGCCTGTGTGGATAGTACAAGGAAGACTTGTTATGTACTACCATCAGTTTTCTAAGAGAAACTCCACCACATCACTTAAGAAATTGGTCCCCTGGCTCTAGAGGACATCTAGATCTAGTGATTATGTGCTCATAAATAAACTTGGTGATGGTCATTCCTCCGTTTTCATTTTAATGTGGCCTTAGCCTCTGCCCACTTGGTCACATAGTCGATAGCCACCATGATGATGTATCACGCTTACGTGCTTCTAGTAGCAGGCTGGGCTAATGGGTCCTACAAAATCAATGCCATATTTGGCAAAAGGTCTTACGAACATTATTGGTTGTAATAGCATTCTACTCTTTTGTTCTGAAATGGTGAAGCACTGGTACTCATTGCAATTTTTGACATATTATATTGCATCTACGTACTCGTCCTCACATATGCAGAGGACCAGTACATGGCTTGTTTTAGAATCCATGTACTCATCCTCGCATACACAAAGTCTTAAGACATCGTATTTCCCTCTCCTATAGAGCTATTATGAAATGAGGGTGTATGGTGTATGGGGCTACTGCTTTCACTATTTCGTGATTTCTTCTTCGGGACATGGTCTTATCTAAGGGAAGTTCATTGCTCAAGTATTTAGCAATTTCATAACTCCACCTTGGCATTAAGCTTATTTGAAATACAAACGTATCTGTAAGATCATCCTCAACCTATGATCGCCCCCCTCCATGTTTATTACATCATGTCATCGAAGAGTGTTGGCCACCCACCATAGTCCTACATATAGAAATTTTCTCATTGTGATGTCTCCTCTGAAGTTTCTTCTAGTGACTCTTGCATGAGCTTATTTTAGAATATCCACATACTCGTTGTCTCATACGCCCCTATAACTGGTGTTTTCTTCTTAGGGACATAGTATCATCTAAGGGAAGTTCATTGCTCAAGTATTTAGCAATTTCATAACTCCACATTGGCACTAGGCTTATTTGAAAGAGAGACACATTTGTAAGATCATCCTCAACCTGTGTTGTTGGTCCCTCCCTATTGTAGATTCTTGGCAGGTGATTAACTCTAACATGTGGTGTTCCTTTGCAAACTAACACCATGAAATTGAATTTTAGAAGAAGTAATAACCACCGCGTAATTCACCCTATGGCACATAGTTTGTTCATAAGGTAAAACAAATCTTGATGGGGTCTAAAAAATATATAAATTTGTTCTCCAAAAGGTAATGGCAAAACCTCTTTACCACATATAAACCATCACTAAGCACTCCCTCTCTTTGGTTGTATAATTCTTCTTTGGATCATTGAGATGTCTACTAGTGTAACTAATAGGAAAGCCCGAGTTCTTTTGATGACCAGGTTGAGCTAAAATGCATCCTATAGTGTAAGCTAATGCATCTATGTGTATATGTGAAGACGACATCCCACCTTGGCACTCTGATAATTGGAGCTATTATCAAGGCCTTCTTAAGGTTATGAACTGACTCTTTGCACTCCTTAATCCACACAAAACATACCAATAGGTCATATAGCAATCTAGGAATCTCTGCATCATACATGAAAATGAAGCATCTATAATACACTGTGTGACCCATGGATCTTTGGACTGCTTTTGGAATTTTGGGTCTTTCTAGTTCTACGATCACTCTAATCTTTCCTTCATTTGTGGACATTCCATTTTTAGACACCACATGCCCTAGAATTACACCATGTCTCACTATGAACCAGAAACTACAATGATTAGACTTTTTAGTCCGTGCTTGCTCAATCCTATGAATGATTGGACCTTGGGGCAAACGATCAGACTTCACACTTGCTCAATCCTAGTGATTGGACCCTATGGCCAATGATCAAACTTCACAAGCCGATGATTGGACTTTCTAGAGAGTAATTTTTACATGTCTTTTCTTGCACATTTTCACCTCTACTCTTCCTTTTGGGTCTAATTATCTCCTATTCCACTTATTGAATGGATTGAGGCTCTACTTGATGGCACAATACCACCAAAAATTCAAGAATTTTTGCAAGATCATGGGACTTCAACCTAAGCACTTGGAGGGTGTCCCTTCCTTCTTCCATCACCCACCATTGATCAAAAAACAAGAAAACAAAGAAAAGAAGGGGTTAAAGTTGGAAAAAAACCACACAAAACTCCTACTCTAAACACACTTTCAACAAAGTAATCACCCTAAATCTCCCTCCAATCTCACTCCACTTCAACATTTAATAGCCAAGCTAAAACAAACAATGGATCAATAGAATGCTTCTATAACACTCTAGCACTAGTTCTACTCCCCGAGACAAATAGAGTGACGCCTCTTGTTTAGGGAAGTTGTAGCTTTGCAACAACAAGCATTGTCTACACCGAAAGTATGAACCCGTCTAAAGCATGAAAGCACCTTGATCGTGGAAATGGAAGACGCGATGGGTGTCAAACCCTCAAGCTATACCAATCCAATTGCTTGCACTCTTTTCAATCCAAACTCACACAGGAGAGGGAAGTTAGAAGGCTTTCTCTCCATTGACACTATCTCTATCTGCCAATCTCTCACTCTCCATAACAAGCTAATCACAAGACAAGAATCATGCAAGCATCAAGCTCTCAACATGCACGCACACCCACTCACACAAGCATGCAAGAAGGCTAGCAAGAGTGATATCCATAAATATACAAGATATAGAAGCCTGAAAAAACAAGAAAGCATAAGACAATGTAGTAGAGAAGCTCTCCAAGCTAGAGCTCAATGTTGATTGTCTTACCAAGAATCCCTTTACAAGTCCCCTAAGTCGCTTATATACAATTGGGGCTTTACACGGTCGGGGTTCCCAAAACATGTTCTCGTTACATTGGGGCTTTACACGGTCGGGGTTCCCAAAATATGTTCTCGTTACATTGGTGCAATGTGAAACATCTAAGCTAGAGCAAGGATTACAAAGAGTATACAAAAAAGGATAACAATGAAAAGTATTGAGATAGGCGCTTATGTTGACTTGAAATATAGATGGACAGCCACAAGAAGAAATCCCCAACTTTGTAAAAGGTGTAAAAGTGATTTGGGAAATGATGGGTAAGAACTTGACTTTGGGAAACCTTAATGTTTGATGCAAACAAGGAGAAGGTGATGGAAAATGGGTTGATTTCAATCCTAGAAAATCTACCCATTTTTAAAGAGGGTTTCTCTCCCTTGAATATTTAATTGAGGGGGAGAGCTATAATTTTCTATGAGATTTAAGAAGAAAAAATCCTTAACGAGACATATCAAAGTAGGGGCACAATGTTACACTTGCAAGAGCACAGAAGTGATTGAAGGTGGCTCACCATCATGACTGAAGAGGACAAGAACTTCTTATCTTCTTCTTAAATATCTTATTTGAGGGCTGCCAACTCTTCAGCAGTCCATGTGGTAGCACGAGCTTTCTTCTGAGAAGATTGGGGATGGGGTGTCGTTGTGGCCGCCAATGGACATGAGCGTTTCGTCGGCTAGAAAGACGCCGGAGGAGCACCAAGTGTCCGTGAGGACTTCCACAGGAAAGACGCCAGTTCCAGAGGAAAGACGCCAGAAGAGCACCCTTGCTTGCAGGGAATGTGGGCTTGAACAAGTGAGCCTGGCTCACCAGCACAAACCTTGCTGCTTCAGGGCTTGCTATCATCACACATGGACACCCCAATATGTGTGTCTTAAAAATCTCTCCATACCTGCATCCGACCGATCACTATTAATATACTTTTAGAACGTTACATTTCCTCACATCTTCAGATTAACCTTATCCAAGTTCATTTCCATATTTATGCTCAACCAAAAGAAGGAACATAAGTAATCTAGGTCTTTATGATGTCCTTGCACTGGGTTTCCATCCCTCCTTGGAGAGCATGGGATGTGGAATGACTCAAATTTTCACTTGAAAGTCCATCCCTCCTCCTTTAAGAGAACCTAACTAAACTAGATTTGGGTTTTCATAGCTGCCATTCATCTCTACAATTGCAGCGAGAGATTATAGTACCTTTGAAAATAAATAAATAAAATGTGAGTCGAGACGCAAATAATCTGATATTTATTATCCCCCGCTAATTACAGAAATTCGAGTTGGATTATTCTAAAACAAATTCAAAAATTGTTCGGGGAATGAATCCCGCAGTTAATGGAGCCCCTTGAAAACATTTTCTATTATCTTGAGGCTGGCGAGAAATTACGGGCGTGGCAGGTGGTTCTGCTGAGCTGGCATGAGGGTTCCAAGTGGTCATGCACTCACACGACAAGGGGGAGCGCATGAAATATAAGTAATCTAGGTCTTTACCACACTAGGCTCAGAAGGCTTGTCTTGAGCTCCTTTTTACCCGAGTCTATCCAAGGCATGACCTCTGTCATTGAAGACCTTGCCATCTCCACCCTCACCTCCTGGCAAGGCCAAACTGTCAATACCTTCATGGAAATGAAGAAGGTGAAGCCTAATTGTCTTTTTATTTCAGTCTTGTTTCTACTTTTTTTTTTGTTTTTTCTATCCTTCTTCTTTTTCATATTTTTCAGTGAGCTTGTTCCTGAGCTTATGAATTGCTTGCCTTCTCTGCAGTTTGCCTTTAAAGTGGGAATCCTTAAAATTTTTGGCTGCCACAAAGGTCTAGACATGGAAGACCTTAATCGTGCATATGCAACCTTAGAGCAAGGCTATAACTCAATGCCTATCAATGTCCGAGGATACGACTTCCAGCTCACCCTACGCCCTCCGGCGAAGCATTTGCACGCAGAACAAGGAATGCACCTTTACCTTCTCTCTCTCTCTCTCTCTCTCTCTCTCTCTCTCTCACAAGTTCGTCTTCATTCTAGTTTTTTCAAGACACTCTGTATGTGTGTGCTGCATCAAACTGAAACCTGAACCCTAATTATCCCCAACATTAAGCCTTCTTTGCCATTGCTGTTTCCATCATCAAGAGAACATACACTAGAACCTCAACCCTAGGCTTTCTTCTTCTCCACCTCAATGAGCTTGGGCAGAAGATGATAGAGTAGTCGGCTCCTGTGCAAGTAAAGGTGCTCGTGGGATCATCGAAGGCGCAGCTGTACAGCAGCACTCACAATTTCAGAAAAGTATCGCCTTCTTCTCCACCTCAATGAGGTGGTCCAGCTCTTTGTGGGGTCGCCTACTTCTCCACCTCAATGCTTAAATGCTTGACAGGCTAACAGCTAGGCGTCGTGGCAGCATCCGAGGTGGTGAGGGGGCTGTTGTCGTGGCAACATCCGAGGTGGTTCTGCTGAGCTGGCATGAGGGTTCCAGGTGGTCATCCGCTCCCCCGCTACACGACAAGGGGGAGCGCTTGAAATATATCCCCAGCCGCAATTCCGTTCGGCCTCTGGAAGTCCTCACGGACACTTGGGCGTCTTTCCTCTGGAAGTCCTCACGGACACTTGGTGCTCCTCGGCCAATGGAAGTCCTCACGGACACTAGGTGTGCTGCCAGTGTTGTACTCGATGGAGTGGGCATAACCGTCCGTCTTGAGGGCCGGATCGTTAATATCGTTCCGGCACCTCCCATTGGGTAGCTTAAGCTGCGATTGGCTAGAAAAATTGTATTATAAACACTGCTAATGATATCAGCCTAGCTTGGTATTTTTTTTATTTTTTAATATTTTTCATTGATTTTGATGTAAATAATCTTAAAAACTTAACTCCTTCCTAAAAAGGTGATCACTGCATCAATAGGAGGCTAGCAAAATTGTACTAAAAAAATACTCCTATGGATTAGTGATATCAGCCTCGCTCGGCTGCGTGTGGTATCATTAATATGGGGCTTGTATGTTCGAGCCACTCCTCAAAAAAACAAAACCAATCAAAATAAGGACAACTCTTAAATCTATCTCGTTTTTGTTCTCCAAATCTCTACTATATGCCAGTTTTATAACTAAAACATATGAAAAATCATTCCTTAAAATAAAGGCTACTTAATATCTTAGCTGTTTTTTCTTAATTGTAGCAAGTACAAATACATTAGAACGTTATTTTTTCTAAAGCACTTATCCACTATAGAGCTATTCATGCACAAGAAAAATGTGTGTTTCTAACCCCTAGAACACGAAAACCCTTATGTGTGGCCCTATATTGGATCCTTATACGTTATCACCAACTCAAGCCACTAGTGACCACTCCACTTGCCACCAGTGTGGTGGGCTAACGAGCACCTCGTATTTACCAAGATCAATAATGGTAAGGATTAGGATAGATGTGTGAGAGCCCTAGCTTAGTGCTTAAAATGCCTGGTTTATAGTGTATTCATCTCAGCTAAAATCTAAAAATCCAAGTTAGAATTTGGCATTGTCTTTATTTTCAAGGGTCAAAATTTTGACATTTCAAATGTAATTCGTGAAATTTGTGTAATTTTTTATTGCTAGGTCCCATTCACTCTTAAGCATCACGCTTATTTTGTTTAGTTGAAAAAGTTTTTTAATACCCTGTCCCTTAAAAATTGCTAGGTCCCACTTACTCTTAAGCATCACCCTTATTTTGATTAGTTGATTTTTTTTTGGAATACCTCAGCCCTTGAAAATTGTTTAAAAATTTAAGTTTTATGGAGAGAGAGAGAGAGAGAGAGAGAGAGAGCTTCTGTAGCTCCTTCCTCTCTCATTTCCTTAAGCATTGAAACTCGATTCCACACATCAACATCTTCTTGAATAGCTTAAGCCTCAAACTGTGAAGCTCAACCCACTAAAAATACTTCCCTTTGAAACAATACTGAAATGGAATCACCATCCCAAATTGTGATATAACAAACTTAAATAAACTAAGGAGAGAGAGAGAGAGAGAGAGAGAGAGAGAGAGAGAGAGAGAGAGAGAGCAATGAGTAGTACATAAGATCATATTATTGGCTCTCTTTTTAATGATAACTTTTCCAGAAAAAGGCACTCTTTGATAATTGGAAAGCAATCCCCTATTTTGCGTAGAATCAAAAGCACAAATCTTTCATATAAAAACTAACTCTCATGCTTTGCCATAAAGTCTCCCATTATTATAAAACTAGCCATCATAATATAGTTCACTTTTCATTTTGGTCTATGTGATAATAACTAAGGAGTCGTTCCTAGGAAAAGAAGAATTTAGCACCTTGTTTTTACCATCATACTTAAGCAATCATTATTTCAACTTGGACTTTTCTCATGTCACTAAATGTTGGTGAATTGTAAACACAATGTCACGATTTCTATAAATTATTGGGATAGCAATTCAAAACGATCTTTACCATCTTCTAACTTTGTTTAGCCTTGTTGGAGCATAGGTCATGTGACAAAATTATGAAATAACTAAGCTCAAGGGCTTCACCCTCACGAGTGGAGAGCTTCTCGTTATGCAGCACTTCTCTTGCACTCGTTGTCACCACACCAATGTGGATCTTCCTTCAATCAGTGGTGGTAAAGTCGTTGCTCGTGATGGTCGGAGTGCACATGAGGCAACTGCCTAACCACTCAACAAAGAGCTTATCATTGCTGCACTTCACTTGCACTCATTGTCACAACACCAATGTGGATCTTCCTTCAATCGATGGTAAAGCCACTCCTCGTGATGGTCAGAGTGCACTAGGAGTAAAAGACTCAAGATGCCCATGATTGATTATAATACTTTTACAATTGTTTGGTCTTTCTACTTGGGTTCCTCATCTTATGACCTTAAAGTACAGTGTCTTAAGAGCACTTATAACCTCAAGTAATGGGATTATAATATAAGTAAATATGCTCAACTTAATGTTTATAGACGTTATCAGTGAAGAACCATGTTAAATCCAAAAGTAGTTAACATACTCCTCTTCCTAATATCGATTATGTCCACATGATCAGTTTGAAGAAGTTGGCAGAGGGAAGCACGGGGAAGCTATTGCACTTAAGAGATATGGATGGTGGATCTGTTCCGAAAGAGATGGGTGGGGGTGTTAATATGTTGAAAAGGAGTTAGTGAAGTGTTGGGGATTAAATATCCATCTAGTCTCTACTCATGGTGTAAGCCTTCAAGATTATTCTCTTTGATTTGTGGCCCTTATTGTACTTGTCATTTAATTTCTTTCCATTTCCTTTCATTTTCCTTCACAACTTTTCTATCGTCTTGAAGTATAGTAGATTAGAATGAAAGACCAATAATGATGGTGTGACAATGCTCATGTGAGACAGTGACAAAACTGCTCTCTAAGGAGATGTGGAGCTTGGAGAAGGGTTACAAGCTCGGCCATTGGAAAGATCCCCATGATAGTTGTAACTTGCTAAGGTAATCTCTTGTGATTATGTTTCTAGGAGAGACCAAAGCGAGCACTAACACTAGTTTTCCATACAGGTTAAACAAGGTTGGAATTTATTTCTTAAGGTAGGCTATTAAGTGATGAGCCATTGGTGAAGAAACTATAGGAAGTGGGTTAGCAAGGCTATTGAGGGTGCGAGCTTTAGCTTCTTTGTGTTGACTTTGCAATATATCATATTACATTCAACCTTTAGTTTAAATAGCCAAAAATGGGTTCTTGTGATGCTATTTTTTTTAATGCAAGTTCTTATGGTTAAACTCATGCAAGGGATGGCTAAGTTTTCTCTTAAATAAGGAAACCCCACTTTTAAGAGTAGAAGGTAAATCAAGCTTTTGTTTTCCCTTATCTTTCATATCACAAGCAAGTTCTTGTGTCTTCACCACCCCAATTGTGAGGAGAGGTCCTTTAGTCCACCTGCACATTCTTAGGCCACCACACTATTTGGGTTGATGAAGTAAATTTTTATGAGGCTTCTGTTGATTGTGATGGCTTTGGGACCTTCTTCTTGTTGGGAACTCACATGAAAGAGTTTCCATCATAGAAGCCTTGAGCTTCTAAGATATTCTTGGGCAACAACTATTGGTGTATGATGTGGGTTCTTTGTTTTAGCAAGGTTTCATGACCTTGCTTGAGTTTCTCTTTGACTTAATATTGGGTAACCAATGTTAATGCGGGTTCTTTGTTAGCAAGTTTTCTTGGCCTTTCTTGAGTTTCTCTTTGACTTCTTGTAGGCTAATCAAGCGGCATGATTACAACGGTGATTTCGGAGCCATAATTGGTTGTTGCCCTCCTGGAACTTTTGAGCTTTGAGCAGTTGTTGTTTAAGAACCCGATAATGTTAACTCCTTTGAGCTTAAGACTACTATCTTTTTTTTCTTTGTAGCCTTTGATGGTTCTCTTGAGGAGCTTGTTTTGGGCAAGGGCATGCATCATTCTTTGGTAGCCAAATGTGAGTGTTACTCCTCATAGGCATTAGGCTTGAAGAGCAATCAGATCGCTGCCGCCACTGTTGTAGGCCTCTTGGCTTGACATGGTTGTTACCTTTCTTGGATACCTCTTGAATCTCTTTGATGGCCTCTTTGGGATATAATATATGATGAAACTAGTCCTTCCCAATCCATTTTCTTACACAAGAGAATACTCTCTCTAATAATCCTCAGTGATTTCCTATAGGGATGATTACCAAACACTCATATGTAGTAGTAGAGTTTCAAACTTTTTCTCATACATCCTCCAAGTCTACAATTCCAATACTATTTCTAGAAAATAATTCAAGGGTTGTGGCCCATTCATGATTCCTATTGTCACGTAGGCTGTAATGCCTGTGACCGACGGCGGCAGACCAGATGGCCATGTCTGGGGTTCAATGGGAGAGGACGCCCATGCGGAGTCATGGGCGGCCAGGCTAGTGTGGACGGCAGGCCACACACTATATAGCCTGGGGGATGAGGGGCAATCCTCATTCTTCCTCTATGGCTGGGTGGTGAGCCAGAGGCCGTCCCCTCTCGTGGTAACGCCCGTAGCGGCGTTACGGATATCTAACACTGGTATCAGAGCGTGGTTCGAGGGGATCGTGAGAGTCTGCGCGTGAACGGGGGACCGGAGCCCACTCGATGGTTTTCATCCACAATCTTCTCACCCTTATCTCCACAAGGGAGTGGGTGGAGGGAGGCGGCCAAGATTTTGAAGGGAAGAACTCTTTCTCTCTCTCTCTCACTCTCTCTCCCCGTCACACACAGCAAGCAGCATCGCAGGTAAGCAAAGCAATTTTTGTTTGTTTTTTTTTCTCTCTGCGTTGAATGGCTGTGAAAGACGTTGAATGGCTGCGAAAGGTGTTGAAACCTGTGTGTAGAGGTGGGGGGGTGCAAACCAGCCCCACGAAATAAACTGAAACGATGTGTGTGGGGCAAAGCAAGCCCAGGGCGAAAAGCCCAGGACCATTAGCGTGGGGGGGCGAAGAGCCAAATAACTCTGCGTAGAGTTGGGAGGAAAGAAAACTGTAACTTCAATCTCCTCAGGTTCGGCGACGACGACGGGAGTGGCATTAGTGTCCTCCATTGTCTGTGCTTGCGCTGTCCTAAGGGGAGGAGCTTCCTCTGCTGAAAATAACTCGCAACCAACCACACGTGTGTAGAGGGGGGGGACGCAGACCCGAATTTTTGGAAACACACCACCGTGTGTGGGGGTGGGGGGCGACGCAACGTAGCTGAAACGCGTTGGAAAGTCGCGTTGTTTGCACAGGACGGCAAGAATCAGCTGCTGTAGCTTCGGGTGGCTGCAGCCCCTCCACAGTGTTGGCCTAGGCGGCCAGTCGGCCAGGCCGGACGCGGCCAGCCAGCCAGGCCAACCAGCGGCGGCGGCGGCCAGCCAGGCGGCGACGCCGGCTAGCCAAGGGCCACAATGGCCAGCAAAGGCCAGCCAATCCACCAGCGCTGCAGGCCACCACCGGCCAGAAAAAAAAACATTAGAAAAAAAGAAAAAAGAAAAAAATCATTTATTTTCTAAAAAAATTAATTTTCATTATTCATTTTTATGAAATTAAAAATGAGAAAATTCAAGGAAACCCTCTCTCTCGGCTGGGGAGGAAGGATAATCCCCGCAAGTAATAATCCCGGCAAGGCACCTCTCGATCATTTTAATTTTTGTTATGAGTTGCAGGCATTTTTCTCGTGGATCGGAGCATCTCGGAAGCATCCTTGTAGAGGCTCGCAACGCAACACAAATCGACAGGCGACCGTAAAGGGGGGGTGACTATTCTCTCTCCACCACTGCTCATTTTTATTAGCGTTTTTTTTAAGTAATTTTCGAGTTCTCGTCTTATTTTTTGCAAGAATTAAAATGTCTGCTAGGCGTAGTGTGTCCCCACCGCCTTCTACTTCTCTAGGTTTTTCCAGTCTCTTGTCCTCGGTCGCGGGTTTGTTTGACCCCGACCGAATTGTCAGGCCGTACACGCCCGACCGTTGTTCGGTCCGGAGCGCGCTCGTCGATCACTCATGATCCTCCAGCACCCTCCTCGTCTATTGACCCCGCCTTAGGACCCAGCGAGCCCGCAGCGATCGCATTGGCTGATGACCCCTTTCTGGCCGATGAGCCAGAGGACATGAACACTGACGTCGCCGAGGGGACCGAGGAGGACCTCTTAGATTATGACGACGACGACTATGACCTATTGGACCCTGCTGATGTCCTGACAAAGACGGAGCTCTCTAGTGGACTGTTAAAATATCTTAATGCCAAATTGAACACTATGGATAAAGTCCAGGCTGATTTAGTCACGATGCTACAAAGCATCTCCACACGGTAAGATGTAGTGACAGCCGCCTCGGCTAGTACTCCGACTCCTCGTGGTAGCCGAGCTCCTATAGCACGGGTGAGCATAGCCTCGCCAGTGGTTGCAGGAGTACAGGCCGATGCGCCTGTGGGGCCGTCCGTATAGCGACAGCTTCGTCGTTGTTAAAAGACTTAAAGCCGCCTAGTTTTGGTGGCGAGGAAAAGGAGAGAAACAAGGACTCAGTCAATATGTTTCTAGCGAAGTGGTCAGATTTGCATGCGCTGCGACAGTAGCCTAGCCATATACAGCCCGTATAGAGGCTAGTCTCTCATTAACCGGCAAAGCGTACAAGTGGTGGATGAGTTTGACAACTCGCCCTGCCACTTGGACGGATTTTAAACAATGTTTCGAAAAGAATTTTTGCCTGTTAATGAGGCAGAGAGAAGCTGGGAGTTATGGGACAAGTGCTTGATGGAGAACAAATCCCTAACTCAGTACATCTCAAACTACAGGGAGATAGTACTCAAGCTAAAGGGAATCGATGCATTCCAGACATTGCGAGGCTTTAAGAGAGGCCTCAAAGATGATTACCTTAAGTACGTAGAGCCCTTACAGCCTAAAGACTTAGCAGAGGCAATTCAATATGCACAGATATTTGATGACATCAAGCGCTGTAGTGCACGTGGTGGTTCTAGCAGGGCCGAGGGTAGTGAAAAGAGGAGGTTAGGCCTCAAAAGAAAAGGGTTCCGCGGTGAAAAACAAGGGGATAGGACGGACCAAGAAGGGCAGGGTGGTCATTGGTCTAAAAAACCGCGACCATCCAGGAAGAGAAGAGACACTGAAATCCAAAAGAAAGAGCAGTATATTAAAGAGCGAAAGGAAAATCGCTGCTTTAATTGAAATGAAGTAGGGCACACGAAGGCTGAGTGTCCAAAGCCTAAAGCCAGCACGAGTGGCAACAAGCCCAAAAAAGATGGTAAATCTTCTAGGCAGTTGCATACAGTGTAGAGACTCCCTCTCAGTTCCGCAGAGTTCAGAGAGGTGACAGTGTGTCATTGTGATGAGCATCACGCTTGTTCAGTGACACTAGCAATGTGGTAGCCTACTGTAGGTCCGCATGACATGGTGCGCATGTATGGCACCATAGGTGGCCGTAGAGTCACAGTTTTTATTGATGATGGAGCTAGCCACAACTTCTTGAACTACTCGTTAGTCAAGAAGTTGGAATTGACTGAGACCCGGATTGATCATGAGTATCCTGTTGGCCTAGCCAACGGATATGACAAAACGGTATGGAATACCGTAGTATTGGGAGTCCCATTATCTATGCAGGACTACGAGGCTCCGCTTGACTTTCAGGTCATGCACTTAGCCAGAGCAGACGTATATCTAGGCAGGGAGTGGCTGTATGGCTTGGGCCCTAGTCTAGCTCGGAATTACTTACATAATACGCTATGTTTTGAGCACGGAGGTAGAGTCATCACCCTGCAAGGCAACCGTATTGTCCCTGCCACACCACTTATTTCCTCCATGGAGCTGTGTACAGCGGTCCGCAGAGACCAGATAGCAGAGACCAGATAGCAGAGGTATATGCTTGTTACCCTCTTTTGAATTCTATTTCTGTAGATGAAACGATAAATGATGTTTGCGTAGACAAACAAGAAAAACAAAATAACCTTGGACAAGACCCACTGTTTGAAAACCCTGTTTGGCATGCATGTGATTCAAACAAGAAAAAATCCAAGGTGAATGAGACATTAAAGAAAAAGTACGTAGATACTTTAATGAATTTATTAGAGGAATTTCAGGATGTTTTTCCTTATGATTTACCAGATGGTTTACCACCATCTAGAGAAGTAGACCATGGCATCAAAGTTATGCCAGGATCAAAACCTATAAGCAAACCTGCTTATAGATTAAGCCACTCTGAGGCACAGGAGGTGGAAAAACAATTGATGGAATATTTGAACAAAGGCTTTATTCGGCCTAGTTCAAGTCCGTGGGCATCGCCTATTCTTCTGGTCAAGAAGAAAGACGGATCTATGCGGATGTGCATAGACTATAGGGCTCTTAATCAGATAACGATTAAGAACAAGTATCCGATGCCACGCATGGATGAGTTGTTTGATCAACTCTATGGATCGAGATACTTTACAAAAATAGACCTGAGATCTGGGTATCATCAGGTTAGAATAAAAGCAGAAGATGTTGCGAAGATAGCATTTCGGACCCGTTTCGGGCATTTTGAGTTTTTGGTCATGCCATTTGGGCTGACCAATGCTCCAACGACGTTTATGACGCTGATGGACAGTATTTTACATCCATATCTGGAAAAATTCGTAGTAGTTTTCCTAGATGATATTCTGGTGTACAGTAAGATATAGAAAGAACACATAGAGCATTTGCGTCTAGTGTTCGAGTTGTTGCGAGAGCACAAACTATTTGCGAAGAAGAGCAAATGTGAATTTTTTGAAACAGAAATTCACTATCTTGGCCATATTATATCCGCCGATGGTACGCGGATGGAGCTAGAAAAAGTAGAGGCTATTCTTAAATGGCCAGCGTCGAAGAATCTCGAGGAACTGCAGATTTTTCTTGGCATGTCGGGGTTCGACCGACAGTATGTGTAGGACTACGCGAAGATCGCAGTCCTGTTGACTGACCAGTTATACGGTCAAAAACTAAAAACATTAGTTGGGGGGAAGCCCAACAGAAGAGCTTTGATAAGCTCAAGGTGACTGTAGCAGCTGCACCTGTTTTGACTATTGTGGATCCAAATGAGCCGTTTGTTTTGGAAACAAACGCTAGTAATGAGGCCATTGGGGTCATACTAATGCAAAGGGGATGCCCAATTGCATTTGAAAGTAAAAAGTTAGATCGTGTGCAGCGTAACTACTCAGCTTACGAGCGAGAGTTACTAGCGATAGTTCATGCACTCAAAAAGTGGAGACACTATTTATATGGTGCTACTTTTGAGGTCCGGACGGACCATGAAAGTCTGAAATGGCTTTCAAGTCAAAATGAACTGAAGGGTAGAAAATCTCGGTGGGCGGAGATTCTACAGGAGTTTGACCTTCAGATACGTTACCAGAAAGGTAAGTATAACGTGGTGGCAGATGCACTTAGTCGCATGCCACAGATTAATGAACTTAGTTTCACAATCTTCAAGAATGATTTCTTGGAGTCCCTACGTGGTTTATGTGAGCACGATCCATCTTTTACAGAGGTCTGGCACGCTGTACGTGTACGCACTTCTTCACGGACGCGATCACCTCCCTCGTTGGCACGTATTGCTAGTCCGGAGAGACTGGCCGAAGGTGCAACGGGAAGGGAAGCGAGAGTTAGTCCGGAGAGACTAGCCGTGTCTTCTGGGTATAGTTTGGAGCCGGAGAGCTCTGACGTAGGCCCTTCATCACCTTTGACTGCCACGGCTTCAAAGGGGAGTGATAAACTTCGTCGGGGGGAGAAATATGCTAATTACTCCATTGACGACGACGGGTACTTACTCTACAAGGGTAGAATATGTGTACCAACTATTGGTGACTTTCGGGCCCAAATTCTTAAAGAAAGTCATGATAGTCCAAGTGCGGGTCATCTTGGGATTCAGAAGACCTATGCACTAGTAAAAAGACAGTTTTATTGGCCTAGTTTGTTTAAGGACGTCCAGGCTTATGTGCTGAAATGCAGTAAGTGCCAGGTCAATAAACATGAACGTCTTAAGGTTGGAGGACTACTCCATCCGCTGGATATTCCTCAAGGGAAATGGGAAAGCATTTCCATGGATTTCATTACCGGTTTACCCAAGGGAATGACTCGGTGTGGGTGGTAGTGGACAGGTTAACTAAAATGGCAAAGTTTATTGCCACAAAGAAAACTGTTAAAACGTCAGAGTTGGCAAAACTCTTTATTGAACATCTCTACAAGCTATATGGCATGCCCGCAGATATAGTGTCGGATAGAGATAGAAAGTTCAACAGTCATTTTTGGAGGGAAGTCTTCAAAAAGTTGGATACTACTCTGAGTATGAGTACGGCAGATCATCCGGAGTCTGATGGTCAAACTGAAAGAGTTAACCAAATTCTAGAGGATATGTTGCGTTCTTATGTTAGTAAGACGCAATCTAATTGGGAAGAGTACTTGCCCTTATTGGAGTTTGCCTATAACAGCTCTAAACACTCAGCGACTGGATTTACACCATTCATGTTAATGTATGGATTCCAGCCGAGATCTCCGAGGCTATAGGCCTAGAAAAGGAGAAGATTCAATCTGTCAAGGATTTCCTTGAAGATATGAATGATATGCTCAGAGCTGCACGTGAGAGCATTCGTAGCGCTCAGGATCGCGCTAAAACTTATGCGGATAAAGGACGTAGAAAGGTAACCTTTGCAGAAGGTGACTTTGTATTCCTCAAGGTTCCTGCGCAGTCAGAAACCATGAAAACGGGAAAGTGTGATAAACTTTCTCCGAGATATTGTGGTCCTTTTAAAATCCTTAAGAAGATTGGGGATGTAGCATATAAACTTGAGTTATCGGAGAGTTCTCAAGTCCATCCTGTCTTCCATGTTAGTAAACTAAAGAAATCAGTTCACGGGTTAGAGAACGCAGTTTCTCCAGAGATTTTGGTGGACTTGATAGAGCCACCAAAGATACCACATGAACCTGAAAAGATTCTACAGTATCGTGATAGACAAACCCGACATAAAGTGTACCAGGAGGTACTTGTTAAATGGACAGATAGGGATGAGGAGGTAGCAACCTGGGAACGTCGTAGTGCAATTTCCAAAAGGTTTCCCCAGTTTGTTTTCGAGGACAAAAACTCTTCTTAAGGGGGGGTAATGTCACGTAGGCTGTAATGCCTGTGACCGACGGCAGACCGGATGGCCATGTCCGGGTTCAGTGGGAGAGGACGCCCATGCGGAGTCATGGGCGGCCAGGCTAGTGTGGACGGCAAGCCACACACTATATAGCCTGGGGGATGAGGGGCAATCCTCATTCTTCCTCTATGGCTGGGTGGTGAGCCAGAGGCCATCCCCTCTCGTGGTAATGCCCGTAGCGGCGTTACAGATATCTAACACTTATTTATGCCTACATGGCCATATCCCTATAACTATCCATGAGTGAACTCACGTCAGGTCATCTCTAGCTCCTTGAAGGCTATCCTCTTCCATGTCATGCACACATGACAACCATAGTCATCATTTGTCCCTTATTAGGTATGTGCTTTGATACCACATGTGAGGCCTAGCCTAGTTTCCCCCTCTTGGGACTTGCCTCATGGGTGACTCTCTCTTAGGATATGGATGGACACTCCTCCAAACCTAGGGAGTCTCAACAAGACCTTACCTAATTTTTGGTTAATTTAAATTTTTTAGTTAAGCACCAAAATATAATTCTTAGGCTTTAGCTTTACTATTCGGGGCTTTCCGTCAAAGACTCGAGGGAGGAGTCTCGAGTCTAGATCTAACCTTGGTTAGCACCTCAATGATCCAATGACCACCCTACGACTTGAACATGAGGGAGGGATTTAATTCGTTTCCTATAATTTCATTTTCTTTTACAAAACAACCATATAATTTCCAAACAACATTGATAACAATGTCAACTTATCCTCATCTCTATCCTTTCCAAAGGTAAAAGATGCCAATTCTATCCCCGCTGAAAATTCCTCTGGATCCTCTCTAGCATGCCCATGGAACACCGGGTATATCATCATGGCTGCCATTTGTTCTACTGAAAACTATGAGACCTGCAAACAAGCTGAAGGGTATGTCAAAGCCCTCCTTAGTGGGGGCACCAAAACAATGATGTGTTGGGGAGACCTACCTCTATAGCTAGTCCAAAACACACCACCGTGGAGGAGGAGGAAATAATCACCTAGCACCACAACCTAGCACAAACACCAAACGAAGGCACCAGTACACTCATATGATGTCCCCTGGTCTCTAACTGAGTCTCTAACTGACACAAGCGGATATGTGAGCACACTCCAAACTCTTCAAACTCTATAGTTTCCTCTTCCCAATGTCCTCCTAGGTCAGCTCTGATCTCCAATGGCCCTAATCTTCCCTTATAACCCTTCAGCCAACCTCAATTGACTATCAAAATTGACCTGAAACACTCTCAGCTCTGACACAGACAGATTAGATGTTGACTAACTCCCAAATCAGATGCTCGCGCTGCTGATGACTCCAGTCAGAAATGAGTCCACTAGGCTTCCTCAGAGTTCCTCCAACATCAACTAATCTAAAACTCACAACCCCAGAAGCTTACTAGACCATGTGTTGACCCTCTACTGACCTTTTGTTGACACTCGTCTGACCGAACTTGACCGAATCAGATCCAACTGACTCAACTATCTCCACTGAAGTAGAAATCTTCACTTACATGTCCTCTGACCTCCTGTGACTCTCAAGCTGCTCCAATCTCAAAGAGATACCACAACAAAAACTCTTTTGTTGACTTCAAGAGAGTATATTCTGACTGTTCTGACCAAACTAACCCAGCCAATCCAACTAGATCAGAATTCCTCTCCTTTGTGTCCATTGACCCTCTTGAACCCTCAAAACATTCAAACCCCACTAGGATTAGGTATATTTTTTTGGCAAGCATTTTCAATCAAGCACTTTTTTGGTGTTTAGGCAAGCGGTTTCTCTCTCTACACTTCTTATATCCATCTACTCCTCTCCCTCTACTATCACGCACATTGCGACTCATGGTGATAGTAGAGGAGAGGAGTAGATGGATACAAGAGAACTACACACATGCAACTCATTTACAACTATCATTGCAACTCGTTTACAAAGTCACCATATTATGATCTTAAACTTCCATTATATCCCATTACATGATAGACACTTATGACATGACACTATCATTGCTACTTCTTCACAAAGACACCATATGAAATCATTTTGCGCCTTAACTATCATCTTGGCCTTTTCCATCTACCCTAACTGGCGAGTGACGGTGGGAAGTTCAGCTCTAAGAGGATCCTCCTTTGCCTCTCAATGATGCCAAAGGCTTTCCATATATCAATGGCTATTGGCTACTTTCACCTCTAGCATGTTCTTGTCTACAAGGTCTACCACTTGGCCTATTTTGAGCTTCTTGTAGAGCTCATGCACTTTAGATGTTGTTGTCTGTGCTTCTATAATGGCATCCGATCTAGGTTCCTTTTCTTTGAGGTGCATGAAAGATTGAAGAGCTCTACTTAAGATGCTTGCAAATGTAGTAGTATTAGAGGGATTGCTAGATGAAGCCATGGCAAAGGAGTTTACAAAGAGCCTATTACAAATATAAGGGGAGGGTGGTTTGGTATGTGTCTAGAAGAAGAGTATTGAAACATTGGCAATCTCTACTGCATTATAACTTTCAAAGGAATACAAAATACTTTTTAGAGCACTAGAATTCTTACTTTAAGCATAAGAATAACTACTTTAAGCACAAATGTTATTATTTAAATGTCTCGTTAAAACACTCTTTCTCTCTCTCTCTCTCTCTCTCTCTCTCTCTCTCTCTCTCTCTCTCTCTCTCTCTCTCTCTCTCTCGTGTCATTGAGATCTCACACCAATCGCTCCATCTCTCTCAAAAAACAATGCCATGGAAGAAGCCAAAAACAATGCCATTGACATAATATGAGTGAACAACAATAATTTTAAAACCAATATATTTCTTTCATTACAAGCTAGTGAAATACATCAGTACGAATGCAGTGGGTGTCGATGGAAGAAGGAAGGTGGTATGGGGTAGGGAGCTGTACTAAATGGTGCAGGTACGGGTGGGAATAGTGGCCTCGCAAGATAAGGCCGTGGTGCCCATGATGAGGGAGCTACAAAAGAACCCACGAGGGATGTATGTGGCATGACATGTCAATATTGGGGATTCATTGGAACACTAGGTGACCACCATGATGAGACACTTGACTATGATGGGCTCATGGGTACTGGGAGGAGTGGAAGATATGGTGCCCCCACGTCCATATACTGCTCTTGTCGAGCATACTCACTGACCTTTCCCCCCCTGAAAAATTGGGTACCCAAATCATCGTGCACAGAGGCAAGTGGTCGCAAACACGAACTAAGGCACACCTCATCGCTCTCCATGCTAATGCAATGTTGTTACAGTATCCTGCATGCTCTAGCCATGGTCCCAGTAAAGCAATCTAGAACTACATCCCCGAGGTCAGTTAAACGTCCCCAATAACCACCTGCCATAGTACAAGCTCACAATTGGCATAAATATAAATGGATGACAATGTTTTAAGAGACAATAACTATATTAGGATTTCACTACTCGAATCAAGCTGTAATTACCTTGCGAAAGGCTCGCTACACTCAACTATATATTAAATGGGATTTCCATCCACATCCAACTGGTATGGCAAGGTTTCCTCTTGCGGTTTCGGGTCCAAGAAGATATCATCACCCCACCTCTCGAAACCTAAACAATCTGCAGCTACCTCACCTCCCCACCTATCTTACTCTCACTAGGGTGCGTAAAGCCTAACGATGACCAAAACAGAGACCTACGTGCACACACTAGTAAGTACATTTACGGAGGGAAATCATTGAGCTTCGCTTTAATAAAATCAAAGAATCTTGCACTCACCTCTTCTTGGCCATCTTCTGGATATCACATATAGATATTGCGGGAAGTGCAAGAACAAAGTCCTTTGCAATGTGAAGTTCCAAGTTCTTGCATCTCGTACAGCAATCCCCAGGTGCTCCACACGTAGAGTGCACACCATAGTGCATTGGCCTATAGAGGAACTCTACAGCAAGCACAAAAGTCAACTCCACAAGTACCTCCCTAAAAACATTCCATCAAGGAACCATAACATCATCCTTGCGGAGATACAAATTTGTAGGAAAATTGGCCCACACCAAGCACAGGCCTCCAAGGCTATCGAAGGCATCCATGCTTCCCCACCTTGTCAGAGATCCCATGAATTGTTGTAATACTATAAGATTACTAGAACAACAAAGCATTTAAGGCAACTACAAACACTATAACAATGATGTATGAAGAGAGTGACTAGCACACTTGAGAGATTGTATCTGTGTTTTCGCTTTCCTAAAAGTGCGAGACGGAGGTGATCAATGTTGTACACCATGTAAGGCAAAATTTTTGAAAAAAGAGTTATGCTACTTCATACCTGTACAAGAGGCGTTGTGCTGTGCACGAAAGGTGTGGTTATTGGTCAAGATCCAAGGTGGCACGCATTTGTCCTTTCCACCTTACAAATGGCTTCTCAAAATGAGACTTCCTATAAGATTTTAGGGCATCTGTGATACCTACTCAAGATTTCGCTATGGCTGTCTTGTGCATGTAGGCTCAGTAGTAGGAGACCGCCTCCAACATCGCATACAATTGTAGCATGTACTCGGTCAATTTGAACCAATACACATGATGATGGATCCACATGAGGAACGCTCTATCAAATGGCAGAATCTATGCGTCCCTCATAGCAAACTCTCCATTAGCCAATATGTTAAGGAGCCTATACTTCCTGCATTATGAACAAGCATTATGTTTCTACTTACTTTAAAAAAATAATTTATTGCGTCAAGAGAGTAAGAGATCTTACTCTCCATTTGAAATATGTCCTCAAGAAATCTTTACTAGCTTGGGAAGAGTAGTGAATTTGCTAGCCTTTTTACCCCAGCCCTGGTATAAGATCACTTTTTTGAAAAACTCTTTTCCACAGTTGGGGTTGGCAATTTGTGCCAGCTCATGTCCCCTCTTAGTGAAAAGTGCCTCCGTTTGAGAGCATCCCTGTAGGTCTTGTCAAAGATTTCTACATTCAATTGGTATCCTCTACTCCCCTGCTCAGGCAAGCAACTTATCTTGGCTTGGTACGTGGCATCAAACTTCGACTGCACTGTGTGTGTGTTTAATAAACATATTTTGAAATCAAAACATGCTTTGAGAAAGAGACACGCACACACCTTGAAAACTAATTGTGGATAGGAGTGCCGTGGGAAGCTTCAGCCACTTGGATCTGTTAGGTCCCCAATGAGTAGTGCTTTTTGGGCCCAAGCATGATCAACGTCATTGAACTTTGATAACAATGATTATGGATTGGTAAGACCCACATGCTACATCATAAATATATCATGTGTCGTTGTGTTCGGGCACATAAATGGTAATGGTCTTGAAAATCTTGCATGCATTTTATGTTGAAAGAACGGTAGAGGAGGAGGAGACACACACACAGGAGCAAACCCTAATGTATATTGCAAACCCTAACCATAGAGGGAAGCCATGTCCACTCTCACACAAAGCATAATGCACTAATCCATAATCCACACAACACACAATGAGTTGTGTCCACACTCCACTAACCCTAGCTAATGTCCACACACTATGACCAGCTAGACACGCGGTCATTTATGTCTCACACATGTTCCTACCTAATCTGCCAGCACATAGCATAGCTGGCTCACACTGACATCGAGCTTGAATCTCAACAGCCCCTCTCAAGCTCATGATGTACTGCCGATGAAGATGTAGATGAGCTTGGGATATCAAGACTCTCAACACTCCCCCTCAAGCTCATCCCATGTACTCCCAACATAGTCCGGAAGTACTCAAACTTCTCCCTGCTAAGTGGCTTCGTAAAGATATCAGCCCACCTGCTCATCAGTCTTCACATACAACTGTACCATCCAGCACCTTTTCTCTGACAAAGTGATAATGGACCTCTATGTGTTTGGTCCTCGCATGAAACACTGGATTCTTGGCCAACTGTATACTGCTCATGTTGTCACAATGAATGACAACTTTGCCATCAATAGGCTCACATAAATCTGCCAAGAGACCCTTTAACCATACTGCCTCACAAGTAGCAATGGCTGCACCCCTGTACTCAGCCTCTGTACTGGATAAAGCAACTGTAGGTTGCTTTTTGCTACTCCAACTCACCACAGCACTTCCAAGTGTAAAAGCATATCCACTAGTAGACCTCCTGTCATATGCGCTACCTGCCCAATCAGCATCTGTGTAGCCATGTATGTCCAAGCTTTTACCACTCTCATAAAATAAACCATAATGTGCTGTGGTCTTCACATATCTCATGATGTGTCTCACTGCATCCAAATGTGGTTTCCTGGGGCTCTGCATAAACTGGCTGACTAGCCCCACAGCATAACTCAAATCCGGGCGTATGATAGTCATATATATGAGACTACCAACCATCTTCCTGTACATAGAAGGATCATCCAATTCCTCGCCATAATCAGCCCGCAACTTCACATTTTGCTCCAATGGTGTACTCATAGGCTTACACCCTGTCATGCCATACTTTGCCAACATATCCAATGCATATTGGCGCTGTACTAACCAAGTACCTGCATGATCTTTCACCACTTCAATTCCAAGGAAGTATCTCAACTCACCAAGATCTTTCATGTCAAATTGCCCACTCAAAGCTTTCTTGACATGCATCACATCTGCACCATGATCACCTATGATAATCAAATCATCCACATAGATGACTAGTAAAACAATCCCATGCTGTGTCTTCTTCACATAGAGTGAAGAATCTGCTGTAGAAATCTGAAAACCAAGTGAGATAAGATATCTGCTCATCTTATCACTCCAAGCACGAGGTGCTTGCTTTAGACCATACAATGCCTTTTTCAACCTGCATACGTGAGTGGGATATCTAGGGTGTACATACCCTTCTGGCTGTGCCATGTACACTTCCTCTTGTAGATCTCCATTCAGAAATGCATTCTTGACATCCATCTGATGCATTTCCCAGCCATTAGCTGCAGCCATAGCAATGACTGCTCTCACTGTGCCCATCTTAGCCACTGGACTAAACGTCTCATCATAATCCAATCCTTGGGTTTGTGCATAACCCTTTGCTACCAATCTTGCTTTATGTCTCTCAATAGAACCATCAGATTTGCACTTCACTTTGTAAACCCATTTACATCCAATAACATTCTTGTCCTTTGGTAATGCAACCAAATCCCATGTATCATTATGGACCAATGCGTCCATCTCAACATCCATTGCTTTTTCCCATGCATGCTCTCCAATAGCCTCTGTATAGCATGTAGGTTCCACATGCTTCACCATAGATGTCATATATGCATAGTGCATAGCAAAATCTCTATATGTCAATCTGTCAACAGGATATCTGACTCTCTGGGATCTCCGCAATGCCTGCGGGTCACTCTGTACACCTGTAACTCTAGCATGTGGTGGCACATATCTATCCTGTCTAGCACCAGGTGTGCGTAAAACAGGTATGCCAAGCTCCACATCCAAACTCTCAGAACTAGATGACTCATAACCTGTGATTCCAATTCCTTCGACTTTCTTTTTACCTTTATCCATAGCACTACTCCCAGTGCTTACACTCTCATGCCTCAAACATCCTGACCATGGACGTACACTGCTACTCTCAGCTTCTCCTGCTGGCCCCAGACATAGTAGTAGAACTAGAACTTGCTTGTGGTGGCAAGTTCACATGCACATCAGCCTCAAGTGACTCAATGACTCCCTCATCTTTTGCTTTGTACCAACTAGCAAGCTCATCAAACACCACATCTCGTGAGATGACCACTTGTCTAGTTTGAGGGTTATAACATTTGTATACCTTTCGATCCTGTGCATATCCCACAAATACACATTTCTTTGCCTTAGGATCCAACTTCCTTCTTCTTTCATCAAGCACATGTACATAAGCTATACATCCAAAAACTTTAAGATGTCCAATGTCTGGCCTGTAACCTGTGAGCCACATCTCTGGCGTGCTTCCATGAATGGCTGCTGTACAGGTGTTTTGTTCAATATATACACTGCAGTAGCACATGCTTCTGCCCAATAGTAATCTGGCATGCTCTTTTCATTGAGCATCGCCCTTGCCACTTCACATATAACTCTATTCTTTCTCTCAGCCACACCATTCTGCTGTGGTCTATACCTGCAAGTCAACTGTCTTCTTATTCCATGCTTCCTCAAGAAATGCTCAAAAGCTTTTGAGGTGTATTCACCACCTCCATCTGTCCTCAGACATTTAATCCAACAGCCATATTGCTTTTCTGCAAAAGCTTTGAAATCCATGAACTTTTCCAACACTTCACTCTTCTCTTTGAGAAAGTATATCCATGTCATCCTGCTAAAATCATCTATGAATGTAACATAGTATAAACTGCCTTTGATAGATGGGTTTTGTGCAGGACCCCATACATCACTGTGTACTGTCTCAAGTGGCCTGTTACTCATATTTCCTTCTCTAGGAAACCTTAACCTTGCCTGCTTTCCAAACTGACAGGCTTCACAAACATGCATATGTCCATCATATTTGAACCTAGGCAATCCATTGACAATGCCTCTTGTTTGCATGTTCTTTAATCTCTGTATATTGACATGTCCAATCCTCTTATGCCACATATCAATGTCCTGTACCACATTCCTGCTCTTTGAGAACAAGGCTGATTTTAGCTCAAGAATTCCAGCATCCAGCTTAAACAATCTTCCTTCTTTCTTACCTTTAGCAATCACTCTACATCCATGTTTGAGATCTTCAACAAAGCATCCATGCTCGTTGAAATGAACCTGTAATCCCTGTTCCACCATTTGACCAACTGAGGCCAAAATTTTAGTGATCGAAGGCACATACAGCACATCTGACATAGACTTTGTCTGACCATTGTGCATGACCAATGGTACACTTCCAACATGTGTAATGACATGCTGGGTATCATCACCTGTTTCCACATAGCCTTTTACTTCCATAGGCTTCATATGCTCAAACCATTCACCATGACATGTCATATGGTTTGATGCTCCTGAGTCCATATACCATGTATCATCATTCTCAGCATTTGTTGTCATAGAACCCACAACATGCTTCATGGCAAACAAATGATTTGCAGTTCCATCATTGCTACTTGATGCATAGTTACCACCATGTTGTGCATAGTTTCCACCATAATGACCACCACGTTGTGCTCTTCCCCCTCTCAAATCATTCTGTTTGCGGAAACAATCTCTCGCCATATGACCATATTTGCCACAATAATGGCATTCCACATCTTGCATAGAATTTTGTTGGCCTTGCCAACGTCCTCGACCAGGGGGTTACCTCTGCCTCGCTGAGGTGCATATCCACGACCACCTCGAGCACCATATGAAGGCTGAAAATTTTGTTGTGGAGGCATGTCCTGCCATCCACGACCATTACCACCACGTCCACGTGATGCAAATCTCCCCCTGCCTCTAAAGCCTCTCTGCGACGAGTAGAAAGCCTGATTTCTGCCATCATCATGGCTAGTAGATGCATCCAGAAATGAATCACTGAGCTTGATTTCCTCAACCAACAAGAGTGAAACCAACTCATCGAAGTCGGGTAGACCTGTACTCCTCACTGAGATAGATGTATCAAAGGATTTGTATTCCTTGCCAAGACCATGCAAGGTAATATCCACCAAATCATCATCAAGCATGGGGGCATTTATTGTGGCCAATGCATCTGCAAACTTCTTGATTTCTTGCACATAATCATGTATGCTCCTTTTATTCCTTTTGACATTATGTATCTACTGTCGCAATTGAGACTTGCGAGCACTCGTATCTGTATCAAACATCTTGACCAACGTATCCCATGCATCTTTGGGATTCTCAGCATCCTGAATGTGTATGAGCATAGCATCAGAAATACATATAGATAAATAATGCAGCACTTTGAATGCTCTCTCTGACCATTGCTTATGAGTAATAAGCTGCTGCTGTGTAGGTTGTCGAGGTAGCTCAGGCTCTGGCTCAGCACCTGTGATGATGAGATTCCAAAATCCTTTTCCTTTCAAGAAACTCTTTATCCTGTACTTCCATGCCTGGAAGTTCTTCCTATCCAGCTTTTCACCAACAATCTGAACTAGATTATCCGACATGTTTGCTCAATGCATACACCTTCCACACACTTCAAATCTGTAAATGAGCCTTCCTCAGCTCCACCACACTCCAAATCTGTAAATGAGCCTTCCTCAGCTCAACCACACTCCAATGAATGTTCCAGATACTCCAAGATAGCCAACAAACTCCAAATTTGATGTAGAAAATCAACCTGTAATCATCCAAGATGAACTGACTCACTCAGTGCGGGATACCCTGAATTGACACGCCTTCCAAGACTCCAAATCACAATGTAATGGTGCAATCAAGTATGGGCAACTTGCATTGACACCTAATCAACCTCAATGTTGAGTATCAACACCATCTGACAGTGTACATATCGATTTTTGAAAACCCCTTTCTCTGTTTTTGGAAAAACCAGAAAAACCAGAAAAAACCAGTAGAAAATTTGCTCTAATTCCTTCAATATTTGTCCAAATTGGGCAACCAGGCATTCATTAGCTTAGCATTAGTGTCCATCAACTCCATGTAAGAGGAATTTGTCCAATTGTAAAAGACCAAGGATTAATTGCTCGATTAAAAATGCTCTGTTTCTCTGCAACCAGTGGACAGCCTGTTTTAATCAGCTCATTCCCAGCTCAATTAAGCATCATTGACCAAAAAAATCACATAGCCCTCTTCTCCAAAGTGTAAAGCATCCAATTGCTAAAGAAGTTGTGGAAGATATCAAGCAACCAATGAGAAATCGATCTCCTCGTAGTCAAAAAACTAGAAAACTGCTCTGTTTCCTCCTCTCTGGCTGCGCCGCCTGCTGTAGGGTGATTTAAGAGAGTTTGTGATGCTAATTGATGATGATAATAGATGCCCAACACACCTAGGTACATGTGCAATCCACCAATGCTTGGATTTTTGCCAAATACATGCTCCAAATACTTCAATTTTGGGCTTCTTTTTCACTGTTTTGTGAGAGCTCAAAAACCAAAGATTTTCACACTTTGAAATGCATTCAAATTGCTCCAAAATCACAATAGGGCTTGCATAAGAGTTGCCATTACATCCCTCATTGTCAGATACATGTTTGCTTTGCCAGATTTACATGTATTTCCACCATACATCAATGTTCCCAAGCTTTAATGGAAAGCTTCAAAAACCAGAATTTTGCTTTGCTTTGATTTGCTTTGTTTTTGCCTGTATCACCTGCAATCCGCTCAAGGATGTTTAGAAGACCTTACCCGGTAGGCCAAGCTCTCAGATCTGATAGTATTTGGTGTGCTCCAAGCTTCACAGCTCCAATGGCAAGCTTCACAGCTTCTCTTCACAGCTTCTTCTCCCTCTTCACTCACTCACTCATAAACCCTAATAAATAGCACAAGGCTCTGATACCATGTTGAAAGAACGGTAGAGGAGGAGGAGACACACACACAGGAGCAAACCCTAATGTATATTGCAAACCCTAACCATAGAGGGAAGCCATGTCCACTCTCACACAAAGCATAATGCACTAATCCATAATCCACACAACACACAATGAGTTGTGTCCACACTCCACTAACCCTAGCTAATGTCCACACACTATGACCAGCTGGACACGCGGTCATTTATGTCTCACACATGTTCCTACCTAATCTGCCACCAGCACATAGCATAGCTGGCTCACATTGACATCGAGCTTGAATCTCAACATTTTAAACAAGGTAAATGATGACATATACAATGTTTTTTCATTTCATACACAAAAAAACAATGTGCAATTTGCTTATATGCACAACACCAACAAGAACTCCGCCTCCTCCTCAAGAAATCGGACCACTCTACGATTCACCTTGGGAATCCTCTCTCTTTCAACTCGATTAGTATTCGCCCATTCTTGCCAAACTTTGAGTTGATGGTTGACATCCCAAACAACAAAAATCTTCCCAACCATGTGTTGCCATCCTTCTCTCCTCTAGTATCGTGTTGTGAAACTCTACTATCCTTCTCTTCTCTAGTATCGTGTTATGAAACTCACTTAACAATGATAGGTCGTGATCAGCTACACTTCGACGGTCGAATGAGACCGGTGCTTTGCTAGGGAATCCCTCAGAGACAATGAATGCCATCATTGTCGATTGGTATGTGCTCTCCTCAATGCTTCTTCTGATTAACCCCTTGATGGAATCCTTGTTTGTGCAGATTGCCAAGTTTGCAAAGGAGGCAACAAAGTGGCACTCTAGGAAGGCGGTTTTGGTTATCGACCAAGTGGTCCTCCACCCAATTCATGGAGATGTGTCAATCAACCACTTGGCCGAAAATCTCCTTTACAGACTCCTCTTCTTCTACAATCACTGCTGGCCACATGATTGTCCGGCGAGCATTGAAGAACCAGCCCCCATAGTCAACTACTGTAATTGAGAGGTGTTCATTACCTCACTTGATGTGGCCACTTGGGATATTCCCACGTCTTGTGATAGTGCGATCTAGTAAACCCCTTCGAATGAGTCCGTGGAGGCATTTTATCTTTAATAAATTATTATGCAACCATATTTAAGAATAGTTCTTAAATTAGTCTTTAATCATGATTAATTATTGATCTAAGACATCTATTCTTTCAAATAAGATGCGATGCAACTTTGTAAATTAGCATTGCATTAAATATGCACATAATTTCTTAATATTTAGTAATTAAATTGCCATTTATATTAATCACAAGAAGATTACCTCAAGAATTTGAATGATTAAATCAACTTGGGTTGTGAATGTGTAGTTGTAATGTAGAGAACCTTAAATTTATCATCAGCACTCTTTATACACCACCAAATTCTCCAATTGATGGATTGATGTGTTGGGGACAAGTTGAGGGAAGAGAGAGGGAGATTTTGGGATGAGAGGAGAGCAAGTTGAGGAAAGAGAGGGACGAGAGAGCATTAAGGGGCGAGAGGGTATTGCGGGCAAGACAACGTTAAGAAAGGGCGGTGGCGCTTATGTTAAGGGCTCACAAAGTGTGATCTCTCCCACTCGGTATATAATGATTTTAAAGCTGTTGTACAGCCACGTGGCTTGCGTGTTGGACAACCACGCAAGCCACACAGCATGCAGGCCACGTTATCTGGCATGTGGCATAGGCCACATGCCAATGCCACGCAAGCCACACAGCATGCAGGCCACGTTATCTGGCATGTGGCATAGGCCACGCACAATGCCACGTGTAACGCCCACGTGCGGGCATTACATGTGCCAAGTGTAATGCGCACACTTGAGAATTACACATGGACTACACAGTCCACATGGCGATGCCACATGTAATGCTCAAGTGTGGGCATTACACATGGCGTGTCATGTCCAACCATGTGTAATGCCATGTGGCATCACCACATGTATTATACAGGCGTGCCACGTCCAACCGTGTGTAATACATGTGGCTAGGTATTACACGTGGCACCAGTGACTTGGCACCACGTGTAATGGCCGAGTGTGGGACACTCGGGCATTACATGTGGTTGCTGCCATGCATGGTGTGCGTCGCATGTGCTGCGTGCGTCGCACGTGGTGGCGGCACACACCGTGTTGGCCTCTGTGTGCTAGCCACATCAATGCGTGCCAACGCATGCCCGCATGGCCTATGGCACGAAAGCCATGCAACGTGACCTATGTGCCACATGCCACTCGATGTGGCCGGTGGTGGCTGGCATGCATGCCATGCAACTTGCATGGCCTACATATATGAGGGAAAATAAAAGCCCTCCACCCAAGCGGCCCCTCCCCTCCCTATCCTCTATCAAAGCCTCATGCCCCCGACCTCTCCTCTATCAAAGCCTCACGCCCCACCCCACTTCCATCAACGTGCCTCCTATTCTCCTCATCAGCGTGTAGGCGCCCCCACACCTCTCTTCCATCAATGCGCCCTCCCTTTTTCCTTTTACACATCATGGCCACACCATCATTAGAGGAGCTAACTATGGAGTATATAATCTTGCAAAACAAGAATACATGGCGCTTGATGAGATGTACAAGAAGGACTCAAACAATCCAGACTTGTACCAAGCTAGAGAAATTTCAGGGAGCTTATTATGGAAATTAAAGCAAATAATCAAAGCAAAGGAGAACGACCTTGCAACGATAGATATGTTCGAGCTCAGAATATTAAGTGCGATTTCTTAGTGGACGACATACAAAGTCATCAACGATGAGAATGAGCAACTAATTAGAAATTTGACCCAATCAATGGTTGCGCATTGCAGAGCCTAATGAGTGTGTTTCCTAAGTATTGAACGTAGTAATAATGCTGGCGCTACTTCATAATGCTAACTTCTTTAATGTAGTAATAATGTTGGCACTACTTCGTAATAATGCCAACTTCTTTAATGTATTTGTCAAGTTTTTTATAGCTTAATAATGATAATGTTTTTCAATGTTTATCTTGTAAACCATGATGTGGGAGAGAGAGGAGAGAAAGAGGAGAGAGATGAGGGAGAGAGAGATAAAGAGGAGAGAGATGAGGGAGAGAGAGATAAAGGAGTGATAGTAGAGAGAGAAGAGGGGAGAGAATAATATCATAGGATATTTTTTAGAATTAATTTTTTTAAAAAAAATAATAATTGATTTAAAACGATCGAATTAAAAATGGCCAACTTATTTAAGGGTGTTAATCACAATTCAATACTTGTATGCTCCCTACCTGTGGTGCCATTATTTCTTATTCTTATGTACTACTTTTTTTTTCCTCTGTACAATGAGCTGTACAATCACATTCCCATCTTCTAAGAAGAATCTAAGTTTCAACAATGGACGAGTTCTCATGAGTGCAAAGTTTTTATAGGAACAAGTAGCTCCCCACTCATTGTATGGATTGCAAGCCATAGTAAATATTGGGTCTAAGAGTTGCGTATTCCTCTCGAGGCAACCTCAAATCATGAAGGGGAGGAGTTCTATATACTTGAAGACTCTCTTAGTTGATGCTTCATTAAATTCAAACCCACAACCAATAGCCATCTTAGATAGCCCCCACCTAGAGGTCTTCCAACTCAGAAGAATGTGATAGATTTATGCAGCCCCTTTCAAGATAACAACAAAACTGATGCATCAAGCTCATCCACTACTACAAGAGAAGATGGTAAGAGCATTTTGGAATATCTTTGGAGCATGAACACATTAACAAAGATTTTGTTGAATGTCAAAGAGCTTATCAAGGCCTACAAGGGTAGATCGCAATGATGGGGCAAGGAAGGTACACATGTGTCTGGCTAAATAAATCATAATGGCAGCACTAGTGCAAGAAGGTGGTTCCTCACATTTCATTGGGGAACAAGAGTTCATCAACATTGCAAAGGAGATGGGACCACCACTAGTGGAAGACAATTGGCAGGCTAATCTGATTGGGAAATTAGGTTTGTGTAAAAGAGTTATTAAAATCTAAATAAGTAAATTTTGATATTTAAACAATTTGATTTTTAGGTTTCAGAGGTCAGTCAACTGCACCGACAAGGGTCTTCAAAGGAGAGCTTTGTCTTGGATGCACTTCTGTGAAGCGAGAGTGCACTTATGACTTCTTGCATAGAAGTAGGTTCCCAGGTCAAGGGTCCTCAGGTGAGAAGTGCTAAGATGTTGGATCCCCTTTAGGGTTGGATTTAGCAAATCGAATGCAATGGACCGGCTCTAGCAACCTACAACATGCATGAATATAGTTCGACCACACCCGACGAACATGAGATTGGGTGACCATGGCTTGTTATGTGTATGATCTAAGGTAGCATATTACCAATGTAGAGTATTTAGGTAGTTAGAGCTAGCTAATTATGTAACCTCTTAAATGACCAGAGTTTTTGTAACACAGCATGCAGGATCTTCTCATGATTGTGACATGTGAAATAAAAGATGAGGATATGGAGGCCCAATGTCTATTTTATGAGAATGCATTAATGAAGTGATGGAAAACCATGGTTGTGAGAGGGAAGATTTATTTGGTTACATGGTTGTTGACGAGGCTCAGGCTAACTGGAATGCAGTTCAGCATGTGTTCAATGGTGGAAAAATTAACATCCTCACAAATAGGGAATTTTATGAGAATGCATTAATGAAGTGATGGAAAACCATGGTTGTGAGAGGGAAGATTTATTTGGTTACATGGTTGTTGACGAGGCTCAGGCTAACTGGAATGCAGTTCAGCATGTGTTCAATGGTGGAAAAATTAACATCCTCACAAATAGGGAGAGGTCTTGCCTATTTCATTGGGAGGAGTAGAGCATGGTTGCCCACATAACAAAGTATGTGTGTGTTACATCTCAAGGAGAGCACAAAGCAATGTGCGAGAAGTGGCACATGGCTCCTACCAGTGAAGCTACATCAGTAGAGGCTCGATTGATACATCAATGGTGGCGCAATGGTCATGTGCTGGATAGGAATTTGTCAACATGGACTCTTGGTTGAGCTGGTGGGAGGTGCGCATAGCATATTAGGGTTCAGTCATGAGGACAACAATAGAGAGAAGTAATGATGGTCCAAATACCCCAAGAACAAACCTAGCAGAAAGCAAGCATGGAAGTTGGCTAGCAGGGGCAAGAATATAAACACAAGATTTCTCTTTACGATGTATGTACTATCGATATGACAAATGCAATTTTGCAAAGCACAAAGGCAATCTCTTACTCTCAAGGCAAGCACATAGGGAGATGTCCAATCTTGAAGGAACTAAAATAACAGTGCTCTACAAGCTCAGCCCAAGTGGTTCGAACATTTAATCAGGCAATTGAAGGAACACCCATATATAAGGCACCTACCCCTCTCACTGGTGTGACAAAGAAAGTGCACGTTACAAGAGACCATCTGCTATGGTCATTGATATTAATGATAAGGCCACGCATCGACCAAAGTGCAAAAAGGCCATGCATCGACCAGACTGCAAAAAACATGTAAGAGACCGCAAGTATGTTGGGAGGTCACAAAAGATTAATTTCAAGGACCATGATACAGTCACTACTCCAAAAAGAAGAATGGAAGTCACAGAGGGAAATGCCATTGAGCACAAAGTGAATGAAGCAATGTGGGCAATCAAAAGGACATGCATTGGCAGCAAGGTCACATGTAGCGAAATGCCTCATGGGGGTAAGAGGTGTGAGCAACACATAGCTGGATCTAATAAGGGTGTGCCTACACCTTCCTTGAAGGTGATCGCAAGCACCCTAATGCTCTCATTAGACAATGGATGTGGTTCTTCCCTGACCACGTGCTTCATTGCTATATTATGGAGACTAACATAGACCTAAAGCCCAATCCACCACCCAAGATATGGATAATTGCTATAGAAACCAACCTCACAAACGAGGAGGTATATTCATTACGAGAAGGTGGATACTAGGTGGAGAGCAAGAATATAGACCTAAAGCCCAATCCACCACCCAAGATATGGATAATTGCTATAGAAACCAACCTCACAAACGAGGAGGTATATTCATTATGAGAAGGTGGATACTAGGTGGAGAGCAAGAATATAGAAGGTGTTATGACCACCCATCACGTAGCAGAGTGGCGTCAAGGTTCTTTACAACTACAACTTCAAAAGATCTGCCATATGGGTCCACTACTAACATAGAGGCTGGTGGCTCAGGCATGCAAAATGGCATAAGAGTCAAGTACCACATTGATATTCAAAAAAAGCAGCCAAAAAAAACGCCGCTTTGAAAATGAAAGCTCGAGGCTGTGGAGAAGTGGATCGAATCAATGGAAGAATACTTCGATGTCACCGGGTACAGGCTCTTGCAAGGCTGAAGATAGTGGAGACAGCTAGAGTGGCATGGAGAAACCACTGTGAGACAAACCATCTCGACCGAAATACCCAAACCTGGACTGATCTCAAAATTTACCTAAGGACAAGGTTCCGTCCTCCCGGCTTTTTAGAAACAAAGATGAACGAATTCTTAGAGGTAACCCAGGGGAGTAGAACTATTGAAGCATATCACCAAGCATTTGCCCTCCTCCTCAGATACTCGCCTCTGAAGAACAGCTAATGCCCAGGTTCATTCGGGGACTGAACAAACCTTTGAATATCCTGGTGAAGAATGCCAAGCCAGTTTCCATGGGGCCAAAGCAGTTCGGATGGCGAAGGATTTTGCCAAAGCCTTTGATGTCAAAGTCCCGCCAAAGCCAGCACCATCACCTTTCAAAAGGTTTTTATTCCCAGAAGGTGATTCCAACCTTCCTCCATCTAAGAGATATCAAGGTCAAACCCAGGATATGGGAAGTTCCAGAATGGAAGAAATGTCCTTTTCTCGAAACTCAATCCCCTGGATTTCAACTTCAAAAGTTTCACCCTTGAACAAGAGAGTGAAATGCTATAAGTGTCAAGGGTTTGGACATCGCAGCATGGATTTCCCAACTCCTTTTGGATCACGGTTTTCAGGGTAGGAAAATCAGGGATCAAGATTCCAAACTCCAGCCCCTTCTGTCCAGAGTAATCAGGATTCTATCTGCCAAAATCAGGGAAATCCCAGAGGTAGACCCTCTATCCAACCTGCAGTTTCAATCCAAAGTAATGCAAGACCTCCACCTCAGAATAGGGGAAGCCAAAGAGAGTTGTTCCCAAATCGACCGTACACTTCCAAGGCAGTAACGCCGAAAGTGATTGAAGAAGAAGAAGAAGATGAAAGAGATCATACTCCACCTGCGAGATGAGGACATCTCGAGTTTCTTAAGTGGGGTAGAATATAAGATTCCTCCCTAGCCCCTCATGATGTCCAAATTGTAGTCAAACCCCTCTTCAGAAATATGAAAGATCTTGTTTCTACCTATTTTGGCCTAGAGAGAGAAAATATTCTAGAGAGAGGTTATTCAGATTTTGGATATTTTTGATGGAAAAATATCTCTTTGTATTTAAATAAGTTCCCCCGAAATAGAAGTTCAAAAAGATTTTCAGAAGGTGCATTCAAAAAATAAATTATAATCTGTTCAAAAGGCCTTATCTTGGGGGTCCAGATTTTCTGAAAATTTTAAATTAAGGTTTTGAGGGGCCAATCAGATTCATCCAAATGTGTGGAGGAGATAAATAGAAGAAATAAAGAAAATCCCCCCAAAAATGAGTAAATACTCACATAAGATGAAGAGTTGACTAAGGACAAGGATATTAGTTAAAAAAGAAGAGATATTTAGTGAAATGATGAATTTTTGACACCTCAAGATGGGGATTCCCCCTCATGAAAGAGGTGCCTACTTCACATGTGTGGTGGAGTTTAAAATTATCAAAAATTGAGTCTATTTCATCTCTCCTCTCTCCAAATTCAAGTCTAGTTCCAAAAAGTAAGCTAAACTGATCTAAAAATGGTCAAAAATTGACCAAACTGATTTGAAAAATTCTAGAATCAATTTGCTTGGTTAGAGGCTCACTTTTTCCTATAAATAGAAGCCTTCCCCTTTGTTGAAGCTATAGTGTTTTTTGCACTATTACCCTGCTTCTCCCAAGAGCCAAAAACTGTGAATTTACTCATAATTCATTACTTTTTGACCTTCCCTCTTCTAAAGATTGGTGGCCACTCTTGTTTCAAACAAGAGTAGATCCCTCAAACCATCAAGCCAAAGGAAAGCTCTCAAATTCCTTTGTAAGTTAGAAATTCTCTCTTTTTTCTGTTCATTTTATAGTTTTTATGATTTTTGTCTTCTCTAAAATGAATATGATGTTATGCCTCATTGAAAAAAGGCATTCCCCTCTCTCTTCTTTAGTAAATCCAACCATTCTTTATCCTAGATGAATGATTAATGGATAAAATCAATTTTTTCATAATATTTCTCTTAAATAAGTAGAAAATGTTTACATTAGAATGATTTAAATACTCTTGGTGAATTCTAATTAATTTTAGAGAGTTAAAAATTGAAAAATGGTCAGCCATACAAAGGAGGTTATGGCAAAATTTTCTATAATTGTGTAAAATAAGTTTTACTTTTTCTTATTCAAAAAGATTAATTCCCATCGTATATGTATTCTTAAAGTGTTATTTTTCATCCTAGGTATAGAAAAATGCATACTAAAAATATTTTATTAAAAAAGTGTTACTTTCTTTAGAATTAAATTCTATGCATAGAAGGAAGCATATTGAAATTGTTATTTTGATTATAAAAGTGTTATTTTCATCATAAATGATTTTTTTGCATAAATGGATGCATAAAAGAAATTCTTTTATATTAAAAGAGTGATTTTCATCATAAATGATTTGTATGCATAAACATATGCATAAAAGATTTTTTTATTATTAAAAGTGTGATTTTCATCATAAATGATTTTTATGCATAAATGGATGCATAAAAGAAATTCTTTTATATTAAAAGAGTGATTTTCATGATTTGTATGCATAAACATATGCATAAAAGATTTTTTTATATTAAAAGTATGATTTTCATCATAAAAGGATTTTATGCTTAAAGTAGATTCATAAAAGAAATTATTTTATTATAAAAGTGTGACTTTCATCAGAATTGAATTTATGCATAAAAGAAAGTTTTTATTTTAAAAGAGTTATTTTTCATTGGATTTAGTTTTTATGCATGGGAAGATGCATAAGAGAAATTCTTTTATTCTAAAAGTGTAATTCCTACTAAATTGGATTTATGCATGGAAAGATGCATAAAGAATTTATTTTAATCCAAAAGTGTTATTCTCATCAATTTTGATTTTATGCATAGAAAGATGCATAAAGAAATCTATTTTTATTTCAAAAGAGTTATTTTCATCAATTTTGATTTTATGCATAAATTAGATGCATAAAGAAATCTATTTTTATTTCAAAAGAGTTATTTTCATCAATTTTGATTTTATGCATAAATTAGATTCATAAGAGAAATTCTTTTATTCTAAAAGTGTAATTCCTACTAAATTGGATTTATGCATGGAAAGATGCATAAAGAATTTATTTTAATCCAAAAGTGTTATTCTCATCAATTTTGATTTTATGCATAGAAAGATGCATAAAGAAATCTATTTCTATTTCAAAAGAGTTATTTTCATCAATTTTGATTTTATGCATAGAATGATGCATAAAGAAATCTATTTTTAGTTCAAAAGAGTTATTTTCATCAATTTTGATTTTATGCATAGAATGATGCATAAAGAAATCTATTTTTAGTTCAAAAGAGTTATTTTCATCAATTTTGATTTTATGCATAGGAAGATGCATAAAAGATTGATTTTTAATTCAAAAGTGTCATTCTCATTTAAAATAAATTTATGCATAAGAAGATGCATAAAAGATTGATTTTTATTTCGAAAGTGTTATTCTCCTTAAAATGGAATTTATGCATAAATAGATGCGTAAAGAAATCTTATATCAAAAATAAGAATTCTCTTGTATTCTATAAATAGATATGATGATGTGAAATGAATCAGATAGATGAAAATGAATGAAGAATGGATGAAGATGTATGTATGTGAAAGAATGGATGTAGATATATGTATGTGAAAGAATGGATATAGATGTATGCATGTGAAGAATGGATGTGGATGTATGTGAAAGGAAAGATGTATGTGTATGTGATAAGTATGGATGTGGATGTATGTGAAGGATGTATGTGTATGTGATAAGTATGGATGTGGATGTATGTCGAAGAATATATGTGGATGTGAATGTGATGGATACGAACGAGAATAGAGGCGATGAGATGTGATGTAAATTGGATAGATATGAATGATAAGGGATTTAAATGAATGATATAAGATGTGAATGAATATGATAACACATAAATCGAGATGTGAATGAATGATAAGGGATGTGAATGGATGTGATGTGATGTGAATCGAGATGTGAATGAATGATAAGGAACGTGAATGAATGTGTTAGCATGTGAATCGAGATGTGAATGAATGAAATGTGATGTGAAGTGGATGTGATAATATGCAATGTAAACTGAATATATGTTAATGTATGAGAAGTGATGAGATGTATGGGTAGATGCAAATGGATGAGATCTGATGAGGATAAATGAAGAAATAAGTGATGAAATAGAAAAAGATGTGATTAGATAAAAATGGGGAATGCTAATGAAATGAATGTGGATTGATGTAGATGAATGTATGAATAATGTGGATTGACATGTGGATTGATGTAGATGAAGGTATGAATAATGTGGGTTGATGTGGATGAATGTATGGATGATGAGGGGTGATGTGGATGGATGAATGGATGATGTGGGTTGATGTGGATGGATGTATGGATGATGTGGATTGATGTGAATGAATGTATGGATGATGTGGATTGATGTGGATGATGTGGACTGATGTGTGAATGATGTGGATTGATGTAGATGGATGAATGGATGATGTGGTTTGATGTGTGAATGATGTAGATTAATGAAGATTGATGTATGGATGATGTGGTTTGATGTGTGAATGATGTAGATTAATGTAGATTGATGTAAGGATGACGTGGTTTGATGTGTGAATGTTGTGGATTGATGTAGATGGATGTATGGATGATGTGGTTTGATGTGTGAATGATGTAGATTAATGTAGATTGATGTATGGATGATGTGGTTTGATGTGTGAATGATGTGGATTGATGTAGATGGATGTATGGATGTTGTGGTTTGATGTGTGAATGATGTGGGATGATGTAGATGGATGTATGGATGTGGATATGGATGTGGAAATGGATGTATGGATGTGGATGTGGATGTGGATGTATGGATTGGATATGGATGTGTATGTATGAATGGAATGTGGAATAAGTAATGTGGACTAATGGGATAATGTGGAAACACGAGTTCATTATAGAAACTGTATTTGTGACCTATTTGTAAATGACTGTTTTATGTCAAGAATACTGGGGAAGCATTTTGACCGTCTTGTGATTAAGGTCATGGGAGACCTAACTAATAAAGTTGCAAAAATAGCTGACGGAGAGTCAACGGAGGATGTCTCGCGTAGCATGGTCGGCCGAGGTCTTGACCAGCCTCGGTTCGATTTAAATGGTGAGCTTCCAGTACGGTGGATGAGGGACCAAGGAAGCGGCCTATGAGTGAAGCGCTAGGTGACCTGCGAAGGATCCTAGAGGGTGCTGACCATACGGTGCTCAGGCTCTGGGTCGCCGAAGAAACCCACACGTGCGTCATGGAAGATATTGAAACAAGGAGTAAGAGTTGTTTTTTGAAACCGGGCATGGATCTGGTTGATTGACCTTGTTGGTCCTCAACGGATGAGTCCATGACTCTTTTATATGGATCTGTTGGTTGATCTTGCTGATCTTCCACAGAGATTCCATTTTGTTATATGAATATATTGCCGGTTACTATGAGCTAGGAACTCGAAAAGGCCCCTGAGTGAACAGGTGGTGAGCATTCTGGTTGCCAATGATGCCATAAGTACACCGATGAACGAATGATTGGAAATAAGGATTCAACCACAGATTTTGAGGATTGTAATTAGTGACACAATGGTTTCATTAAAGGATTGTTTTAAAGATAGCTGATGCTAAGAAAAAAAAAAGAAAATTTCATATTGGGTGTGTAAGTGGTGTGACTAGTTTTATGTTTGCATGAACTTCCGGCTAGGGGGCCTGGGAACTCTTTTCCCTGGTACCCGGGACAAAACCTAACCAAATTCCTAATTAGATCCTATCACTATAGTGGTTGGGCGGTTGGCTAACCCATGGGATTGGATGGGGTTAGTAGGCTGGATTGGATGGGGTTAGTAGGCTGGATTGATGGATCCGTAAATCCAGACTCAATTTCTGTTTAGTTCGATAGATGAAGTAAATTCCGGACAAAAATTGTTCTATGGAAAAGAATCAACGGCTGTGCCTCTCAATGAGGAAAAAAGCGTTGGTCTCTATGATCCAAGTACAGTCTTTTTCCCTGATCTGACTATGGGACTTACGGGTTCAGTCAGATGAACTCAGTTAGTTAAGGCTTTTGACTACGTTAGGGAAAAGTTAGTTAAGGCTTTTGACTACGTTAGGGAAAAGTTATCTTGGTGGAATAGCCCATACTTTCCGGACAAAGGAAGTTTTTTTCGGGTTCGGTTTTGGAAAAACCGATGGATTAGTCTCTTGTCCGGATATCCGTGGGCAAGGCCCCGAGTGTGGGACCCTGAAGTGCTACTTCCGCTACTAGCACCCCTGAATTTGTTGCGCGGTGGGACAGGGATCTTACACTTTTTTCCTCTCTCTCTTCATGGAGGGGAGGTATCTTTTTGGAATCCGCTCGCTCGAATCACAAAATAAGCTCACTCAAAAATGCTCGCCAAAAAAAACCCCCACTAGGACTCCCTATACTCACAGCTAACAACTGTTGATGGTCTTCTAACTCAGGAGTACCTTTCTATTCGACTCTCCTTGACTTCTCATATAGCTGACTATCATACCTGACTCAAATTGGGCCTCAGCTGATCCTGGTGTACTCCTTTCTGACCTGACTCAAATTGGGCCTCAGCTGATCCTGGCATACTCCCTTCTGACCTGACACAGTCCCCTTAGCTGACACCTAGATCACTAGCAGTGCCAGATCTATCAGACTGACTTCTGGCTGGTTTTGATTGTCAGCCTAGATCTCACAAGTGTTAAAAAAAATCTATACTCCCACCACATCAACTAGCCTCTCTTGGCACATAATTATCTCCAACTACCTCTGTCAAAATTTTCTGACTCAAACACAAGCTAACTGACACATATCATATTCAACACAAGTCAGCTCTTCACTCACAATTGTTTCTTTTCAACAAACTCCATCAAAACAACACAGCTAAAACCAAAGTATAAGATTTCATTAATCCAACAGAATCAGACTTCCTTGTGTATATATAAAATTGAGCCAATCTCAACACCCCTAAGATTTGGGGATAGAATAAAAGAAAGAGAAGCACCACAAAACCAAGGGACTTCCACAAAATTATCTCAACAAAACCCTATATTTCAATTCCACAAAGAACTAGAAATAACAACCAGAGCTACAGCTACACTCTGGAGACTTCCACGAACAAATATCACAGAGAATCGTTGAATAAGACTGAGCTGATCCAAGTTCCACAGCAGTGTCACAGCCTCAGAGGTCCTAGGGAACCCACCTCGTATAGTACCCTCTCACCTTTGCAACCTCTGCTCTGGGAAACCTCAAGTCTACTCAAACAAAACCTATGTCGTCTTCTTCTCAAACAAAACAGTCACAAACAAACTTCCACAATAGAACTACTTCACCCAAGTGTCTGTTAGCTTTTTTACGAGTCTCTTCTCTCTTCTCTCTTACCTTCTTCACGACCCTCTTCTCTCTTCTCTCTTACTTTCTTCCACCACCCTTGAAAACTTCCCAAAATCACCTTCTTCAACTCATTGCCACCTTTGATTCTTCCAGAAAGTTGCATGCTTGGTACTCGTTGGCCCATGTGCTTTCCTTCACGCACCTACCAAAATCCACTTGACCACACAACAGTCATCTATTTCCTAAAGTTTCTAACCAAACTCAATACGTTTTTTCTTATTCCTGGGGTTGGGGTGGACATATCCAATGAGCATGTTCTTTGGGCACAAAAAAAAAACCTATCAATGTGTACATACTGTCAGATTTTTGCATTACAGTCACGAGACAATGGGGAACATTGCATTACATTGCATGCCTAGTCGTTGATTAAGTAAAACTCTTGGCTACATTGCCTTGATTGAATTCATGCCAAGGATTAAGTAAACCTCTTCGCTGCAGAATAGTCTTGGCTGCATAAACAATAATTGAGTGCACAAGAATTGGAAAAAGCTAGCCAGGTGCAAGTTGTATGCCTTGGAAAATTGTAAAGTGGTGCCATTACTTTGCAAGTGTATTGTAGCTAAGTGAATGCCCCAGCCTAAGGTGAGAGTGAACAATGAAAGATCGAGGGCATAGCATGCAAGATTACATTTTATTGATCAAGGGTTGAAAATCCCCCTAGAAGCATAATATTGCTTAATCAACACAATGACCTCAGGGTCTAGCCCACACCCCAAAGGGAAAAGGAAGGTCCTAGAATCAAGCTTAGAGCCATACTTGTGATCACAAATCTCATGGAAGCGAAAAAGAGCTATATCATCACGTAGCTCATAGCAGCATACATGGGAGCTTGACTAGTTACCTAAATAGCGGAGTGTGGTGGGGGTGCAACTAGGGTCTAGGGGTGAGGGCACCTAAGGTGTAGCATTTGGGCGACCAAGCATGCTAAACTTGGGTGGCCAGGCCCTTATAAGTGCCTGGGAGTGTGACTCTATGATTGGGTGGTGACTACAGCTCGTAGCCCTCTTGGCTGTGATTATCAGAAAGGTTCCTATTACATTGGCCCATATTCAATTATATGCTAGGCCACCCTTTCACACTACACTTATTCATGTCCATGGGCATGCCCAACCCTAGTCCTAGCCCTTGGTCCTTTTCACATCCCCTTCATCCCTTGGCCTTGGGCCCAAATTGACTTGAGTCCATTTTTAACTTTGTTACAAACCATCCCCACCCAAGAAGTTTTATCCTTGAAACCTTAAGTATACATGTGCAAACTTGCATGGATGAAGTATACCATCAAGGACTCATCTCAAGCAGCATGTTCATGCATGAGCAATGTATGTTGGAGCAAAAAAGACATATGTATGGTTGCAAACTGCCCACAATGCACTCAAATCAAGCCATATCATGTACTCCATAATGGCATATGCGCTTCTAAAAGCTTCCACGTATTTTGCATCTAAAACCAAAAGGTATAGGACTGTCCAAACAATGATTTTCAGAAATTCCACCAACCCATAATCACTATTTTCATGCACCAATTGATTCCTCAAAGGTAGCCAAAGGATGAATGTTAACCCAATTCTAGGGTTAACAAGAGCTACCTCCATTATCTTACATCAAGGAGTCATAGTAGATACACCAAAGGGTCATACATTTAAGATGTAAAGCAATGGTGTCCAAAGCTACAACTTGGACGAGCACCCGTAATGGTGTGACGGAGTATTTATGGCTATTCTCGCTTCAAGAGTTTATGGTAGTAAGTTAAGATGAAGTCCTAAGTGATTTACTTCATGGATATATTATGAGAGTAGTCATTGTAATAGCATTAGGCCTCTTATGAGCCTAAAGTGCCCGACTGGCCACAGTTTAAGTGAGTGTGAACACTTATGGCCATGTATATAAGTGAATATCTCTCATAATACAACATACTCTCCCATTGTGCAATTGAGTCTTGTTCTTACTAATCCTCTTGCTAATCTCTCTCCCTAATGCATGCTAGTGAGTGTGTGTGAGTGAAGTGAGGTGAGAGGAGGGACGAGTGCCCGTAGTGCAACACGACGGTGTGACAACACTCGCGAGAGACACGGTGGAATTGCTTCTCAAGGAGTTGTAGAGCTTGGACACCTCAAGGGTTACGAGCTTGGCCATTGGAAAGATCCTCACTAATGACAATTGCGGTTCTCCAGGTAATCTCTTTTTGGATGTGTTTCAAGGAGGATTAGGGTGAGCCATAACATTTTTGGTGTTGCTGTGTCGGAGAGCCATCCCTTGGCTTTTTCCATCGTTTTTCCTCTAATCTCCGCATTACCCATTGCCCATTATCTTTATTAATGGTTTCCCATGAAAAAGATGTAGATTTGATGGTGATTTGGTGTAGAATAGCTCTTTTTTTTGTTTTTGAAAAAAATGCCTTTTGCTTAATTTTTAGCTTAATTTGTTGTTTTTGTTGTTGTTGTTGTTGTTGTGGTTTTTCATGTTCTTAGGTATGTCCTCAATTGAGGATCATGTTATTAATCCGAATGGGATTAACATTTCCCCCTTCCTGATGTAGGTTCTATCCTCAGAACCTGTTACCGAGGTCGGGGAAGTCCTGGTATTCATGTCGGTAGAAGTTGCGTCTGGACTGAAGTTTCCGGAGTGTTCGACAGAATGCCGAGCGGGACTTCCAAAAGCCAGTCTCGATCATGTCTTCAAATGTCAGATGCATATAAGCTGGAAGACATCTTAAGTGATGGTAATATATCAGCATCCCTCTGTCTGAAGCCCCTTTGTTCATGTCAAACTGTAGATGCTGCGCTTCAAAGCCATCATAAGGTTCTTTAGGTTGATCTATGAGTACCACCAATAACTACATGAACCTAACACTGGCCACAATTGCAGGGTCATGTATTCCCAACAAAAATAGTATCACTCCTGGACTCTCCGTTTTGAGACTAGCTGAACGAGATCCAGTAACAGATTACAATAAACATTGGTCCATCATACAATATCTTCCTCGACATACTCATGGGTGTCCTCGGCACCACGAGCCCATGCATTCCCTGGTCAGAACCCTTTAGGATCCTCCTTAGGTGTCCTGGCACTTCACTCAGGGACCGCTTCGTTGGCCATCGTCCATCGTACCGGAAGCGGACCATTTTAACCATACCGAGGCTGGTTGCCGTGTGAGCTGTCCTTTGAACACTCCCTGCCAGCTATTGCAAAAAAACTTTCCTTAGAAAAACACATATACCAAATGCTCCCTCCAGTATTCTGGTGCGTAAGATAGTCCTTTAAGAAAACAGGGTTTCTATGCAAGTTTTCAGTTTTGATTTTTCTTTGAATACAATGAGTATATCTTAAATCCGCGTCCCTAAAACTTCTTGATCGTAGGTCTGAATTCCAAAAAAGAATTCCTCGAATTCTGTAACATTGATCCTCATATCAATTCAAAGGGTCTCAACTTAGTTTCATATTTGGTGGGAGATTTGAGTGAATTTTCCTGAACTGGTCACATCGTCTTTCCTTGAAACTGACAAAAGAGTTCATAGTATGATTCAGGTTTCGAGTCTGATAAGGTTCTTCCTAAACTATCTTTCTCAAAAAGGGGGGGTGATATTTCAATTACTATTTTACTGAATTTCATTCAGTGAATAATCACTTAAATGATTTCTAAACTAATCACGAATTTTGATGAGGAATAAGTTAATCATTTATCTAAAATTTCGACTTCGATAGATTTTTTGAATTTTCTCATTACAATCCGAGTGAATATAAAACGATAGAAATTTCTCTCACAGAATATTTACTTATTCATTTATCAATTATTCATGGAAATTAAACATAGAATTAAAGAGAAATCTAATTTTGATATAAAAAATCTTTATGCATCTATTTATGCATAAAATCCAACTTCAATGGAAATAACACCTTTATATAAAAGAAAATCCTTTTATGCATCTATTTATGCATAAAATTAATTTAATAGGAATAACACTTTTAAAATAAAAAGAATTTCCAATATGCATCTTTCTATGCATAGAAATTGAATCTAATGAAAACATCACTTTTATAATAAAAAAATTATCCAATATGCATCTTTCTAAGCATAGAAATTGAATCTAATGAAAACATCACTTTTATAATAATAGAAATATCCAATATGCATCTTTCTATGCATAGAAATTGAATCTAATGAAAATAACACTTTTATAATAAAAAATTATCCAATATGCATCTTTCTATGCATAGAAATTGAATCTAATGAAAATAAAACTTTTATAACAAAAAATTTATCCAATATGCATCTTTCTATATGCATAGAAATTTGAATCTAATGAAAATAACACTTTTATAATAAAAAAATATCCAATATGCATTTTTCTATGCATAAAAATTGAATCTAATGAAAATCACACTTATATAATAAAAACATTATCCAATATGCATCTTTCTATGCATAGAAATTGAATCTAATGAAAATAACACTTTCAAAAATCAAAAAATATCCAATATGCATCTTTCTATGCATAGAAATTGAATCTAATAAAAATAACACTTTTATAATAAAACAATTATCCAATATGCATCTTTCTATGCATAGAAATCGAATCTAATAAAAATAACACTTTTAAAAATAAAAAGAATTTCTTTTAAAATGCACAAATGGTGGGGATTATTCTTTTAGAATAACATAAAGATAAAACTTACTTCCACAAAATTTAAGAAAATTTTGCCATAACCTCCTTCGTATGGCTGACCATTTCTCAATTTTTACATTCTAAATTTACTTTAAAATTTATCCCAAGATGAAATAAAGCACTCTAATCTAATCAATTTTCACTTCTAAAGAGTAATCAATAGGAAAAGTTTAACTCAATTTATTTGCTACTCATTTTAGGATAAAGAAAGGCTGAAATTATTAATGAAGAGACGGGGGAAGCCTTTTCATCAAGGCTTATCATCCATATTCACATTAAAAAGCAAAGAATTCAGAAAATCATAGATTAAAATTAAAAAATAGAATTTTTAACTTACATGAAGTTTTGTGAGCTTTCCTTTGGCTTGAGGGATTAAGGGTTCTACTCTTGTTTGGATCAAGAGTGGCCACCAATTCTTTGTAGAGGAATTAGTCAAAAACAAGTGAATTCAATGTTTTTGGCTCTGGGGAGGAGTGGAGTAACAGTGCATAAACACTATTAAGCTTTTACAAAGGGGGAGGCTTCTATTTATAGGAAAAAGTGAGCCTCAAACCAAGCAAACTGATTCTAGAATTCTCTAGATCAGTTTGGTCAATTTTTGACCATTTTTGGGTCAGTTCAGTTTACTTTTTGGAACTAGACTTGAATTAGGAGAGAGGAGAGATGAAATATCTCATTTTATTGATTTAAAATGGAATGTAATGAGATGAGAAAAAAGGTGCCTCCTTCATGAGGGGGAATCCCCACTCTGAGCTGTCAAAAATTAGTTTTTTAACTATTTTCCTTGGTCATTAGTCCACTCTTCATCTTATGTGAGAATTTACTCATTTTTGGGGGGGTTTTCTTTATTTCTTCAATTTATCTCCTCCATACATTTGGATTAATCCGCTTGGCCCCTCAGAACCTTAATCTAAAATTTTCAAAAAATCTGGACCCTTAGGCTAAGGTCTTTTTAGCAAATTATAATTTATTTCTAATGCACCTTAGGAAATTCTTTTTAAACTTCTGTTTCAGGGGAATTTATTTTAATAAGAAAGTATATTTTTCCATCCAAAGATATCTAAAAACTAAGTTATCTCTCTCTAGAACATTTTCTCTCTCTAGGCCAAAACAGGTAGAAACAAGATCTTTTATTATTTTGATAAGGGGATTAATTACAGGGGAAGATACTAGACATCTTGAGGGCTGGGGAGGAATCTTACATTCTCTCCCACTTGAAAAACGCGAGATGTCCTCATCTCGCAAACTAGAGGTAATCCCACATCAGTTCAGCTTCTTCTCCCAGGTGGCGTCTTCAAACTAAAAACTGAGTTATCTCTCTCTAGAACATTTTCTCTCTCTAGGCCAAAACAAGTAGAAACAAGATCTTTTATTATTCTGAAAAGGGGATTGATTACAGGGGAAGATACTGGACATCTTGAGGGCTGGGGAGGAATCTTACATTCTCCCACTTGAAAAACGCGAGATGTCCTCATCTCGCAAACTGGGGGTAATCCCACATCAGTTCAGCTTCTTTCTCCCAGGTGGCGTCTTCAAAAGGATAGAACTTCCATTTGACTAAGAATTCTCTCAGAATTCTGTTCCTGAGAACCTTCTCAAGGATTTCTTCAGGTTGGAGATCCATCAGCCCTTGGGTTGAAGAAGTTAAGAGTTCATCATTAAAAAGCACATGATTCGGGCTTGGTACATACTTCTTAAGTAGGCTGACATGAAATACATTATGTACTTTGAGATGAGGAGGCAAAAGAAGTTCATAGGCTAAGTCACCTACTTTCTTTGTAATCAGATATGGCCCACAGTATCTAGGGGATAACTTCTTGTACTTCCCAAGAGATAGAGAACTTCTTTTGGGGCATACATGAATGAAGACCGTATCTGCTTCTTCAAACTTTCTATCTGACCTCTTCTTATCTGCATACTGCTTCTATCTATCCTGGGCAACTCTTAAATCTTTGAAGATTGACTGCATCTGCTACTCCATTTCGTCAACCATCTGCCTGGACATCTCGACCCTAATCAATGGGTCGGACCAAGTTAATGGTGTTAGGCAGTCGTGTCCATACAGAGCTTTGAAAGGGCTCATCCCGATGCTTCGGTGATAAGAGGCATTGTAGGCGAACTCGACTAGGTGCAGATAGCTTAGCCACTTCTTGGGTTCCCTGTTGCCACCACATCATGACCGAAGTATATCTTCGATTACTTGGTTCACCCTTTCTATTTGACCATCGGTCTCGGGGTGGTAAGTTGTGCTGAGATCCAAGAAAGTTCCTACTGCTTTGAAAAATACAGTCTAGAATCTTGACATGAACTTTGGATCTCGGTCACTTACTATTCTCCTAGGTAGGCCATGCAATCTAAAGATGAGGAACAATCTGGCCACATCCACTACAGTGTAGGTTTCTTTTATTGAAATCAGATGGGCAACTTTGGTTAGTCTATCGACTACCACAAAGATGGAGTCGTAACCTGATTGTACTGAAGGTAGTCCAGTAATAAAATCCATACTGATACATTCCCACTTCATCTGGGGGATGTCTAATGGATGTAACTTCCCAGGCATTTTTACTCTTTTTGCTTTGACTTTCTGACAATTCAGGCATTGACGTACATGATTAAGTACATCCCTTTTTAGTCCAAGTCAAAAGAAGCTTTTCTTCATAGACATGTAGGTCTTGATGAAACCTGGATGTTGCAATAAGGCTGTCATGGGCTTCATTCAAAATTTGACCTTTAGTTCCCTCATCATTGGAAATGCATAGCCTGCTATTATAATACATAATTCCATCATCCAGGCTGTACCCTTGAACTCGATTCAACTCCTAAGGAGTTTTGCTTTCCTGCATAAGAATGGTAGCAATAGGGCCAAAGAATCTATCCTGCATGATCTTCTCTCTTGCTTCAATAATCAATGGATTTGACACCACTGTGATTGCAAGCAAGGAGGCTTTTCTGCTAAGGGTATTTGCCACCACATTTTCTTTGCTTGGGCGGTACTTGATTTCAAAATCAAATTCCTGCAAGGTCTGCATCCACCTTCTTTGTTGCATGCTGAGATCCTTTTGAGTGAAGATCCACTTTAAGCTCTCATGATCTGTCTCATCAAAGTGAATCTTTGACCCAGTAGGTAATGTCTTCATATACTTCAGGGCATATACTACCGAAAGTAGCTCTAGGTCGTGAACAGCATAATTTCTCTCATGCATTCTGAGTTTACAGGATTCATAGGCCACTGCATGACCTTCCTGCATGAGTACACCTCCCAGGGCAAAACCACTGGCATCAGTTTACTACCTCAAAGGGTAGAGAGAAATCTGGCAATTTCAGAAGGGATTGATTACCAAGGCGGTCTTCAGCTTATCAAAAGCACTCTGACACCTGGCAGACCATTGAAACGGAATATTCTTCTTGAGAAGATTAGTCAGGGGGGAAGCTATGAGAGCATACTTAGGTATAAAAATTTTGTACCAATCAGTTAGTCCCAAGAATCCTCTGACTTCTTTCACTGTCTTTGGTTTAGGCCAATCTATGACTGCTTAGATTTTTGCAGAATCTAGAGAAATCCCATCTTTGGATACCGAAAAGCCCAAGTATTCAACATGGTCGACAGAGAAAGTGCATTTGCTCTTTTTAGCAAAGAGTTGGTGCTTCCTTAGAATCTCAAGAACTTTTCGGACGTGAGCTTCATGGTTAGCTGCATTCTTTGAGTAAATCAGAATGTCATCAAAGAAAACAAGTAAACAAAATCATCCAAGTATTCTCTGAGAATGTTCTGCATTAGGCGATTGAATGTAGCTAGAGCATTTGTCAATCCAAACAGCATGACTGTAAATTCATAGTGCCCATATCGAGTATTGATGGCTGTCTTCGGGATATCTTGCTCATTAATCTTGATCTGATAATACCACCCTGATTTGAGATCTATCTTTGTGAAGATCTGGGCTCCACTTAGCCTATCCAGAAGCTCATCAATTTTGGGGATAGGATACTTATTCTTAACTGTCAGTTGATTGAGACCTCTGTAGTCCACACAGAGTCTTAGCATTCCATCTTTCTTTTTCTCTGAAAGAGAACTGGCGCTCCCCAAGGTGCAACACTGGGTCTTACAAACCCTTGTTCTATAACAGCTGTCTAAGCTGTTCCTTGAGTTCAATGGCTTCAGGGAATGGCTTCAAGGACTGGCATCCTATACGTGTGCTGGGTTAAGCTCCGGGGGTCAATTATATCACATGATCTACTTCCCGAATCGAAGGCATCTCTGTTAGCTCTGCTGGGAATAAATCATCATATTCACTTAACCATTCTGGTTCTTTAGCTTTTAACTTTGTGTCCTACTGGATTCATTTTGACAATGTAAATGAGTTGCTTCTTTCTAACTCCTTTCAATAACTTAGAAGCTTTACTAATTGCAAACTTGGGGATCTTGAAATTCCGGTTCCTTGAACTTTGTTTCCATGAAGGTCACGGAAGGAAATGGTTCCATTGTGACAGTGAATGTCAGCTTGATTTTTGTGACAGTGAATGTCAGCTTGATTTTTGTGGAGCCAATCCATTCCAAGGATCCCGTCAAAAACTCCCAAAGGTAGGACTCTGAATTGACAGTCAGTTATATTCCCATCTAGATTGAACTGAATACGATCTATCTCATGGTGATTGAAAAGGATCTTCCCACTGGCCAATTCAACTTGCATAGGTTTCCCTGATTTTTGATCTAAGACTAGCTTACACAAGCATCCAGGGAAAATAAATGAATGAGTACTGCCTGAATCAATCAAGAGTTTGAATGACTTACCCTTATACTCAGCTGGAGTATGGATGATTGAGAATTGACGATTTGGCCCTTGGTTTTCAATTGCGGCATAAATCTGGTCTTTTTCCTCTTCCACTACTTCTGCTATTGTAACCGCTCTGGTGACTGCTACAGACTCGGGCAGAACTCTTTCCCTTTGGTTACTCCAGTTCTGGGAGGGAGTTCTGAGATTACTTTATAGTACAAAGGTAGATGGCTGAGTTGGATTCCTCTTGGGATTGCTCTGATTTTGACGAGACGGAACTGATAAAAGAAGGGGCTGGTCTGTGCATTCTAGGTCCTTGACTTCCCTGCCCTCTTGACATGGCAGGAGTCGGGCAGTCTTTTAGCTGGTGACCGAAACCCTGACATCCAAAACATCTGTTCTCACTTCTAAGCTCCTCCCTTTGAGTCCTTGAAAAAGGTGGGGCTCCTGAGAAAGTGTTCTAAGGGAAGGGTCTTCCTTCACTTCTGAATCTGCCAGCATCTTAATTCTGACTGGGGCCTTGCTGCCTCTTTGGGGGTGGAAAGTTTGAGGCACTTCTCCGGGTTTGGAACCTTTTAAAGCTTGAGGGTGCAGGCCTTGGCGGGACCTTGACAACAAATGCCTTGGCCATTCTGACAGCTTTCGCCATTGAGACTGGCTTGGCATTTTTCACTAAAGTATCTAATGGCTCGTTCACTCCTCAAATGAATCTGGCCATCAGCTGCGCTTCATCCAAAAGTGGAGAATATTTGAGGAGAAGGGCAAATGCCTAATGGTACTCTTCAATTGTCCAGATATCCTGCTTCAATTCCAAGAACTCGTTCATTTTGGTTTCCAGGAAGCCTGGAGGATAGAACCTTTTCCTGAGGTATGCTTTAAGATCTGCCCAGGTCTGGGTATTTCGGTCGAGATGGTTTGTCTCGCAATGGTTCCTCCATGCGACCCTAGCCGTTTCCACAATCTTTAATTTGGCGAGAGACATCTTGCTCCTCTCATTGTAACCGGCTACATCAAAGTACTCTTCCATTGCCTCAATCCATTTTTCCCTATTTCTCCTAACTGTTTCCCTTCACCCTTAAATGGACCAGGTTGGGATCAGTGCAGGGCTTTACAAACGTCCGGATCTAACTCTTCATCGTCGATAAGAGGATCCAGTTGCCTAGCACGGGCCGCGCGCCTCATGATTATGACAAAACGAGATTTTTTTGTCAACTTAACTTTGGCATCAGATTTATGATTATTTAATTTTTGAGATTTAATTATTTCATCATAACTCTTAAAAACAAGATTTACTTTGATAATTTTATTAACCAATATTCACAACCATGAAAACAATTTGGAATCTTTTGCAAAACATCATTTATTTTCAAAAGTTTTTGATATATACATCTCGGCTTTAAAAGTCATTGCCTCAATCGCGTACGCATAAAAAGGCGATACTACGATGGAGACATGCTATGATATCACGATCCATCACTCATAAGGGTGCTGTAATTCTACTTCTAGGAATAAAGCAACTCGGGAGTCTAAAAATTCGGCAAGAATTTCTAAAATTCTGGGGCGAATGATTAAAGAGTTGGACATAATGAACAACTCCTAGCCTTATCAAGATCATGGCTAGAGAGATATTCTGCCTGAGTCTTTGAAGCTGATTGGTATTAACATTAATACATCGCCCTCCAGAGAACCACATGTGCTGACGTCGCTCTACAGGATCAGGGAAGTATAGATCCTCAAAGTGACGAGCGAGCCTCACTCTGCTTTCTCGGGTTGTAGCGTAGTTGATAAAATGTTCGAAGGCAAAGGCGATCATATCCTGACTCTGGGAAAGTCTAGGAATGCTAGACAGATTTGAGGTATCCATCTAAAAAATCAAGTTCAATTTTTGAGTTTTCAATTTATGAATTCATTTCAAACATAATCTTAGCAAGTGAAAATATTTTTTTATAGATTTAATTTAAAATTTTAGGCAATTTTTGCTGCTGTTTCATAAGTTTACAATAGCGCTTCGATACCAGCTGTGAGATCCCACTGCCCCCTCTGTGCACCAGATTCCCGGTTGGTAGCAGCGGAAGTTGCTTCCTCTTGCATGGGGCAAGGTTTCCACTTGGGGCCTCGCCCTCGAATGTCCGGGCACGAGACTAATCTGGTGGTCATTCCGAAACCGAAACGGAGAAAATTTCCCTTGCCCGAAAAACGAGGACGTTCCACCTGTTCGAATTTCATAACGAATTTTCTAACAGGATCAAGAGACTAAACTAACCTTCATCTCATTAAACCAGATAGAAGAAAAACTATTACAGACTTAACTTGAAGAAACTATTTTCTAATAGGGTCAAGAGACTAACCTAACCTTCATCTGATTAAACCAGATAGAAGGAAAACTATTACAGACTTAACTTGAAGAAATCAACGCTTTTTTCCTAATTGAATCAGGCACAGCCGTTAATCTATTCATTTGAGAAGTCTTCAGGCTTTTATTTAACTACTCGAGTTCTAAGCGTATTCTTATTAATCAATTTTATTATTAAAACTCTAGTGATCCCAGCCTACATCCGGCCTATGGGTTACCCACCACCCAACCACTCGAATTGGTAGAACCAGACAAGTACTCACCCACCCATAATTGAATGCCTTTCTTAACTTTTGCTTTAGAATACAGATACGCACACACTCCTCTTTAAACTTTAACTTATAGAATAATCCATTGACAAACAATTATTGGTTACAGATGTCATAACTCAAAATTTCCATCCAATCCTTGTTTCTCAACAAAAACAGTATCACTCTGGACTCTCCATTGAGATCAGCTGGTGAGCAAACGAGATCCAGTAACAGATTACAATAAACATTGGTCCATCATACAATATCTTCCTCGACATACGCATGGGTGTCCTCGGCACCGCGAGCACGTGCATCGCCTGGTCAGAACCCTCCACCCAGGATCCTCCTTAGGTGTCCCCAGGAACTTCACTCAGGGACCGCTTCATTGGCCCTTGTCCATCGTACCGAAAGCGCACCATTTTAACCATACCGAGGCTAGTCACGACCTGGGTAGGCTTTGGCACGTGAGCTGTCCTTTGAACACTCCGCCAGCTATTGCAACCGAACTTCCCTTAGAAAAACACATATACCAAACGCTCCCTCCAGCATTCTGGAATAAGACAGTCCTTTAAGAAAACAGGATTTCTATGCAAGTTTCAGTTTTGATTTTTCTTTGAATACAATGAGTATATCTTAAATCCGCGTCCCTAAAACTTCTTGATCGTAGGTCTGAATTCCAAAACAGAATTCGTCGAATTCTGTAACATTGATCCTCATATCAATTCAAAGGGTCTCAAGTGAATTGGTGGGAGATTTGAGTGAATTTTCCTGAACTGGTCACATCGTCTTTCCTTGAAACTGACAAGGAGTTTGGTCTTGGTCATAGTCTGATTCAGGTTTCGAGTCTGATAAGGTTCTTCCTGAACTATCTTTCTCAAAAAGGGGGTGATATTTCAATTACTATTTTACTGAATTTCATTCATTGAATATTCACTTAACTGATTTCTAAACTAATCACGAATTCTAATGAGGAATAAGTTAATCATTTATCTGAAATTTTGACTTCAATAGATTTTTTGAATTTTCTCATTACAATTCGAGTGAATATAAAATGATAGAAATTTATCTCACAGAATATTTACTTATTCATTTATCAATTATTCATAGAAATTAAACATAGACTTAAAGAGAAATCTAATTTTGATATAAAATTTCTTTTCTAATGAAAACATCACTTTTATAATAAAAGAAATATCCAATATGCATCTTTTTATGCATAGAAATTGAATCTAATAAAAGAAATATTCAATATGCATCTTTTTATGCATAGAAATTGAATCTAATGAAAATAACACTTTTATAATAAAAACATTATCCAATATGCATCTTTCTATATGCATAGAAATTGAATCTAATGAAAATAACACTTTTATAATAAAACAATATCCAATATGCATCTTTCTATGCATAGAAATTTGAATCTAATGAAAATAACACTTTTATAATAAAAAAATATCCAATATGCATCTTTCTATGCATAGAAATTGAATCTAATGAAAATAACACTTTTATAATAAAAAAATTATCCAATATGCATCTTTCTATGCATAGAAATTGAATCTAATGAAAATAACACTTTTATAATAAAAAAATATCCAATATGCATCTTTCTATGTATAGAAATTGAATCTAATGAAGATAACACTTTTATAATTAAAAAATTATCCAATATGCATCTTTCTATGATAGAAATTGAATCTAATGAAAATAACACTTTTAAAAATAAAAAGAATTTCTTTTAGAATGCACAAACGGTGGAGATTATTCTTTTAGAATAACATAAAGATAAAACTTATTTCCACAAAATTTAGGAAACTTTTTGCCATAACCTCCTTTATATGGCTGACCATTTCTCAATTTTTACATTCTAAATTTACTTTAAAATTTATCCCAAGATGAAATAAAGCACTCTAATCTAATCAATTTTCACTTCTAAAGAGTAATCAATAGGAAAATTTCAACTCAATTTATTTCTTACTCATTTTAGGATAAAGAAAGGCTGAAATTCTTAATGAAGAGAAGGGGGAAGCCTTTTCATCAAGGCTTATCATCCATATTCACATTAAAAAGCAAAGAATTCTGAAAACCATAGATTAAAATTAAAAAAATATAGAATTTTTAACTTACATGGAGTTTTGTGAGCTTCCCTTTGGCTTGAGGGAGTTCTACTCTTGTTTGGATCAAGAGTGGCCACCAATTCTTTGTAGAGGAATTAGTCAAAAACAAGTGAATTATCAAGTGAATTCAATGTTTTTGGCTCTGGGGAGGAGTATAGTAACAGTGCATAAACACTATTAAGCTTTTACAAAGGGGGAGGCTTCTATTTATAAGAAAAATGAGCCTCAAACCAAGCAAACTGATTCTAGAATTTTCCAAATCAGTTTGGTCAATTTTTGGGTGAGTTCAGCTTACTCTTTGGAACTAGACTTGAATTAGGAGAGAGGAGAGATAAAACATCTCATTTTAAAATGGAAAGCAATGATGAGAAAAAAGGTGCCTCCTTCATGAGGGGGAATCCCCCCTCTAAGGTGTCAAAAATCAGTTTTTTAACTATTTTCCTTGGTCCTTAGTCCACTCTTCATCTTATATGAGAATTTACACATTTTTGGGGGGTTTTTCTTTATTTCTTCAATTCATATCCTCCATACATTTGGATTAATCTGATTGGCCCCTCAAAACCTTAATCTAAAATTTTGAGAAAATCTAGACCCTTAGGCTAAGGTCTTTTTAGCAGATTATAATTTATTTCTAATGCACCTTAGGAAATTCTTTTTAAACTTCTATTTCAGGGGAATTTATTTTAATAAGAAAGGATATTTTTCCATCCAAAGATATCTAAAAAATTTGATTTATCTCTCTCTAGAATGTTTTCTCTCTCTAGGCCAAAACAGGTAGAAACAAGATCTTTTATTATTCTGAAAAGGGGATTGATTACAAGGGAAGATAGTGGACATCTTGAGGGCTGGGGAGGAATCTTACATGCTACCTTCTGTGCTCTTCTGGGTAGTAGCTTCTCTTTGATGGGCTTCGGTAATTTGATTTAATTGTTGTGCTACCAGTCTTTGTGTATCTTGTAAACTGTGCTTCCAGTTGTGATATTGTCTCGTCTTCTTTACGCCTCTGCTTGGTTGGTGATGATTGTCTCATTGATGGCCTTGATTTTTTTTGCATGTGCTTTGTTAGCCTACTCTCTTTCTTGTTGTAGTCCTTGCACTCTTTCTTGTTCTTCTTTGAGGTGGGCTGTGAGGAGCTCTATTTGTTATCGAAGCATATCCTCATTATGCTTTGTGCCACCTTGGTACTCTTGCATTTCCTTAGCATGCCTAGTTGTGAGGCTCTATGTTTGTGCTATCTCTTTTTATAGCTGCTCCTTTGTTTGCTCTAGCCTTGCATTCAAGTCAGTATTTTCGTTGATTTTTTGTATAATGGTTTGACTTAAAACTAAATTATTGCTTTCCAAGGCATTGTATCTGTTTTCATGTTCTTCTATAGTCTTTAAAATCTTCGTGATTACTTCTTTATGAGTTTCTTCTGCTGTTGCCAAATTTTCTTTTACGCTTTGTATTCGTGCATTAGCCTCTTCCAACTGCTTTCATTGGTCGGTGTTCCTATCATATAGCATGTGTGTTGTCAATAAATGGCAATGCTGCACCTTTTGTTCTTGTTCCTAGTTGGTACTAGTGGCAACTCCTATTTCTATAAGAGGATCATGGAGTAGTGCGTCTAAGCCTTCCAATGTATCCTGGATGAATTGCTGAGAATCCACATCCTTGAAAGATCCAAGTTGCAGCAATGGCTTATTATCATCCAACCTTCTTCGTTTGCTTGGACTGGAAGTATTTGGGGAGTGTGGTTGCTTACTAGATTCTGTTGGATCCTCCATTCATTGTGTTGCCACTGGTGCTTCTTTGATTACTTGTCCTTCCAAGGCATGGTCCTTTGGTGTTTGTTCTTCAGCTCCCTCTATTGGTGTATCCGCTAGTCGTCGAGTGGGGAGAGGTCTTTGAAGATAAGTTATGCAAGGCTCGTTGGAGGGGAGAGCTGCTGTTGTTGTTCCTGCACAGTTGGGCTTCGTAGCTTTTCTTGGAGGGTGTCTTAGTATGTTTTGATCTCAGATGCCACTGCCGCTTCTAGTTGTTGAGATTTTGTTGTGACGTCTACTAGTAGCCCTCTCATTCTACTAGTGATCTCAGATGCCACTACCGCTTCCAGTTGTTGAGATTATGTTGTGACGTCTACTAGTAGCCCTCTCATTCTCTTGTCTGTCTTCTTCTTTCGATCCTTCTTGATTTTCTTTATGAGCTCCTTTGTTTCCATTAACACTGCTTGCCCCTCTTCCATCCTTCCAGTAGCTTCTGTAGGTTGGGCAGGGATGATAGCTAGCTGCAGGCTTTCCTCTGGTTCTGGCTCTTTTAATAATGGCCTCTATGCCACATGGTTAAGTATTTGAGTTAAGAGGTACGGGTTGCTGATCTTTGACTGATGGGCTTTTAGGTAATTCTCCATCTCCTTATGCATGTAAAATGCCCAGTCCTCCTCTTCTCTTCATAAGCTTTTGCTATCCTGTTCACGCCCACCTTGTTGTACCTGTCCACCGGCTTTATCTACATCATTAATAACATTGCTCTGGAGGCTTTTTGGCTTCATCTTTGATGTTTTCGTATTCTGCGCCCTTAGAGTTATAGGAATCTCTCTTTAGCATCTCCTTGATTGGCATTGTATCTAGGGTGTGCCTTTGGGCTCTCACTACAGAGCGGGGAGTTGTAAAGCTTCTCTGATGAGGCCTTCTATAATAAGAAGATCTTCAATGGTGCCATCCGCCTTTGTAATCTTGCCTCTCTTTGTTTGCTTTTCGTATGTTCTGAGGTATTTGGCATAGAGATCGGTGTCAATTACTCAGGGTAGCACTTCAACCATTCTGCCTAGACCGACTTTGTCTAGCTTAGCTTTCACTTCGGTATCCTCTAATAAGTGGAGGCACTCCTTGTTGTGGCATTGAAGAGTGACCTTGCCATGTGGTGTGGTGACCTCCTTCCAGATGAGAAGGACTTGGCGTAAGGGCCCACCAAGAAGTTAGTCTTCAACTTGCTAGCACTTTGGGACCCTGTAGCACTATTGGCTTGTGTTGTAGAGGGTTGCTCTCGAGATTCAGATTCTGAAACAGACATTTATGGCAACATATATGGTCAATCGAATGACTGGTGGAAGCTACCTTTTTCTTTTCTTTTTCTTTTTCTCTTTTTTTTGGGTTAATTAGTGTTAGTATGTGACCCAGGATGTGCAAGAGAGTAGTCGTGAGTGAATGATGAAGGCGTGAATTAGCAGACGTGAAGGTCTTCACGTGAAAGTTGAAGACGTGAAATTAAGGACGTGAAAGTCTTGACGTGAGTTAGCAACTAGACGTGAACGTCTTGACGTGAGTTAGTAGACGTGAACGTCTTGATGTGAAGGTCAAAGACGTGAAGTTAGGGATGTGAAAGTCTTCACGTGAGTTAGCAAACGTGAAAGTCTTGGCGTGAAGGTCGAAGACGTGAAGTTAGGGACATGAAAGTCTTCACGTGAAGTTAGACGTGAAAGTCTTGACGTGAAGGTCGAAGATGTGAAAGTCTTGACGTGAGTTAGTAGACGTGACCTTCATGTCAAGACATGAACATCTTGACATGAAGGTCGAAGACATGAAAGTCTTGACGTGAAGGTCAAAGACATGAAAGTCTTGATGTGAGTTAGCAGACGTGAACATCTTGACGTGAAGGTCGAAGACATGAAAGTCTTGACGTGAGTTAGCAGAAGTGAACGTCTTGACGTGAAGGTCGAAGACGTGAAGGTCGAAGACGTGAAGTTAGGGATGTGAAAGTCTTCACATGAGTTAGCAGACGTGAACATCTTGACGTGAACATCTTGACGTGAAGGTCGAAGACGTGAAAGTCTTGACATGAAGGTCGAAGACGAAATTAGGGATGTGAAAGTCTTCACATGAGTTAGCAAATGTGAAAGTCTTGACGTGAGTTAGCAGACGTGAAAGTCTTGACATGAAGGTCGAAGATGTGAACTAGCAGACATGAATTTACAGTCCTGAGTATGCAATCCTGTCTTATGCATCTCACGCCTATGTAGGGATGTAGTCTTTCTTCTTGTAAAATGACAATTTGTGAATATACATTCAATGGATAATGCATTTCACGCCTATGTAGGGATGTCTTTCTTCTTGTAAAATGACAATTTACGAATATACATTCAATGGATAATGCATGGCAAGCATCGATCATTCCATGAACATTCAATATAGACAAGGGATTCTCGACTTGACACAATTTTATACTATCACGAATTAAAGATATACAAAAAAAAGGAAAGCAAAGAAAAGAAAAAAGCAAAAGGAAAAGCTTTCACCTTGATACCTTGATTAGTTCGGATAGGCGATGTCAGGAGCAAGGAAGCGATGGTGCGCAAGCAATCCAAGAAGGAAAAAAAACACGAAATCACTGAAAGCAAAGTGACGAGACAAGACACAGATTCAATTTTATAGCGTAGCCGCCGTCGGACACGGCGGCTACGTTAAATGAAAAAAAGCCACGTGTCATGTTGTAATTAGTTGTTGAGTTCTTACCGTTTCACGGCGTGAACTTCTTCGGACTCTTTCACAACGTGAAACACTAAAAAAAATAGTTCACGTCGTGAAAGATTGTAGGATGGTTCATGGCGTGAACCATTTTTTTGCAGTTTCATGTGGAGTCTTTAAGATTGAATTTTTATCTTTTGTGCTCAAACACTCACACATACACATGATGATGCATTGTTTTTCTTTTCCCGTTAATTTTACCATTGAAAGCAAAGGTTCTCCGTGGCACTTTTTGGCATTTTTTGATGTAATCATTTTAATTCTATTTGGGAGGTTCTTAGTGTTCCTTCCACCCAACTAAATATTTTAGTTGCAGTGTCTGGTTGTGTATTGCTTTTATTTGGGACACCCTTACCTTTACCTTCACATGTCTTGTTCCATTCCGTATTCAGTGTAGGTATTGTCATTGCCTGGGTCATTTTCAACTCTGTTTGCTGAATTTTCTTTATTCTCCACACAAGTGCAGGTGTGGGGTTTGCTCTTTTGGGGAGTTGTTGCTGCAAGCCCTCACTCTCCTTTGTATATTGATTCTAACTTCTTGTGGTTTTGACCATGGACTTTGGTTTGGGTACCCATATTGTTGTATTGCCTTGATAGTAGCCTTGTGCTCGCAGTAAGTCTTTTCGGACCCATCGTTGCTGGACGACAATCATGAGGCCTCTGTAAGTGCTTAAAGTTCTGCCACTTAGGCGCTGGCAATGTCCGACTTTTGAACAGGGCCTTCCCCTGAATACGTTTATTACTCATTGTCTTCTTCCTCTCTGGTTGATCCTTGAGTTGATTCTTGGGCACCCATTTATGTGTGCCCTTGTATGTTGGGTATTGTGTAGGCACATTCAACACAGCGGATGCAGATTCTGTTTTTTGAGGTGTTGCTTCTGTAGTGATGATTTGTTTTCCTTGATTTGTCGAGGTCCATAATGGTATGGACATGACCTTCTCACCGATGCTCAGTGATGCTGTTCTTTCTTCCCATTGAATATTGCACTTGTTGGCACAGATCCAGGATTGTCCTAAGATCATCTCCTCTTCCATTATACCTGCAAGCATCACGAACACCTTTCCGACCAAGGGATTATTACCGATGGAAATATTAACATTAAATACACTTCGGCCTTTGTGGTTGTTAGGTTCACACTACAAACTTGCGCATCCATGGGTTCAAGGTTTGGTCTCCTAAAGCTATCCAAGTATTATATGAGATTAGGTTGTGGCTGGATCCTGTATCTATTAGTGCAACACTTGTTGCAATGCCTTAAGAGCTATCGTGAGTCCCAACTTGACTCGTGCTGGCTCAAGGTTTAGGTCCCCTTCGTCCTCAAGGGTTATGGATGCCATATTGACATGAATCAAACCTTTATGCATTTTAGCTTTTGCTTGCCAAGCCTTAGCCTTGTCTTGCACTTGCTGAATCTTTTCTTTTGCTAATTGTTTCTGTTGTTTTAAGATGTGCTCTTGCAAGAGCATCTCCTGGGTTAATGGTCCAAAATATTTTTTCAATTTACTTCCATTGACATAGCCTTCCATTTGGATGTGCCGTCAATTGTCTCTATTCGGACAGACCCTTGAGGTGTGATTTTCGATACTCGGAATGGTCCCAGACCTCGGTATTTAAGCTTCTTTTTCTTGACATTTCCCACACCATACATTAGGACAAGATCCCCTTTGTTTTTAATTCTTTTTGTTTGAGGTTTCTATCAAACCAGTGTTTCCTACGTAACTTTTCGACCATGAGCCCATGTGATGCTATCAACAATCGAGTCTCATCCAGTTTTTCCAAGTCTATTAGCCTTTCTACTAATGCATTCTTAGTCAAACGCTCTTGTACAACAATCCTTAAGCTTAGACTAGGTATTCCATGGGCATAATTGCTTCAACACCATAAGCTAGATGAAAAGGAGTATATCATGTCGCTACCTTATATGATGTGCGGTAGGCCCAAAGAGCTGTTGGGCAGTTTATGCTCCCAATCTATTCGATTTGCTTCCAATGTTTTTGTCAGGATGGTACACAAAATCTTATTGATACTTTCTGCTTGACCATTAGCTTGTGGGTAGTAAGGTGATGATTTTCGCGAGCGATGAATTACCAAGAATCCTGCAAGTAAATGATTAATCACCTCATTGATGAAATGTGAGCTGCGATCACTCACCAATTCTAAGGGGCAGCCGAATCTTGATATGATTTGCTCATATACAAATTTTGCAATTGTTCGTGTGTCCGCTTTCTTTGAAGCTCTGGCTTCTGCCCACTTCGTGAAATAGTCTGTGGCTACGATTATGTAGCGGGCTTGGGATGGATGCGCCGCTGGACTAATCGGCCCCACAAAATCTATCCCCCATTTTTCAAATAGTTGCCTTACTATGATGGGGGTTAGTGGCATTTTGTCTTTCTATTGTGAGGAACAGTGAAATGTTGACATTCCTCGCATCTTTTGATGAACTCTATGGCATCTCCGAATAACGTAGACCACCAGAGTCCAGCTTGGAGCACTTTCCAAGCTGTAATTTCTCCAGAAAAATGCCCACCTGCTATTCCCGAATGAGATTCTTCCAGTATGATCACAAATTCATCCTCTCTTATGCACTGTCTGAGCACATTGTCTTTGCCTAGTCTATACAATCTAGTCTATACAATTCTCCGACAATCAATTGATATGGTGCCGCAAGCTTGATAAGCCTCCGCATCTTATCCTTGTTCAAGGGTAGATCATCCTGTGGAAAGCCATAAGCCAAATACTCTGAGATCTCTTCGCTCCACTCAGGTACCATATCCAATTTGAATAGACAAGCATCAAGAAGGTCATCATCGACACCAATTTGCTGGTTCTCCATTTTGGAACTCTGGACAGGTGGTCGGCCAACACATGTTGTGTTCCCTTCCTTACCGTGATAATAAAGTCAAATTCCAACAATAATAGTAGCCAACTGTGATTTTTCCCGTGGTGCAAGGCTTATTCACTAGATATAGCAAGGCTTGATGGTCTACAAAAATATGAATTTGTTTGCCAAGAGATAATGTCGATGTAAGATTCCTCCTCAGCCTGAATAATGTTGGAGTAATCATACAATTTTGACACCTTAGTAAGGAGGGGGGAGACTTCAAGGAGGTTCCTATTTCACACATGTGAATGAGTTTTAAATTCAAAAATATTAAGATATTTTTATCTCTCCTCTCTCTTGGATCAAACTGGATCAAAAAGGGAGCTAAATTGGTCCAAATCTTGTCCAAATTCAGCCAAACTGAAGCTGGAAAATTCTAGAACTTAGTTGGACTCAGTTAGTGGCCTCCCTCACCTATAAATAGACCCTCATTCTTTTGTATTCTCATCTGTGAACTAGACCATGCTAGTATTACCTTAAAATAAGTATATTTTCTATTATCCCCTCTATATTTTTGAGAGATTGGAGAGTCTCTCTCTCTTCAACCTTCCTTGGAGCTTTCCTCAACATACTAACGAATTGATTGGTTGGGGGCCTCTCCTAAGAATAGAGAATCAAGCAAAACAAGAGATAAGGTGTGACTTTATGGTTTTTTCTTAATCTTCTAAATGTTTTTCACTTCTCAATCCCTCTCAAGCTTGAGAAGTATTCAATAGAATGGTTTTTTAATGCAAATAAAGCTCTCTAATGAATTTTAATGATTAATCACATAAAGTTTACATTTATGCTTAATTTAGGATGTTTTTTATGTATATCTCTCTCTCCCCCAAAGAATGGTCATTCCTATGACCAATTCTCTATTCAAATGATGCTTCTCATGGAGCAATTCTTAATTCTAAAAGCAACTCTATGCTAGTCAAGCAAGAGGCCAAAGAAATGGCTTTTTAATGCTTTTATGTTACTTAAATTATGATAAACTTAGGAATTCAGTCCATAAATTGGATATTGGTCCAAATGATAGTTATTCTATCATATTGTATTACTAAGCCTTATGCTTTTCAAAATTATTAAAAATTATTAGTAATAGCAGCAGCGGAGCTATGGCAGAAATTTTGAAAATTAACACATAAATCATTTTTATGCATAATGTGAAAAGAGGACTTCCTACCATATTCTAGGATTGGTCATCCTATGTCAAATGAATAATTCTTGTCATATCCATGGAAAATTAATTTTCAATGTTTATGTTTAAAAAAGTTAATTAGAGAAAAAGAGGAATTTTTAGTAATTTCATTTTTATGATAAAAGAGGAATTCCCATGATAATGGAGATCCATGCATTTCAATGGAGAAAGAGAAAAAATAGAATATTAAAATAATGGATATTTTATTTAAAATTAAAGAGAAATTTCAGTTAAATTTATTTTTATGCATGAATACATAAGAGGAATTCCCATCATATTTGGAATTCAATCATTTAAATGAGAAAAGTGGAATTCTTAGTATAATGGAATTAATGGATATTTTTATTTAATTTTTAAGAGAAATTTAAGTTACAATTATTTTATGCATGTATAACTTTAAATGATGAAAGAGGAATTCCCATCATATTTGGAATTCAATCATTTAAATGGAAAAAGAGGAATTCTTGGTATATTTAGAATATTGAATATTTTTATTAAAGAAAAGAGAAATTTTAGATAAATTTATTTGATGATAAAAGAGGAATTCCCATGAAATTTAGAATTCAAGCAATTAAATGTAAAAAGATGAATTTCCATGATATTTGAGATCCAAGAAATTAAATGGGAAAAAGATGAATTTTTAGTACAATTAAATTTATGAATATTTATCAAAAGTGGAAATATGGGTAGAATTAATTTTTGTATATCCCATGAATTCTTGTATTCAAAAGAGGAATATTGAATATAATTCATTTGAGAAATTAAGAAAGAATATGGAAATAGTCATCGAGAAAAAGAACCTTTATCTAAGCCAAACAATTGGCGGAAGTTTAGAAAAAGTCTCATTATCGGTATCGAAGTAGGAAAAGCTACTGAGATAAGATGTAAATGGGATGTGATAGGATGTGAATAGATGTGATAAGATGTAAATGGAATGCGATAGGATATGAATGGATGTGATAAGATGTAAATGGGATGCGATAAGATGTGAATAGATGTGATAAGATGTAAATGGGATGCGATAGGATGTGAATAGATGTAAATGGGATGCGATAGGATGTGAATAGATGTGATAAGATGTAAATGGGATGCGATAGGATGTGAATGGATGTGATAAGATATAAATGGGATGCGATAGGATGTGAATGGATGTGATAAGATATAAATGGAATGCGATAGGATGTGAATGGATGTGATAGGATGTGAATGGATGTGAATGATGAGATGAGAGGATATGTGAAAGGGTGAGATGGGAAGTAAATGGATGTGTATGTGTATGTGAAAGAATGTGATGTGAATATATGTGGATGTGAAGTGATAGATATGAATGTATGAATAGATGTGGATAGTCGTGCATGTGAATGATTGGATGGATATGGATGAATGAGATGGGATGTGTATGAATGAGATATGATGTGAATGTGATGTAATGTGGATAGAATATATGTGATGGAATGGGGATACAATGAATGTGATGAATGTAAATGGATGTGATGTGATGTGAGTCAGGATAAGTGTGAATGGGTGAGATGTGATGTGAAATGGATGTGATGTGATATGATGTAAATTGGGATAGATGTGAATGGATGATATGTGATGTGACTGGATGTGATGTGATGTGAATCGGGATAGATGTGAATGAATGAGATATGAGGTGAAATGAATGTGATGCGATGAGATGTGGATATGGGTAGATGTGAGTGAATGAGATGTGATGAGTATAAATGTGGAAAGACGTGATGAGATGGAAAATGATGTGATTGGATGAGAATGGATGAAGGATGATGGGAATACATATGATTGGACTTGGATTAAGTAATGTGGATTGATGTGGAACAATGTGGAAAGACGAGAGTTCGTTATAGAAACTGTATTTATGACCTGCTTTTAAGACTGTTTTATGTCAAGATTGGATGAGAATGGATGAAGGATGATGGGAATACATATGATTAGACTTGGATTAAGTAATGTGGATTGATGTGGAACAATGTGGAAAGACGAGAGTTCGTTATAAAAACTGTATTTATGACCTGTTTTTAAATTAATGTTTTATGTCAAGAATGCTGGGGAAGCATTTTGACCATCTTATGAATGAGGTCGTGGTGGAGACCTAAGTGATAAAGTTGCAACAGCTGACAGAGAGTCAACGGAGGACGTCTCGTGTAGCACGGTCGGTCGACCAGCCTCAGTTCAATTTAAATGTTCCGGTACGGTGGATGAGGGACCAAGGAAGCGGCCTATGAGTGAAGCGCTAGGTGACCTTCGAAGGATCCTCGAGGGTGCTGACAATACAGTGCTGGGTCGCTGAAGATACCCATGCGTGCATCGAGGAAGATATTGGAACAAGGAGTAAGAGTTATTTTCTAAATTCGAGCATGGATCTGGTTGATTGACATTGCTGGTCCTCAACAGATGAGTCCATGGCTCTTTTATATGGATCTGTTGGTTGATCTTGCTGATCTTCAACGGAGAGTCCATCTGGATTTTTATAAGTGAATATATTTTCGGGTACTATGAGCTAGGAACTATTGAAAAGGCCCCTGAGTGGACACGTGGTGAGCGTTCTGGTTGCCAATGATGCCATAGGTACACCGATGAAGGAATGATTGGAAACTAGAATTCAACAAGATATTTTGGAGGATTATGATCAGTGATACTATGACTTCATTAAAAGATTGTTTTAAAGTTAGCTGAATCTGTGAAATAGGCAATTTCATATTGGGTGTGTAAGTGGTATGACTATCTTGAAGTTTGCATGAAGCGCCGGCTAGGGGGCCTGGGAACTCTTTTCCCTAGTACTCGGGACAAAACCTAACCAAATTTCTAAATGGATCCCATCACTACAGTGGTTTGGCGGTTGCTTAACCCATGGGACTGAGGCTGGACTAATGGATCCCTAAAATGAGACTCAATTCTATTATGGTACGATAGATGAAGTAAATCCTAGATAGTCCTTGTTCTATGGAAAAGAATCAATGGCTGTGCCTCTCAATGAGGAAAAAAACATTGGTCTCTATGATCCAAGTGCAAGTCTCTTCCCTGATCTGACCGTGTGACTTACGGTTTCGGTCGGGATCAGTTTGGTTAGTTAAGGCTCTTGACTACGTCAGAATAAAAATATCCCGGAGGAATCACCTGTGCTTTCTAGGCGAGGGAAGTTTTTCTGGGTTCGGCTTTGGAAGAACCGAGGGATTAGTCTCTTGTCTAGATATCCGTGGGCAAGGCCCCGAGTGAGAGGCTCTACCCTGCGCAAGAAGTGCTACTTCCGCTACTAGCAAACCCGAATTCGTTGCACAGAGGGGGCAGGGATCTTTCAGTCGATATTTCTTGACTGCGTAGACCATGGCCAACAATCCTTCTCTTTCTGTAGTGGTGTAGTTCACCTCTGCATCATTCAACTGATGATGACTAGCGAAGCAAACTGGATAGTCCAATTTGAACTCACCAGGTTGCTTCTAGCACGGAACCAATAGTAAAATTTGACGCGTTGATGTGTACATGGAATATGAGATCCCAATTGGGGGGTCGCAAAATGGGTGCGCTTGCCAAGGCTTGCTTCAGAGACGATCATAAGCCTCTTGACACTCCTTGGTCCACTCAAAGATAATGAGAAGTTTATAGAAGGGTCTGGCTATCTCAGCATAAAATATGATGAAGCGTCGGTAATAACCCATATGACCCATAAACCTTTGCATTCTTTGTAGTTGGTAGGCGGTGGTAGGTCCAAGATCAGTTTGACCTTCCTATCATCTGTGGTGGATATACCATTTTTTGAGACTATGTGCCCCAGTACCACACCATGCTTGGCACTTCAAGAGGTTTAATGATATCCGATATAATCGACAGCGTTCAAACACTTTCCTCAAGTAGATCAAATGGTCTTCCCATCGAGAATGTGCACATAGATCATCAATAAACACTTCCAACCACTTTTTCAAGTAGTCCTTAAAAGTTGTGCACATCAATCTTTGAAAGGTTGCCAGGGCATTTGTAAGACAAACAATTGCCCTTCCATGGGGTGCTTTCCATGCTCTTAGATCAATCTTCAAGACTTGTGAGTCCCTGCGTACATATACATGGTCCAAGGCCCAGTCATGCACCAATTTGGATTCCCTCATGGAGGGTCATCCCAATATTATGTCATATGTATCAGGTTGGCGTAGGAAGTCCATGACCACAAATGTATGAAGATAGCAAAACGTAAAAAGTCTGAAATTAACATTTTCCAAGAGCCCAATGGGTCTCGAAGATGTTCCATCAGCCATCATAATGATTAGATCTGCTCTTTTTAAATCAAGTTTCCCCAGTTTTCCCAACAACATTTGGTAATGATGCTGACACCTGCCCCCCCATCCAGGATAGCCAATGCTTTGGTATCCATTATGATGAATCAGGATGGTAGTGTTTGTGTCGTCACTCTCATGGTAGCGTCCCAGTTGGTTAACTGGTATTTTAATGACTCGCATTCCCTTTGTATGCTTCAAGGGTCTTTTTGCCAAGGGTGGCAAAGCCTCATCAATATTATCAGCTGGCCTTAGTCCTGGCCTTAGTCCTCCCTCAACCCATCCATAAGGTGGGTGAATTGCGTAACAGTTTTTCCAAGGGCATCTGGACAGGTGTGGATAGTACAGTCGCGAGGCTTCCTATATCCCTAGGTTCCTTTGATATAGAGTGTTCTTCCCCCATCGAGGGGTCTCATACTCTTCCAAGGGAAAGGAATGAATAGATTCCCCCAACTCATTTTCCTCAAACATTCTAGTCGTTGTGTTTGTTTGGGAGTCCTCTTCAGTTCCTTTCGGAATCGGGGTTGTAATGTTCAAGACCCTATTCCGGGGTAGTTCATCTCATGGATAGATGGTATCCCTTACTCGACTGGCCCTTGTTGGCTTAGTTTCATGAAGTTGTTGGTACTCTTTGACTAAGACTTTGGCATCTTCTAGCTTCCTTATTTCTTTGTTGTTGGCATTGGGATACTCACCAACCCCCTTTGGGGTTACTGGTTTTTCTCCTTGCTTTCCTTGGTCTAAGCCTTCAAGGTTGATCCCTTGACCCCCTTCTTCCTTTGATTGTGTGGATCCGGTATCAATTGTATCTTCTTTGGATCCGTCTTGGATTGTAACCCGTGTGTCCCCCTTTTCTAATTTCTTCACTCTTCTCCTACGGCCAGATCTAGAAATAGTCGCATCCGCCTGCTGGTTCTTTCCCTTGCCTCTCCTGATTAAGATTGAGCTTGTGTTAGGACATTGAGCAGTGTGATCTTCCCAGATTGTACACTAATGGTATGAATGGTGGCCTGATTAGCAGTAGAAGTGGAACCACTCGCTTGGTATGGACAATCTTTGATCAAATGATCAATTCCACATTTAGTGCATGTGAGCAGTGGCATGTCATTGGACATGGTCGCCACTTGTTGTGGTTGTTGTGTATGATTCATATTCATGTTTGGGCATTTGGCTACTCGATGCGGCCCACCGCAACCATAGAATTGTAAAGGTCCTCTTCTCAGATTTGAGTTTATTTCCTTGCCCTTCCACCATACTGTGGTTTGAAACACAGGTATTGGCGTGTTCTTCTATAGGACATAGTAATCTGGTGTGACCTCACCCATGTCCTCGTAGTATTCCCCACTGAATTCTAATTCCCATCCAGCTCAACTTCTTCTGTTGGCTCTTCAAACATTACTTGATTGGTTGTCAGTAGAATTGGTGGTGGTAAGGGCGAAGCGTCTTGTACCCGGAACATCCCCCTAGGTAAGTCAGAAGAGTTGGGTTGTCAGTGGTAGTGGTTTGCACAGGTGGTGCCAGCAAGGCCAATGGGGCTCTATTTGCTCTGGTAGTTGTGCCACATTCTGAAACCTTAGACATCTACACATTGACGTGTCATGATTACCCAATTTAACACAATGCGCACAATACAATAATGGTCTTGCACTTAACTGTGGACATTCGGTGGTGGTATGATTTATTCTGCACATGGAGCACCACACCAATTCCCTACGGGGGGTAAAGTGACTATGCCCATGACCCGACGTCTCTCTTCCTTCCCTGACCTTTAATTTCTCCAATATGGCATTGCTAAGCTCATCCACAATCATATGTCCGACTTGCTTGCTTCGGGTTCCAATTTCTTGGTGACTCGAGACACGCGAAGTCATGGTTGCTACTACAGACGTTCTAACATCCTCGGGTTGCGGCAATTCTAACATGCTATCTTCATATTCGATTGCCAATTTCCAGCATGTATCAAGAGTAGCTCTGGCCAGGCTAGTACTAGGTAATCATGCATTTTATGGTCTCTAACCCCTCTCCTGAAATAAGGTAACAATTGATCATCTGTCAATCTTTCCCAAAGTTTGCATCTTGAATTCAAGTGTTTGTGACTCGAGACACACGAAGTTGTGGTTGCTACTACAGACGTTCTTACATCCTCGGGTTGCGGCAATTCTAACATGCTATCTTCATATTCGATTTTCCTTTCCAGCATGTATCAAGAGTAGCTGGCCGGGCTAGAACTAGGTAATCATGCATTTTATGGTCTCTAACCCCTCTCCTGAAACAAGGTAACAATTGATCATCTGTCAATAATTTTTCCATCGCTTCTTCCTGTAGCAATTTCAAGTTATTTTCCTCATGATTGGAGAGGGTTAACACTTCCTGTCTCCTTTCTCTTAGCTCTTGCCCTACGAGTATCAAGCTCTTGTTTCCTTAAGCTCAATTCTCGGAGTTATCGTTCTACCTCACTTTGTTGGAGGTCCAATTCCATTTCCTCGGTGGTGGGAAAGAATATTTGACCCATTCTAACTACACTTTCCATATCTCATCTAATTCGAGGGGTGCCGATATTTGACAGCCTAGAATTCAACGCTTGGAATGGCACTTCTTGTCTTGGACGAGTCCAACGCTAGTTGACGGACCCATGCCCACCGCAGATTGCGCTTCTTCATCATGACTAGTTTGGAGACTGAAAAATCCCCAGGCGATATCAATGATCCCACTGGACTTGGTTGGGGAGTGTGAATCATCTCCTTCCCCAAACCCAGTATATCTCAGCCCTTCTTCCATGGATTCTTCACTACTAGTTTCTAGGTTTCTCAAAACACTCAAGTGTGTGCTTGCGAAATGTCCTGATCCCACACTTCTTTGGTAGGAAGTTCCTGGATGATTTGATGCACTATCGTCAAGCGCGTAAGATCGTCTCCGATGAGTTTTCCAGATCTTAAGTGTATGTATGTATGATTTGATAAGCTATTAATCAACCCAATTTGATTCAATTTTCGATTCTATAGCTCTGTTCAGGGAGGCATGAATTAGCAGAGAATGTTTCACATCGTGAAATAGCAGGACTCGGTTCACGTCGTGAAATAATGGTTCACATTGTGAAACTGCAGGAAAATGGTTCACGTTGTGAATTGTTTTCCTGCACTTTCACGTGCTCAGCAATTTCCCTCCTTAAGATTAAATTCCTTCTTCAGTCAAATTCCCTTCTTTAGCCGACCCTCACAGTCTTAGTTTTGTCAATCCGTCGGTTTTGGTCTTCACGTGAAACAGCAGGATTTGTTTCACGTCGTGAAACAAAAAGTGTTTCATGCCGTGAACTTCGAAAATGGTTCACATCGTGAAAGTCTACTACACTTTCACGTGCTCCAATTTTTGACGGGTTGTACCGTGTCAGAGGTGTCAGGATATTTTTTGGAATGTAATCCCGTGATTTTCGACAAAAATCCCGGCACTGATTTTGTGAGCGACTTGCGGCGTGAAATTGCAGGAAAATGGTTCACGACATGAACAACTTTCTGCACTTCCACATGGAGTTTTTCGCGTCAGCAATTTGTAGTCTTGGGTGCATAATACTTATCCAAATGATGAAAATTAGATTGTGCCAATGCTAAGGAATGAAATGCAAGTTCCTAGCTCAATCAATGGTCCCTTATGTTTTTGAATTTTTTGAAAAAAGAAGAAAACAACACCCAGCTTGCTTCTTCACGTTGGTGTTTTTTGTGATGCTAACATCAAACTTATCAAGAGTAACCAATGTAGGTCAACCAACACTCATGGCACGTCCTGAAAGAATTCCCTTTACACAAGACTTAAACATGCCATGTTTGGGGTACTTTAAACATACAATGTATATTAAAACAAACCCCCTTACTTGCAAGTTTTTTGTGGTTGAGTATGTATTGGTATTGGGGCATAAATAGACTATTGTTGCCCAAGCACCACTGTGCTTTGCTAGCGATAGAGTCATAATGATGGTCAATGATAAAAAGTTGACAATACCATACTGCAAGGAAGAGAATCCACCTTTAATGGATTTCTATGATGCTGAATGCAAAAAGTTACAAGCCGCTTCCACAAAAGCCCCTCTACACAATGGCCTACCATCTACGTCAACGACCGACTCCGATAAAGCATCTACTCCTCAACCCCATCCTCACCAATGAAGTTCAATGCCAAAACCTCGCAATCAATAGCCATTCGTGAAGAAGTTTCCCCCACGCAACCATCTATCTCTAACAAGGAACTCAAAGGAAAAGCCCCGGAGCCTATGCCTCTTCATCGACAAACCTCACCACAGGAGACAACCACATGCTCGAAGGCATCATCATCACAACAGCCACTCCACAAAAGACTCTAGCCTCATCATCGTCAACAATGCCCATGAGTTTCAAACCTGTAGCCTCCGTGCCAACCAAAATTAAGGAGGGTCCCAAACCTTACACATTAACCCAAAAGAAAACTCTACCAAGACAACCACAATCAAGGTATCTTAATAGTATCAAGATGTGGGTGGCAAAAGTAGCTACTTGTAGCTCAAGGCTACTATGAAGGAACCAATAAAATTTGGGTACCTCGATAGCAATCAAAGCCTTATCCTCAATGTAGTACAAAGCCTCTTTCCTCAACGCAGTACTCAGAGGCCAAAGAAAAACAAAAGTACTCCACAACACCGTCCACCAAAGTCTCTGCGAGTTCCTCAAAGAACTCCACCAAGTTAACAAGTGTGGGTACCAAAAAGATTACTACAAGCACAAGGGTACTACCAAAATACCAAAGCTCTAATCCCCAAGCACATCATAAAGTCCCCTAAGCTTGCATAAAGAAGGAAGCCTCACCACCAAGCACATCCGCCACTTGTTTATAATGTTCATCAAAGATGTATGCCTATGCATGTGCTTCAACAACAACAAGGATACTATGATGGCAATCCCATCATATGGTTGCCAAAATCAAACAATGTGAAGAAAGCCTCACCACCGACTTTAATCCCAAATAGCTTCACCTAAAGTTTGACAAGAATGGAGGCCCAAGCAACAACAAGTAAATCACTCAACCACTCTCGTGCATTCAACACCAACATAAGAGATTTTGTTCAAGCAAATAACCAGTAGTCTTACCTATTGCCACGATAACATTTGAACAAAAAATTTAAGAATCAATACCCACGTCTACAACAAAGACTTATGATGAGCACATCAAGGATAAAATAACAATGCTCTTGTCTGGATGTGAAAAATAAGTACACAAAAACCTATTGCTCGGAAGTCATGCCCTAGCTGACCCAAAATTGATTAAAATAAAAAACCATCGAGGTCAAAACCTGTAACTTCACGGGGTCAAAACGTGCAACTTCATGGAATTCCATCTCACGCAATTATACTTCACGGAATTCCATCTCACGCAATTACACTTCACAACCTACAATTTCACGGAATTCCATCTCATGGAATTTCACGGAATTCCATCTCATGGAATTTCTTTTCACGAAATTTCATTTCACGACCTGCAATTTCACGGAATTCCGTCTCACGGAATTACCCTTCACGGAATTCCAGTTCACGGCCTGCAATTTTACAAAATTTCAGTTCATGGCCTGCACTTTCACGAAAACACCATTTCACAGGATTAACTTTCACGGGATTAGGCCATTTCACAGATTATCCCTTCACAGCACAAAAACCTGCAATCTCACAAGTTCAAGTCTCGCACAAGTTAACAGTTTCACGACTTAAGAACCTGCACTTTCACAATTTAAGCCACATCATGGATTAATCTATCTCACATTAACACTTACACTTAACACTTGCACAACAATCTATCTGACACTTGCACAACAATCTTCAATAGCAATTATATATTTGTTAAGCTTATTGCTTACTATTATTTTGGCTAAATTAATGTAGCCACTACTCCATGAGTACATATCCATATTCATGCACTTGAAAACATTTACACGAAAGCCTCACCACATTGACAACTTCCAGGTACATCTCTGGATGGGGGGCCATGGTAGGCAAAATCCTGGTCAATGGGACAACCCATCACCTAGAATTTTCCTTCAAATTACAAACCTCTACACAAATCAATGATCTTCAATCCTTAGTGAAGATATCTATATTAGCCTCGTAAGTCGACGTAATTCTTTCAATCCTCACTAAGCGATTGCTCTTCAACACAGAGCAGTTCAATAAGAGTCAATATGACTCAATTCTTGTACTCTATGTATATCTGCTATATGACTCAATTCTTGTACTCTATGTATATCTGCTTCATAAATATACATTAAAAAATAAAAAGCACATGGGCAGAAGAAAGCAGGAACAGGTCCTAATCGACGATATTTGACAAGAATCCTGCCACACAAAGGGACATCATCGAAGGCCAATTTCTTCAAATGATGAAATTTCTTCAAATGATGAAACATCTTTCCACATTTGTACTCATCACATCTCATCCACTCGCATCTACCCATATCCACATCTCATCACAGCACATTCATTCACATCTCATCCATTCATATCTACCCCGATCCACATCACATCACATCACATCCATTTCACCTCACATATCATACATTCACATCTATCCCGATTCACATCACATCTCATTCATTCACATCTATCCCGATTCACATCACATATCATCTATTCACATCTATCCCAATTTACATTATATCACATCACATCCATTCACATCATATATCATCCATTCACATATATCCCAATTTACATCACATCACATCTCATTCATTCACATCTATCCCGATTCACATCACATCACATCCATTCACATCACATATCATCCATTCACATCTATCCCAATTCACATCACATATCATCCATTCACATCTATCCCAATTTACATCATATCACATCACATCCATTTCACATCACATCTCACCCATTCACACTTATCCCGACTCATATCACATTACATCCATTCACATTCATCACATTCATTGTATCCCCATTCCATCACATACATTCTATCCACATTACATCATGTCCACATCTATCCACATCATATCTCATTCATTCCATCCACTTTACATCACATCCACATCATATCTCATTCATACACATCCCATTATTTATCCACATCCATCCAATCATTCACATGCACGACTATCCACATCTATCCATACATTCACATCTATCACTTCACATCCACATATATTCACATCACGTCACATTTCATCCACATCTCTTTACATCACATCACATCACATCTCATCCACATCTACATCACATTCACATCCACATCTCTTTACATTACATCACATCTCATCCACATCCACATCACTTTCACATCCACATCCCTTTACATTACATTCTTTCACATGTACATCCACATCCATTTACATCACATTCTTTCACATACACATCCACATCCATTTACTTCTCATCTCACCCTTTCACATATCCTCTCATCTCATTCTCATCTCATCATTCACATCCACATCCATTTACTTCACATCTCATCCACATTCATTTTCATCACACCACATCCTATCACATCCCATTCACATCTTATCACATCCATTCACATCCTATCGCATCCCATTTACATCTTATCACATCTATTCACATCCTATCGCATCCCATTTACATCTTATCACATCTATTCACATCTTATCGCATCCCATTCACATCTTATCACATCTATTCACATCCTATCGCATCCCATTCACATCTTATCATATCTCATTTACATCTATTCACATCCTATCCCATCCCATTCACATCTTATCATATCTCATTTACATCTATTCACATCTTATCGCATCCCATTTACATCTTATCACATCTATTCACATCCTATCACATCCCATTCACATCTTATCGTATCCCATTTACATCTTATCACATCTATTCACATCCTATCACATCCCATTTACATCTTATCACATCTATTTACATCCTATCGCATCCCATTCACATCTTATTCCCATTTAGTAGCTTTTCCTACTTCGATACCGATAATGAGACTTTTTCTAAATTTCTACCAATTATTTGGCTTAGATAAAAGTTCTTTTTCTCGACGACTATTTTCATATTCTTTCTCAATTTCTCAAATGAATTATTTTCAATATTCCTCTTTTGAATAAAAGAATTCATGGGATTTACAAAAATCAATTCTACCCATATTTTCACTTTTGATAAATATTCATAAATTAAATTATACTAAAATTTTCTCTTTTTCTCATTTAATTTCTTGGATCTCAATTATCATGGAAATTCCTCTTTTTACATTTAATTGATTGCATTCTAAATGTCATGGGAATTCCTCTTTTATCATCAAATAAATTTATCTAAAATTTCTCTTTTCTTTAATAAAAATATCCATTAATCCAATATACCAAGAATTTCACTTTTACTATTTAAATGATTGAATTCCAAATGTCATGGAAATTCTTTTTTTATCATTTAAATATTTCTCATACATAAAATAAATTTATCTAAAATTTCTCTTTAAATTTAAATAAAATATCTACTACTTCAATATGCCAAGAATTTCACTTTTACTATTTAAATGATTGAATTCCAAATGTCATGGGAATTCCTCTTTTATCATTTAAATATTTCTCATAAAATAAATTTATCTAAAATAAAATATCCATTAATTCCAATATACTAAGAATTTCACTCTTCCTATTTAAATGATTGAATTCCAAATGTCATGAAAATTTCTCGTTTATCATTTAAATAAAATTATCATAATTTTCTCTTTTCTTAATTATTTAATTATACATAAACCTTAAAAATTAGTTTTCCATTGAATGTGATGAAAATCATTCTTTTAGCCTAAGATATTCAATCCTAGAATATGATAGGAAGTCCTCTTTTCACGTTATGCATAAGAATGAATTATGTATCAATTTCTTAAAAATTTTGCCATAGTTGCGCTATCATAACTGACAATTTTTAATATTTTTGAAAAGAATAAGACTTAGTAATGTAATTATGATAGTATAACTATCTTTTAACCTTAAATCCAATTTATGGATTTAACTCATAAGATTACCATAATTTACTAGCATATAAGTATAAAAAACTATTTTCTTAACCTCTAGCTTCACAAGCCTAGAGTTTGATTTGTGAATTGAGAAATTATCCATGAGAAGCATCAATTGAATAGAGGATTGGTCATAGGAATGACCATTCTTTGGGGGGGAGAGAGAAACATAAAAAGCATCCTAATTAAGCATAAATGTAAACTTTTCTTAATTATTCATTACAACTCTTAAGAAAGGCTTGATTTGCATTATAAACACTTAGTTTAGAAACTTCTCAAGCTTGAGAGGGGTTGAGAAGTGAAAACATTGAGAATAGTAGAGAAAAAACCATAAAATTACACTTTTCCTCTTGTTTTTGCTTGTTTCTCTATCTTAGAAGAAGCCCCCAACCAATCAATTGGTTAGTGTGTTGAAAGGAAAGCTCCAAGGATGGTTGAAGCGAGAGAGAGGCTCCACTCTCTCCAAAAGTAGAGGATTTTTAAGGGATAATAAAATATCATTATTTTAGTATAATACAGACATGGTATAGTTCACAGATTTTTTTACAAAATACTAAGGATCTATTTATAGGTGACGGAGGCCTCTAATCAAGTAGTCCAACTCGGCTCTAGAATTTTCCAGGTTTAGTTTGGCTAAATTTGGACAAGATTTGGACCTAGTTTGGCTCCCTTTTGATTTGGTTTGATCCAAGAGAGAGGAAAGATAAAAATATCACAATTTTTTTGAGTTAAAAACACCACCACATGTGTGAAATAGACGCCTCCTTGAAGTCCCCCCTTTTCCTTATGAAGGTGTCAAAAATGTATCATTATACCAAAATATCTCATTTTTTAGTAATATCTCCTAGTTTTTAACTAATAAACCTTGTACTTAGTCAACTCTTCATCTTATGTGGGAATTTACTCATTTTTAGGTATTTTCTTTTATTCATTAGATTTATCTCCTCCCACACTTGGATTGATCCTATTGGCTCATAGGAACCTTAATTGGACCATAATCCGAAAATTTCTAAAAATCTAGACCCTTAGGCTAAGGTCCTTTATACACATTTTCAATTAATTCCAATTGCACATTGGAAAGTTCTTTTTGAATTTCTGTTTCAGGGGATACCATTTTAGATACTAGGAGGATTTTTATATCCAAAAATATCTCAATTTTGGATTATCTCTCTCTAAACATTTTCTCTCTCCAAGCCAAAACAGGGTAAAATAGGATCTTTCTTCTATTTCAGAGAGGGGGAAAATTACAAGATCAGAAGGGAAGGTTCTTACACCTTTACACCTCAAAAGCTGGAGGGAGGAATCTTACAAGGGAGAAGAAGATTAAAACGTTTTTTGGATTAATCACTAATCTTGATTAGCAAATTTTCCGCCAGTTTTTCCATTTAAATTTGGAGCGGCTACTCCAGATTTTGGTCCATAGTGACCCATAGTCCCTAAAAACCTTGGAAACAACCAAAAATCAAAAAGATTTCCATCATTCTCTAATCACCATACCCATTTCTCTTATCACCATCATTCTCACCATTTCTTGATCAAGAAATCAAGAAATCAAGAAAGCCCAAGAAAGTTCAAGAAAACCAAGAAAATACTTTTTAAAAAAAATCAAAAAATTAGATTAGAGACATGGCTCTAATAGCAATGAAAGAAAGTGGCAACCTAGATTTAGCCTCATTAGCCTAGGATTAAAGAAAGCATGAGAGATTAGCTTAGGATTATAATAAGAAAGAAAATCAAAGGACTTGTGTAATCTTGATTATCAAAAGGTTCCTATTACATTGGCCCATATTCACTTTCATACTAGGCTGCCCTATCACACTACACTTATTCATGTCCATGGGCATGCCCAACCCTAGTCCTAGCCCTTAGCCCCTTTCACATCCCCTTCATCCCTTGGCCTTGGGCCAAAATTGACTTGAGTCCCTTTTAACTTTGTTACCGAAATAGTTGAGCACACATAATTATGTGTTGGTGAATTTTAACAGCTCAACGCACACGAGAGAGAGAGAGAGAGAGAGAGAGAGAGAGAGAGAGAGAGAGAGAGAGAGAGAGAGAGAAAGCAAGAATTTCAGTAGCAATCCCAAATTCTTAACTGTGTATGCTGAGAATTCAACCAATGCAAAGCCAGAGCACAAGACATCATTTTGCACTCAGTCATTGAGTGTGTAAGTGATGGACACACATGAAAGGGTTCAACCACGGACTATAGTTTGTGCAAAATAGGGGTGTGTGGCGCATTAAACAATTGAGTTCATGTGTGGTGGGTGCACATGAAGTGACAATGCGAGTAAGTTCGAGGGAGTTGTTGAGTGTGGTGCTAGGGCACCTCTGCCAGAATAAAATGGGCAGGTGGTTGGAGATGGATTGGGCACCAAGCTCATGGAAGCAGCACCTCTTTTTAGCATCTCCACATGAAATTTGACCCCCTCTTTGATATCACAATAGGAGAGGGGCCAGTTGAGGAGCTTATCAAGGGTAGCCAGCCCTACCACCACCAATAGGAGCAAGAAAGCTCGAGACCAGCCCGCTTCTTTCTCTCTCGTTGACCTGTCAAGATCTCACCAACATCACTAGTCATCACCCCTCTATTGTTACAAAGGAGCATTATAAGATAAGGTTTTAAATAAATAAACAATTTTAAAACATTATGGTCCGCATTTGCTTAAAATTTTCAGGGAGTTTCCCATGGCCAAAATCACTCGCCTTGACCCACAACAAGCAAATATGGGCTCTACCAAAGTTTGAAATTGGCCCGTCAATAAAAATGATTTTCATTTCAAAACAAAAGAGCACATGCTCAAAGGTATCCAAGTAATGTTTGCGTGTGTTCAGACTGTTCGACATCATTGGGCATCTTTATAGCCCAAATTAGCTCTTACTCTCGACGTAGTTCAAAATCCCGCATGGAAACGTAGCTTGCCACACACGGCAGCACTTGTACCATAGCAGTCGATGTCACATTCGGAATCAAAGGACTGCTTGCGATGGATATCAAGCCATTGCACATTTTAGTCTTGTTTGATGTTGGTTTTAATTTATGGGGCCAAGGAAATGTGCTTGCTTAGGTCTAATTTATAGCTGTTTTGACCATATTTATTCCTTTGATATTAAAACATAGTTTACACCAGCTAAAAGCTACTTTGCATTGGCTTACAAATTGGCTTACAATTCACCGTAGCGTGACCGAGACCAAACTAGGCCCACTATCCTTGTCTCAGAGGTCAACAAGAAAGCATCTTTGGGTGTTGAACAACCATAGTGTTGTGTTATTTAATGGCCAAAGTGTTGTTTGCTTGGTCTGTACTACAGACACAAGCTATCGTGCATGGTCCATAAAGATGCATGCCCTTGTGCGTGGATTTCAACACACCAAAATAGTGTGACTGACCTTGAGTGAAGGGAGAAAGGTAGATGACTTTCTTCTTAACTTGTGTAACACAAACTATTAATTAATTATAAGTGGGAAGGATGTTTCTTCTTGATTTTACATTTGATATTTGCAAAAATTTGACAAAGATGCACAATTGTCTTAAGATCTAAGGTTCCTAGACATCTCAGACTCGAATTTGAGAAACATCGGCTTCAAAGATTTGTAATAATCTTAAACTATGAGGCTCGTAGTATAGCATTATTGAGCCCATCCACTGTCATATTTCCAACTTGCTTGCTCCGAGTTCCTGTGTCCTAGTGACTTGAGACTTGAAAAGTTGTTGCTCTACTGAAGCTGCCTTGGCATCTTCACGTTCTGGCAATTCAAGCATATTTTCTTCATATTCTATTGCCAACTTACAGCATGCATCCAGAGCAGCCGGTTGGGCTAATACTAGATAATCATGCATTTTATAATCTCAAACCCCTCTACAGAAGCAAGGCAATAACTGATCATCATCAGTTAGCCTCTCTCGTAGCTTACATCTTGAATTCAAGTGCTTGAGTCAGGATACATAATCTCACATTGACTCATTATCTTTATGCTTAATATTATGAAGCTGAGCCACAGGACTTCATCAGTCATCACCACTTTGGGCAAAGCTTGGTATGAACACATTCTTGAGCTGTGTGAAGTTAATTTTATCTTCTGGCTTTAAGGTTCGAAACCATTGATGAGCCTTTCCTTCTAGGGTCAATGAGAAGGCATGGATCGTGGTCACATCACTCACTGGCTCATAGGTCTCGCATGTTGACTCAAAGATCCCACCCTGTTGGATTGGGTCTCCATCCCCTGAGAACTTTTGTATAAGCTTGGAAATGATATGTGGCTTCATTTGGGATGCCCTGGATTCTAGAGCAGTGCCTAGCTCCCTAACCATTCCTCGACCCATTTCTACAACCATATTGAGAAAATCTACCCTTGTGGCCACGTTAAGATCTGTATTCGGATCCGCCATTGGTCTTTCAAGAGCTTCTCCCCTGCTACCTAGACCTCGTCCTCTTCCTACATTGGCTCTTCTAGGCATTTCGGCTCTATGGGTAGGTCTGGCCAGATCATCATGGCCTAGCTCATTATTAGTAGCCTATGCTCGCCTTTGTTGAATTAAGAGCTCCATGTCCTGCAAGAGTGTGGGATCATTTATCATTTGTTCTATGCCTTCCCTTGTATACAAGCGGCCCTCACCATCAACAGTTCCCCTAGGTAAATTGTCCCCCTAGGTAAATTGTCCCCTTCATTTTGCATATCAAAGCCTTCATCTGCCTTTGGCTCTTCATTAATGGGTTCTAGATTTGGGATTGTTCCCTCAGTCATACCCATTCCCATACTATCAGTGGTAATTCTTGACATTTCTGGTCTCTTGCCATGCGATTAAGATGGGTTTGCATTCTCCATTTCCTTCTATTCATCTCTTGCCCTTCGAGTATCAATCTCTTATTCCCTTTGGCTTAACAACCGCAATTGTCACTCTACTTTAGCCCTCTTTAAGTCTAATTCCATTTCTTTTGATGTTGGGAAGAAAATTTAACCAGTCCTGGCCGCACTTTCCTTGTCTCTCCTAACCCTGGGGGTTCCACTGATCCTCATAGTGTTAAACAACCTGGTACTCGAAGGTTGGGTTGGTACTTCCGGTCTTGGAGCTTGTCCGGCACTAGTTGATGGGCATGTACCCATAGATTGCGCTTCGTTTTCTGTGATGGGTTGGAGACCAAAAAATCCTCTGGCTATATCAATGATACCACTGGATCTTGTAGGGGACGGTGGGTTTTCTTCCTCTCCAAACCTAAAGAATTGTAGCTCTTCTTCCATGGACTCTTCTTTACTTGTATCAATGGTGTTCAGATTCCTCTGAGCCAAAAAATTCAATTGAGTGCTCGCCGAGTGGCCTGAACCAACAATCTTTTGATAGGAAGTTCTTGGGTGGTTGGATGCACTATCATCAAGAGTAAGGTCATCTCCAATGAGTTTACCATATCTCAAGTGCATGAGAATGTGATTTGATAGGCTAAATCACTACCCTAATTTAGATTTTCAAAGGGTTCTATCGATCTGAATTTTTAGGCCATGAAACTACAGATAACAGTTCACGCCGTGAGTTAGCAAGGAATTGTTCACACCGTGAAGCTATAAATGGTTCACGTCGTGAACTATTTTCTGCACTCTCACGTGTTCAAAGGTCACTTTGAATTTCGCGTTGTCCTAATCTGAGTTGGTTGGTCTCAATTTACACAACTAAGGCACTTACCTAACTTTAATCTAACACAGTCCTTGGTTAGTGAACTAGATCCGTTTTACTGACAATTCACATCATGAAACAGGGAATGTTTCACGGCATGAAGTATTGAATAGTTTACGCCGTGAAAAAGTAGGTGGTTCACGTTGTGAAATCAAAATAGTTCACGACGTGAAAAGGTGGACAATTAAATCGTGAAGTACTTTTCTACTAATTCACGGGATAAGAGTCCATAGAATCCGTTGTGTCAGAGATGTCAGAATAAGGTACCCTATTTTTAGCAAGGTAATCCTGAAATTTGCGACGCTTTCACGTGTTAAGTTCCCACTTGACAGAATGAAGTTTTGGGTGTAATTGCCCTATCCAAATGTTCCAGAATGGTTGTGCTAGGTGTAAGGAATGTAATGCAAGTTATGAGCACAGCCATTGGCTCCTTATTTTGGTTAATTTTGTGATTTTAAAAAAATTAATTAAAAAAAAGAGTATCACACCTACTCATTCACAATAGCAAGTTTGGTGATACAAACATCAAAATTGAAAGAAAATACGATGCAGCTTTCCTCTAGGATAACCCAAGTACTAACCCACACACCAAAAATAAACAATTTCTAACAAGTCTTTACTTCCAATCAAACCTTATCCATTTATTCTCTTCATAATGCACTTCATGAATGCAAAGGCAATCATGACTCTTGCATAGTGGGACCTGAAGCTCAAAGAGGACAGAAGAAACAATGGTGTTTCCCTGGCAGGGGTGCCAAAAATGTTATGGTCTACCACACCTCCCCCGAGAGAGAACTCTAAACATTCACCATTAAAAGAAGCAATAGATAACAACCATCATTGGGTACTTACCAATGCTTTGAGCTCATGTCCCTTGAGGTTCCCAAGCTAACTTCCGGAAGCTCCAATCCTCCAAGCTCTACCTCCACGTTGTCACCGTAGAGTCGCTCACACCGCAACACAAGATAATCTCCCTCTCACTCTTCTACACATACATGCATATAAAAGGCACATGCACTAGAGTACACTCTCACACTCTCTCACAAGACAAGAGCTCTCATAGCACAAAGGGGGATTGTGTCCATTCATTATGAGAAAATGCCTTATATACAATTGGCCCTTATTCACACTTGGGCGCTCAAAACTTACTAACTAAGGCCTTGGGTGGCCAATATATCATAATGTTACAACTTTTATAGTGCCTTTGCATGACACTTATTAATATCCTCAAATGGAAGAACATAATTGTTAATCCGAAATGGGATTATCAATGGCAAGCTATGTTTCCACATGGGATTATGAGTCGAGAGTAAGAGCTAATTTGGGCTACAAAGGATGCCTAATGATGTCAAACACACATGAACATTACTTGGATACCTTCTAGCATGTGCTCTTTTGTTTTGAAATGAAAATCGTTTTTATTGATGGTCAATTTCAAACTTTGGTAGAGCCGATATTTGCTTGTTGTGGATCAAGGCGAGTGATTCCGGCCATGGGAAAGTCCCCGACAAATTTAAACAAATGCATACCATTATGTTTTAACATTTTTTATTCAAAACCTTATCTTCTAATGGTCCTTTGTAACAATAGAGGGGCGACGACTAGTGATGCTGGTGAGATCTTGACGGGTCATAGAGAGAGAAAGAAGTGGGCTTGCCCCCTATTGGTGGTGGTAGGGCTAGCTACCCTTCACAAGCTCCTCAGTTGGTCCCCCTCCTGTTGCAATGTTAAAGAGGGGGTTAAATTTCATGTGGAGCTACTAAAAAGAGGTGCCACTTCCATGAGCTTGGTGCCCAATCCACCTCCAACTGCCTGCCCATTTTATTCTGGCACAGGTGCCCTAGCATCACACTCAACAACTCCATCAACCTCTCTCACACTGTCACTTCATGTGCACCCACCACACTTGAACTCAACTGTTTAATGCATCACACACCCCTATTTTTGTACACACTATAGTCTGTGGTTGAACTCTTTCATGTGTGTCCATCACTTACACACTCAATGGGGGCTGAGCACAAAATGATGTCTTGTGCTACGACTTTGCATTGGCTGAATTCTCAGCATACACACAGTTAAGCCTTTGGGATTGCTACTAAATGCTAGCTCTTTCTCTCTCTTTCTCTCTCTCTCTCGTGTGTGCTAAGCTGTTGCAATTCACCAACACACAATTATGTGTGCTCTGCTATTTCCCTCTTACAAAGCCAGCGCTAATGGTGCTTTTATAACGCGCACACACAAAATAGATATAAACTCCCCAAAATTACTCTTCCTCTAAGCTCACACAAAGATAGTCATCGCAGAGCAAAGAGAAAAAAGAAAGAGAAAGATAACCATAAAAAAATTTAGGATATGCCTTATCTCTCTCGAAGCGCGATCACACGCGAAGAAGCAAGAGAGAGGGATGATGGATCAAAGCACCTCTCTAATACCAATGTCACATCTGCGTAGATGCCACCATAGCCGAGAGGGCTCCGAGCTCTAGTCACCACTCAACCATAGAGGGGAGTGTGGATAAATCTACACTCCCACTTATAGGGGCTTGCCCGCTAATAAGCCTGCTCGGTCACCCAAATGCTACGACTTGGGTGTTCTCACCCCTAGACCCTAGTTGCACCCCCGTTGACCACACTCCAGTGTTTAGGCAACTAGTTAAGCTCCCATGTAAGCTGCTATGAGCTACGTGACAATATAGCTCTCTTTCGCTTCCATGAGATTTGTGACGACAAGTATGGCTTTGAGCTTGATTCTAGGACCTTCTTTTTCCCTTGGGGGTGTGGGCTAGACCCTCAGGCCATTGTGTTAATTAAGCAATATTATGCGTCTAGGGGGATTTGAAACCCTTGATCAATAAAATGAAAGCAATATTATGCGGATTTGAAACCCTTGATTAATAAAATGTAATCTTGCATCCTATGCCCTTGAGCTTTCATTGTTCGCTCTCACCTTAGGCTAGGAATTCACTTAGCGCTACAATACATCTCTGCGCACCACTTCACAATTTTCCAGGGCATACAACTTGCAACCACCTGGCTAGCTTTTTCCAATTCTTGTGCACTCAATTATCGTTTACGCAGCCGAGACTATTCTGCAGCCAAGAGGTTTACTCAATCCCTGCTGGCATGCATTCAATCAAGGCAATGCAGCCAAGAGGTTTACTCAATTTACGGCTAGGCATGCAATGTTCGAGGTGATGACCGAGCGATTGCACGAGATTGCTTTGTTTGATCAGACAATCCCACTGCAGACAATCAATCGATTGAAGGTTTGATGATTGAAGTGGTCGCCCCACTGATTGATGATTGGAGAAGAAATCAATCCCCCCTAGCATTTGGCAGTCGGAAGCATAGAATCGGGTGATTTAAGAGTAGTATCAGCCAATTGGTGACTCTGATCGTTCGATTGAACCGTTTGATCGATGATCAGACTTTCTTTTGTAAAAAGTGACTTTTTAGGCTTTTTCCAAGTGCTTCTTCTCACTTGGTTAGTGCCTAAATACATATTTCCTTTATTTGTAGACACTCCTAGTAGGTATGATTTAAATGCATGAAACATGCACAGTGCAAGTAGACTCAGCTAGCGGGTGGTGGTCCATGGGCTTTTGTTGTTTAGGTTTACTAAGAGTGTTTCTATAACATCTTTTGTGTATTTAAGGACTTTACTCTATCGCTCCTCCTAACTCCCTTTGTCTTGACACATTATGCCTATCTCACATATATGGCTTTTGACCGAACTTTTATGCTTGTCTCTCTAGCACAAGCGACTCAACTTGTGAAATAGTATTTGGTCTCCATGTCTATAAGTGACTCTCTAGCACAAGCGACTCAACTTGTGAAATAGTATTTGGTCTCCATGTCTATAAGTGACTCTCTAGTACAAGCGACTCAACTTGTGAAATAGTATTTGGTCTCCATGTCTATAAGTGAGGTGAACATTTTTAAAGAATTATGCTTGAGCGTGTTTTGGCCTTTTGCAACCCGACTCTTCACTCTTATGCCTTAGGCTCATTTTGGATGTTGCCGACTTGACTTTCGGTTCGGACTCTTATGCCATTGGCGTGACTTGACTTAGAGTTGGATGCTTACATGATGTCCTTCCTTCTTCTTCTTTTTCCTATTGCTATGCTTTAATAAGCAACGATGTCTTTAGCTTTGTTACCCGAGTTAAGGGGGTCTACGTCATCTTAATGAGCTTGGCTTCTACCCATGTTAAGTGTGTAAGGTTTTGATGGTTCTAGGCTTCCTTGTCATGGGGCAGTCTTGACACTATGCTCGCCAAAGGGTTCAATGGGTAGGGATGTTGGGATTTCATGTAGAGTTGAAGAAGAGGGTATTCCTTGGATTTTCTTTCAAAGCTACTCTTGCTCTTCAATAGTCATATATGCTCTATCTTAGCTTTCCCTTTATCTTACTTCTTGGGTATCTACACCTGTTTTTGTGCGATTTGTTGATGAATGGTACTTAAGCATGATGATTTTGTCAACCTTTCTTTCCTTGCTCTAGGAGGGTTACATCTTCAGGTAGATTGCACCTTTGGCACCCAGATCTGGCTTCTTTCTTGGTAGTATCTTTGGGATATTAGCAACCTTTAAGTGGTCACCTATCCTTGTGTTGTGGGATCATTGTTTAGCTTTCGGCTTCTTGTTGGCATTTTGGGGATAGTCTCCTTTGGAATACACACATGTTTGAGCTTTTTTGTTCTTGGGCTTCAGGTATTGGTGAGCACATAAGTGGGATTCTTCGGTGTCTTCGTACCCACACTTGCTTCATTTGGTTCTTTGGGACTTGATAAGAAACTGAGGTAGCAAGATTGGAAGCATTGGTTACTGTCCTTTGGTTTCTCTTGTGGTGCATCCTTGGTTTTTGATGAAGCTTTTCCTCCTTTGATTGGGTTTTTAACTCCTTAACTATCAGCTTCTTTAAGGGATGTGGTGGGGGTTGATTGGATGAGACCTCAAGTTTATAGATGATTGCACTTACCAGCTCGATGGGGCCTACTTGTAGTAATGTCAATAACTTTTGGATCTATATAGAGATCTATACTGGCTCTCCTTCAGTGACAAAAATGCTCACCGTCCGTTATGGTAGCTTAATTGTGGAGATCTGTCCTAGCTCTCTTTCAACAAGAAGAATTCTCACCATCCATTATGTTAGCTTGATTGTGGTTGTCCTCATGGTCCAATCTATGCTGCAATTGTGGTTGTCCTCATGGTCCAATCTATGCTGCAATTGTGTTTGTGGTGATCCATCCCTTTCCAAGGATGATCTCTTTTAGCATTGTACCTATAGTCATAACATAAAAACTACCTTCCACATGGTAAGCATTGATGTGGAGCTTAAGCTTTGACATCCCTTTAATTCATTACAAAGACATGAGACTATTTATAATAGAGCTTTGGGCTGAGCAGGTTTACCTAATGAGATCTAAGTCTCGTATGACATTAGGTTTCTTCTTGATCCTATATCTTATAAAGCAAGTTTGGCTATGCTTTCTTTGTTCACGGGGAATTCTAGGTAAAGCCTTGTAGGTTTGACCTATTCCTCCTAGGGGTGATCGTTATACATTTCAGCCATGTGAAAAGGTATAATACCTCTCCTTTGCTTTTCTTTTTCTGCCGAGGCTTTAGTTCTTGGTTCTCTTGTCTCTTCATCTTAGCTTCTTATTTTCTTGTTTCTTCAGCTTTGTGAATGGCTTCAAGTTGTTCATAGGACAGTGGCCCATAGGATTTTCTAAGTTTGCTCCCATTGAGAAACCCTTCCATCTGGACTCCATTAAGAGTCTCTAGGTGCGTTGCCCTCTAGTCGTGAGCTTATAGATCCTGAAAGGACCCATCCTCTCAACTTCAATTTCCTTTTATCTTTCTTGAGGAATAAAGTAGGACTAGGTCCCCTTCCTTGAACCTCCTAGTTTTGATATTGGCGTCAAACCACCTTTTTTTTCTCGGCATACATGTGCCCACCACCATTGAGTGTAGTCTTGCTTCATAAAGTTTCTTGAGCTCTATGAGCCGCTCAGACAACTCATTAGTCGTCCATTCCATTTGCTTTGCTACTCTAAAGGCTGTGATTATGAATTCAACCGGGAGTATAGCATCAAGCCTGAAGACTAGGTTATAAGGTGTGGTCCCAGTTGAGGGGCGATTTTGTAAGCCCATAAAGTGGATGAGAGATTCTCCTCCCAATCCATCCTATATGTCTCTACTACCTTTGTAAGCACAGTTCTGCATAGGACTTTGTTTGTGATAATAGCCTATGTGTTTGCTTGTGGTGGATAGCACGGGGAAGAATTGTTGTGTAGTACTACCATCAGTTTTCTAAGAGAAACTCCAGCACATCACTTAAGAAATTGGTCCCATGGTTACTAATTAGCTCTAGAGAGGACATCTAAATCTAGTGATTGTGTGCTCATAAATAAACTTGGTGGTTGTTCCTCCATTTGCATTTACTATGGCCTTAGTCTCAGCCCACTTGGTCACATAGTCGATAGCCACCATGATGATGTATCGTGCTTCTAGAGCGGTTGGGCTAATGGGTCCTACAAAGTCAATGCCCCATTAGACAAAAGGTCTTACGAACATTATTGGTTGTAAAAGAATTCTATTCTTTTGTTATGAAACGGTGAAGCACTGGTATTCATTGCAATTTTTGACATAATATATTGCATTGTCGGCCCCACCATAGTCGTGCATATAGGAATTTTCTCATTGTGATGTCTCCATTGAAGTGTCCTTCAACGACTCTTGCATGAGCTTGTTTTAGAATCCACGTACTCATCCTCACATATGCAGAGGGCCAGTACGTGGCTTGTTTTAGAATCCACGTACTCATCCTCATATACACAGAGTTTTAAGACATCATATTTCCCTCTCCTATAGAGTTGTTCTGAAATGGGGGTGTATGGGGCTACTGCTTTCACTAACTGCTGCTTTATTCTTAGGGACATGGTCTTATTTAAGGGAAGTTCATTGCTCAAGGATTTAGCAATTTCATAACTCCACCTTTGCACTACGCTTATTTGAAATAGAGACACATCTATAAGATCATCCTTAACCCATGTTGGTCCCTCCCTATTTATATTACATTATGTCATCGAAGACTGTTGGCCACAATCCTGCACATAGGAATTTTCTCATTGTGATGTCTCCTCTGAAGTTTCCTCTAGTGACTCTTGCATGAGATTATTTTAGAATATCCACGTGCTTGTCCTATATGCAGAGTCTTAAGACATCATGTTTCCCTCTCATGTAGAGTTTTCCTAAAATGAGGATGTATGGGGCTATTGGTTTCACTAACTGGTGTTTTCGTATTTAGCAATTTCATAACTCCACATTGGCACTAAGCTTATTTTGATCATCGACGAAGGAAAGTTCATTGCTCAAGTATTTAGCAATTTCATAACTCCACATTGGCACTAAGCTTATTTTGATCATCTAAGGGAAGTTTATTGCTCAAGTATTTAGCAATTTCATAACTCCACATTGGCACTAAGCTTATTTGAAATAAAGACGCATCTGTAAGATCATCCTTGACCCGTGTTGGCCCCTCCCTATTGTAAATTCTTCGCAGGTGATTACCTCTGACATGTGACGTTCCTTTGCAAACTGACACCATGAAATCAAATTTTAGAAGAAGTAATAACCACCACATAATTCACCCTGTGGCACATAGTTTGTTCATAAGTTCATAAGGTGAAGCAAAGCCTAATGGGGTCTAAAAATTATATAAATTTGTTCTCCAAAAGATAATGGCAAAACTTCTTTACCATATAAACCATCACTAATCCCTCCCTCTTTTCTCTTTGTCGTTGTATAATTCTTCTTTGGATCATTGAGATGTCTACTAGTGTAACTAATAGAAAAGTCCAAGTTCTTTTCGCAAGGTTGAGCTAAAATGCATCCTATAGTAGTGTAAGCTAATGCATTTATGCGTGTATGTGGAAGACGACATCCCACCTTGGCACTCTGATAATTGGAGCTATTATCAAGGCCTTCTTAAGGTTATGGAATGACTCTTTGCACTTCTTAATCTAAACAAAACATACCAATAGGTCGTATAGCAATCTAGCAATCTCTGCATACATGAAAATGAAGTGTCTATAATACACTATGTGACCCATGAATCTTTGGACTACTTTTGGCATTTTGGATCTTTCGAGTTATAGGATCACTCGAATCATACCTTCATTTGCGAAGATTCCATTTTTAGACACACCACATGCCCTAGAATTACACCATGTCTCACATGCCCTAGAATTACACCATGTCTCACTAGGAATAGAAATTACAATCATTGGACTTTTCAATCCATGCTTGCTCAATCATATTATGATTGGGCCTTTGGGCCAACGATCGGACTTCACGCTGCTCAATCTTTAGTGATTAGACCCCGGGGCCAACGATCAGACTTCAGAGGAGGCTAATGATTGGACTTTCTAGAGAGAAATATTAACACGTCTTTTCCTACACATTTTTACCTCTATTCTTCCTTTTGGGTGTCTAATTATCTCCTAGACCACTTATTGAATTGATTGAGACTCTACTTGATGGCACAATACCATCAATTAAGCATCAAACACCAAAAATTCAAGAATTTTTGGAAGATCATGGGACTTCAATCTAAGCACTTGGAGGGTTTCCCATCCTTCTTCTATCACCCACCTTTTGATCAAAAAACAAGAAAACAAAGAAAAGAAGAGGGTTAAAGTTAGCAAAAAACCACACAAAACTCCTACTCTTATCACACTCTCCACATAGTAATCACTCTAAATCTCCCTCCAATCTCACTCCACTTCAACACTCAATGGCCAAACTAAAACAAACAAGGGATTAATAGAATGCTCCTATTCCACTCTAGCACTAGTTCTACTCCCTGACAACACAGCAGTGCCTCTTGTTTTTTAGGGAAGTTGTAGCTTTGCACAATAACAAGCATTGTCTACACCGAAAGTATGAACCCGTCTAAAGCATGAAAGCACCTTGATCATGGGAATGGAAGCCTTGATGGGTGTCAAACCCTCAAGCTATACCAATCAATTGCTTGCACTCTTTGCAATCCAAACTCACATAAGAGAGGGAAGTTAGAAGGCTTTCTCTCCATCGACACTATCTCTATCTCTCAATCTCTCACTCTCCACAACTAGCTAATCACAAGACAAGAATCATACATACAAGATATAGAAGCCTAAAAAAACAAGAAATCATAAGACAATGTAATAGAGAAGCTCTCCAAGCTAGAGCTCAATGTTGATTGTCTTACCAAGAATCCCTTTACACACTCCCCTAAGTCACTTATATACAATTGGGGCTTTACACGGTCGGGGTTCCCAAAACATGTCCTTGTAACATATTCAAGCCTTACAAGGCCGACTTTCATTACATTGGTGCAATGTGAAACATTTAAGCTAGAGCAAGGATTACAAAGAGTATGCAGAAAAGGATAACAATGAAAAGTATTGAGATAGACATGGCTAATGCTTATGTTGACTTGAAATACAAATGGACAACCACAAGAAGAAATCCCCAACTTTCAAAAAGGTGTAAAAGTGCTTTTGGGAAATGATGGGTAAGAAATTGACTTAGTTTTTTAATTCAAGGCTTGACTTTGACGACAAACCCTAATGTTTAATTCAAACAAGGATTGAGGTGATGGAAAATGGGTTGATTTCAACCCATTTTCTAGGGTTGATTCCAACCCTACAAAATCTATCTTTTTTTTCAACAAGGTTTCTCTCCCTGGAATTTTTAATTGAGGGAGAGCTATAATTTTCTATGAGATTTTAGAAGAAAAAACTCTAAGGAGACATATCAAAGTAGGGGCACAATATTACACTTGCCTGAGCATAGAAGTGATTGAAGGTGGTTCACCACCATCATCAATGGGTCTTATCCCTAGCAGCCTTCCCAACAGGTTAACAATAAGCTTTAGCAATGGATAAAGATGCAGTGGTAGATTCGGGAGCTCTATCGAGATAGGAACTATCAAGGGTTTGGGACCCAAGGGAGAGAAGTCCATAGACCATTTAAAAACAGACAATGGAGAATTTCTTATCATCCATTGTCCTGCACCAAGTACGTTGAGAGCCATTTGTTTGTTTTTAAAGATAAAACAATAATAATTATTGGGAAGAAATTGAGTTTTCTCGACTTCCCAACCCCTTATTGTCCAGTTATTCCTAATCCATGTATGAAGAAATTCTACTAGTGTGGACAAGGAACAAAACATAGACCTACAAACTGCCCGTTGCCTGGTAAGAAGAACTCCATTCATTAACCAGATTTTCAAGTAATGAAAAACAAGGATAGTCTTACCAGTTCAAGATTGCTTATCTTGGACTCTATCATGTTAGTCGCCTCCCGTTTTATCGTTCTTAGCTAGAGTCTCAAAACCTTGCCTTTGGTCACTCTGGAGAGAGGGCCTCATTGATTTGACAGATCTCGTCCATATCCAGCGTTGCTGTTTCTTTGCTCCACAAGGACAACCCCAACGGCTCCTCCGCAACTCCACTTCCACCTTGGGGGTGATCCCCATAGAAGCCATATGCAGGGTTGAGGGTTGAGCGAACAAGCTCCGGGTCGGGTTGAAAATGGCTAAATGTAAGGTTATCTATCCCAAGAAATGGGGCCATGTAGTGGAGGAGGTGTCTGCATGATTTTCCTCCTTTCGACTACAGTTTGCCAGACCGCATAAATGCCTTACAATGATGCTGCTGCCTGAAAAGACGAGCCTAGAGCATGCACATCCTATGTTAATGGCCTGTTTTGGGGCGAAGCGCCTTCCGAATGAAGGGGAACCTGAGGTATTTGTTTCGAGGTTGGTTTGGGGGTGCCCGAGCTGGACCCCCGTGGTTTCGCCATGGGAGAGAACCCCAGTGCCGACTAGGAACTAGGTGGCCATACAGTTAGGAAAACCCTAGCTCGCTAGAAGTTGTACAGACAAGAACTTCTAATCAAAGAAGCATAAAAAATCCCTCCTCCTCACATCTAATAAAGATAGTAACTGAAGAAAAATAAAGTAGAGGAGGCTAGGCACATGAAGCAAGGATGGTGATAACAAACTCTCTCAAGCCATCATCACAATGAAGCAAGGATGGCGATGACATACTCTCTCAAGCCATCATCTCACAATGACAAAATTTCCTCTACTACATGCTTCATGTTTGCCATCTCTTCTAAAACTCATCAGCCAAGGAACTAACTTTTTAAAAACGTATGCTCAACGTCGCCACAGTACCATGTAAGGAAAAAAGTTATAGGCTTCATGTGGTACCTTACGAGAGGGAACTGGTCTTGGGTGGGAATCTGACCTGCTATGTGTGGTTCTTGAGCTTCATGGTGGGGATTCCATAGTAGATCAATACCGGGCAAGAATCCCCTCTCTTTGATGGTTTGGCATGAGCTAATTTGTGCACAAAATGAGAACCCTTTGTAATTTTAGCTTCAAATCCTTTGTGCTGCTGCCTAGCTGCCTCATCAAATTTGCCTTGATCTTTCTCATATCAAGGAGTGAATGCCTTGCTCCTACAAGTGGGTCTTCTATCACCTTGGGCTCCTCTTTGTCCAATGGTCAAACCATACAATCTGCAAATGAGTTGTTCGAATTTGGGTTTTTATCAATACCCTCAAGCTCATCTTCAATGTATTGCTTCGGCCAAAAGTAGTTGAAAAGATAGGTATGTTATAAGAATAGGTTAATTTATTTTAGTTGCTTCTTCTTATCCTCATCCACATCTGGGTTTTTAGGCTTATCCTAGAAATAATCATGAATACTTTCTGCTAGATCTATTTCTTCCTTTTCCTTCAATATGGAGTAGTTGAGGTGAATAAAATCAAATTCCCTTGAATCCTGTGCTTCTAGATTTTCTAAGTGGGTGCACAGTAAAAGGTATAACTTCCATATCCCAAAGGTTGGTAAGATTTGCTATTTCTATTCTTTTGATAATTGTAACAATCTCATGCCGCCTCATAGAGCCCATATGTGGTCATTCAAGTTATGCTATTAGCTATATAATCCCTAGGACAAGGAGAATCAAATGATACATTTTTGGTAACTCTAAGGGTATTATATCTTCATCTTCTATGAATTTATGAGAGTGCATTAAGACTCTCACCCATGCTCTGAAGTTAATCACTATAGGATGAATGGGAACTACAAAGATATCTTTAGCATTTTCTAGCTCTAGGTCATTGTGAAAAATGGCCATTATTAATGTAGGTGCATTGTGTAGACATTATTTGGACCAACCACTCTATATATTTATGTATAAGGGCAAACTCAAAATCAATTTCTATTTCAGTGAGGGATAGAAGGAAAGCTGATGTGAAAAAAGAGATGCAAGGTTTCTAAGTGCAACTGCTAGTGTATTGACTTACATGATTTGCAATAGTATCTAGCAGTGTACCTTGGTCCTATTCTCTCGGGGAGGACTCTCCTTCATTGAGTTCTGCTAGTCTTAGCCAAGAGGACTCCAACTCCTTGCTCTTTTCTTCTACTTCTGCTTTGAATCTAAGGCATTTCTTTTGTGCTCTCTCTAGTTGGGAAGAGAGTTCCTTTTGCTTCTCGGTACTTCTCAGTATTGCCTTCTTTTTCTCTTCTTGATGTTTTTGAACTTGTATGATAAAGTTTTCTTTGGCTTCAAGAAGTTGTTTTTCCATTTCATCACAAACGAGAAGTCAGCCTCTATGTGTTGAGTGATTCCTCTTCGAACTAGACTTATGTCTCTCTAAGTTTCTATTGAGAGATGCTTGTTGTCTCCCGAAGCTAACTTCTTTTAGTTTTCATAGCTGCTAGTTCCTTACTTGTTGCCTCTTTCTCCCTTTATTCCTCTTTTTGAGTTTCTCCTTATCTCCATTAAGCTTATTACAATTTGCAGCCCACAAGGTAGATGTTCTGTTTTCTTCTTCACGTTGTGCAAGGAGGTCAACTATGAGTTGATCTTATTGTTTAGCCTCTGTTATCCTTGACTCCAACTTGGTAATCTGTTCCTCCTACTACTGCATAATTTTATCTTTACTTTTTATTTTGTGCTTGTAAAATATTTTTGTGATTTCTACCTAAGGATTTCGTTAACCTCAATAGCTTTTTACCTGGATCTTCTTATGAATCCTCTCTTTCCAATCCCAGCAGAGTTAAAACCTATTCTTAAACCCTATCAACCTCAGGATCTTATTTTCACTGGGTCTTAGCTTCTTCCAAGGTCTTATAGAGGTTTCTACTTCTTCAGCTTGTCGAGTGTCAGGCCTTCCTATGTCCTCTGCTCCTCCACTTTGCGGAGTTTCTAGGATTGTTATATTTTCTTCCACCTATTTACCTTTTTCTCTATCTTCTACAGTTTCTGTTCCTTTGTCTTATTGTGGAGTTTCCTAAGAAAGTTCTCCTGCCCAATTTTCCTCATGTGTTGGATATTCTATTGTGGGAGTTGGTATAATCTACATGCTCCTTTTAGTAAGTGCCTTTGCTACTCCAAAAATAAAAATCTTAAGCAGTAAGAATGGATTAGCTAATGTATTCTTGTGTTCTCTATGGTAAGCTTGTATATCCTTGTGAACTTGAAAACCCTAGTCATCTTCTTTTCCAACTGCTAGCATGTACAGTGGTCTTGGACTAATTTTGTTGTGTCTATTTGTGTACTTAACCTACAAGAGCATGCATAGAGCTTTGCTTGTGTTTATATGCACTGGATCTGTGATGATGTTAAAAGGTACTTCTACATTTGACCTTTGCCAATTTCTTATGTGCCTGCTCAAATCGAGGATTTCCATTGTGAGTTTTGTATATTGGGGTGTGGTTTTGGTAATTGGAGGACTTCTAAGATAAGTTCTCTATCAATGGCCACCTCCACTATGTGTGACCTCCCAACTTCACTACTCCCAATGCTCAGGAATTTTAGAATTCGAATCAAATCATAATCTTCAGACTAGGAGCCTGTTAAATGACCAAGTCCTATGGCTTGTAACTTCTCTTATACCCCGGGCTCTTGTAGAATTGCGTAGCATATAGGTGAATGGTACACAAATACACACTTTTGTTGGTCAAGACTTGATTTTATCATTCGCACCTGAACTCTCTCTCCAGTTTCACCCGCATCTCCTAGCCAAGTTTTTGAATAGTTGTGTTTGATAGCCCATCCTTCAGCATCTAAGGCAGATGGATTATGAAATTTTGGCCTCCTCTTCTTCATTACTCTTGGTCTTACTACGGAAAAGCTTTTGTGAGTCCTGGTAGACATGATTTCTGCACTCACCAGTTTATGTAAGTAATTTGCTTCTTTCAATCTTAGTGAGAAAGTACAAATAATGAGATGCATCCCATAAAAGTTCTTCTACCCCAAAACCCATAGAACTAGGACAGAGATTTGATATAATTTTTAAAATTTTCCCATTTTCATGTCGAGTTCTTATGGCCTTTTTCCTTCTGATTGAAGGCAGTCAAAAATCCTGGAAGCTGGAGACTCACAAGATACTCCTCTCCCTACCTAAACATTTCACATTCTTTCATGAGTGTGGAAGCGGATTATAAATAAAGATTTGAGGTTTAGGTTTGAAGAGAAATTTTGCTATGGAACAAGGATAGCCTTTCAAATCAAGAAGTAGTCAAAAAGGTACTTTTCCAAAAATGCGACTATCTAAAAAGAGGCAATCAAAATTATTGTTGCAAAAACATGAGCATGTGTGTTTTAGAACAAGGATGGCCTTTCAAATCAAGTAGTAGTCAAAAAGGTACTTTTTCGGTCCAAAAATGCGACTATCTAAAAAGAGGCAATCAAAATTATTGTTGCAAAAACATGAGCATGTGTGTTTTAGATAGGAAAATACAAATTACGCAAGAGTTGCCCATGAGTAGTAGCAAAAACTAAATGTTATGGAATAAAATAGTCAAATTTTCCAATATTGGCCTTAAAAAATGATTAGGGCTACCTAGTGTACGGTATAGCAGCTGACCTTCAAAGGGTATGAGATTTTATAGGCCTGTGGAGGGTACCTAGACTTACATAAAAGTGATTTCACATTGTGACCATCCCTCACCAATTTTGTTTTGCAGCTAATTTTGTATTTATGCAAAATAGCCTGATTTAGCATTAAATGCTAAAAATAGTCAGTGAATGGTCTCAAATGGGGATGAGGTTTGGCATGCCTATGTGGAACATGACTACGGACCTTCATTCCAATTCTTAATTAATTCTGATCAAGCATCACTGAGAATTTTAAATTCCAATGATTTTATAGGTTATGCGAAAATCTGAAAAATTTCGGTAGAAGCTCCCCATATTTGTTATACATCGTAATTTTGATTGAAATATCTAAAAGAAGGATATAAAAATTACTTATGCTTAATCATTAAGGACTAGTCATGAATTTGAAATCAAACTTAATTTTAGGCCAAAAAAAGCTTTTTTTAACTAAAATTTACAGAAAATAGCAAATCAAAGCCAACAGATCAAAAGCACAAGCAGGGTTGAAAATATTCTGAGAATTGATAATTAATTTATGTTTAGGTGCAGCCCAAAATCTTTGATTGAAATCAAGATAAAAAATCAATTTTATGAGAAAAATATACAAAAGAGAGCTAAAATCCGATTAATCAGCTTACCAATTTTAGAGAGCTTGAGCTCAAGATCTATGTAGACACCCACGTAAGGACACCAGCACATCACCACGTTAGCATAGTTGTACATGGATATGGCACGCACCAAGAACACCGCACGTGCTACCATGCCTTCACAAAGCCTTCACAAAACACACTGCAAGGCACCCAACGACCACATACTGGTGACACCACGAAAGAGAGTGCCCCCCAGTTTGATGCTAATTAGCAATTAGTTTTACAATTCAAGGCTGAGGAGAGTCTAGACGCAAATCGATTTGCTTCAGGGAAGCTTGCGGTTTAAAACAGTCCGAACTCAATAGAGTGTAGAATTCTAGTGTTCGAATACAAAAATTATGAAAGGATGAATAGATAGGGTGAAGGGTCCAAGTGTTCGATTAGTTTATGGCTGTCTATTTGTGAATTTTTAATACTAAAGCAAACTCATATGCAAAAATAGTGAAATATTTAAAATTGCTGAAAATAGCCAAAATCAATCAAAAAGTGGGAAGTGAAATAAGGCCTTAAATTAATCTTGAAAATATTAATTACCATCATTAATCCCAAAAATAGGTAATTAAATACCAAATTTAGCTTACAACCTTATAAAGCAAGTCTCGCCTCCACTTGTCGGAATTTGTTAAGATTTGGCAAGATCAGTTGTCATGTTGAATTGTTGCGTGGTACAAAATCTTGTATCCATCTAACTCCATTAGCAGTTTCATTTTGCCAGTTGTATACATAGCCAGCAGGTTGTGGTTTATAGATTTTGTGGTATGAAATCTTGTATCCATCCGACTCCATTAGCAGCTTCATTTTGCCCGTTGTATACATAGACAGGTTGTGGTTTGTAGATTTTATCTAGTGTGTTTGGCCAGTACTTGAGCAACTTCAAGAATCCTTTAAATTTAGCCCGTCTTGTGAGATTTTGTGTATATGTAGATTTTTGTATGAGTAACTCTCAAGCAAATTTATATAGGCATCAAGTGTGAGATTTCAACCACTCAAGTGTGAACGGAGTTTTTGCTTCCTGGTCATTTTTTGCTTTTACTCTCTAAAGCATACCTAGATTCACTGAATTACTATGTATAGTAGCCTCTACCAATTGAAATAGATGAAGATTTGACACAAGGTAACTACCAGATGTTCAGAACACTGCTATCATCCCTCGTACCAAATTGACTCCATCTACATCCTCAAATTAGCAAGCATGTACATCTAATGAGACAGCAGCATGTAAGTTGCAATACTATGCTCGGAACATATTCCAACAGTCCTGTTGAACATGCTCAACATGCCTATTTGACTCCAAGTTTGAACTATGGCTAGTCTAGCATATGAAGAACAGCATGTAAGATGCCTGCAGCAAATTGATTAGGCAGAAGGCCTAATCAATTTGGCTATTTGACTCCAAGTTTGAACTATGGCTAGTCTAGCATATGAAGAATAGCATGTAAGATGCCTGCAGCAAATTGATTAGGCAGAAGGCCTATTTTTTACCAAGCATGTTCAACCACATGATGGTTAATTTTAAATCCCATACCAAAGCCCAACTTGGTAATCCTATGTATCATATCTAGTTGCATAGCTTTGGATAAATTATGGCATTTGGATAAAGAGAAGGTCCTGTACTAGCCACGTGTACACAAGAATTACCTATTTTAGCCAAATTTGACTATCATTACAAGGTGCTATTAGTGCAAGCACTACTTTGAAATGTCCGATATTAAGATGAGATTTAGTAGGAGGCTAGCTTGCATCAATAATAGCTCATGTGCAAAGCCTTATATGAATCTACCACCTGTAGGGTACCTTTTCTTCTGTTTTTGTAAACAACTTTTTTGCTTACTGGTCAACCATGTAACTGAGAGCCAAATAGCATCTTTCCTGTATCTGAAAACATAGATAATAGTGTTAGAAATTAACAAGGATTGGTATATGGTAAGTCCATGGTACCATTGCAACATATGTCAGCCAATACAACCATCTGACGACATTGGATCCTTCATTTGACTAGGCATGGACAAGCTAGTATGCATGAGTGCTAGAAATTTGTTCACACAACCCAGTGCATGAATTTCAGCTAGTTATTTCACTTCCATGGTCAGATTGCCTCCATATTTAGTATGCATGTAGTCTAGAATGTTGTGGACCTATGTACATGAGCATGTAGAATTTCAGTGTTGGTAAGGGGTATAAAATAATAGGTGTGGACATATACTTACTTCTCCTAGATTATATGTGGAAATAATGTCAGATACTCTTTCCCAGCTGCCTGAAAACATATCAGATTGATCCAGAATGACCTGAGACTCAGTATGCCTGAGGTAGTGTAGTGTGTATGAAGAGCTGATATACATGACCTTGATGAATTTAGACCTTGGGAAGCCCTTGTTTTTACTAGGCATGGACATCTCATTTAACTTGATGATTGGTTTTGTTCATTTTCACGAACATTATTCCCAAAAACCTACCGTTGGCCTATATCTCTGCTTCTAAGCATCAAATTTGAGTAAGATTCAATATTAAGCAAGTTCAAGATGTGATGGGGATCTATGGGAAACCTTATCTGATTTTGGCTTCAATAGACTGGTAAAAATAGCAACCATAAAGAACTTTTGGTCTGTCATGACATAATGTTCTAATCTTTGTAGAGGGGATACTTTGAGGTGCTAAAAATTGTACTTACCTCTGTTTGTTTGATTCTTAGGGTTGTCTGATTGGGAAAAGATTTGATATCTACATAGTATACATGCTATAGGAGGTGTCTGGCTCTTGTCAACACATACATGTCATCACGAGGCTTTCAACAGCCCAATTTTTGGAAAACTACTCTTTTACTGGCTCAAAAATTAACTATTTCTATTTTTAGCATCTTACACCTGTCCAAATGACTCAATCCCTTTGTATTGGCTTCTATGTACTTGGAAAATTCCATTTGTAAGGTTTTCCCCAATTTCATCAGTATTAAGGGCATCAAACTGCCATGTGGGAACATCTTTTTATCTATTGATGATAACTAAAAATAGCATCTAAGCGTATCTAATGTGATCAATAACTAATATGTGGCATCTCCATGCATAGGGGAACATCACTTTGAAACCTCGTGTGGATCTAACATGTGCAATGCATAGAACCATATATTCACTAATTTAAACTCAATTTACAAAATTTGGCTATGTTAGTGTATGGGCTATTAGTACATCACATACTCCCAAGGTTGACTGTGCATAATTAAAGAGAGGATAATTCATTAAATTTTATGATCTCTAGGGCATAAAGTACATACCCAATAGATTTAAATGAAACATCTATTTACTATTTAATTTAACAAAGAATTACAAATAATGAAAAATGAAGAGAAAGATTTCAAGGCTCAAAAAGAACTATGTACTTACACAAATTCAAAAACTTGAATGTAAGGCTTAATGACCTACTTGTAAATAGACCAAAACTTGATGTGTGTATGCTACAAAATGGGAAAAAAAAACAAACTCTAAATCCCTTCAAGAATCCATGCCTCCTTGTAGCCTTGATTTCGGTGCCCACACCGTCCCAAAGGTGGCATAAATGGGCTAATTAGCTAGTCTAGGTGGTACTAGATGATGTAAGGATTTCATACATGTACTGTAAGGTGAAAAGGGGGTAATTAAATACAAATGGGGAGAATTTACTAGGCATAAAAGAGAAATGAGAATGGGTTTATATAAATATTGGCTCCCTCAGATGCATGAAATGCGCCATATATGGTATGTAGGAGTTCCAGCCACCATGCACTCCACATCTAGTAAGTTAACTCCATAAAAAAGGGGCTAGACTAAGGCTTAATAAAGCATAACCCCAACATGCACTAATACAACTCAAGTTAAAGGAGTCTGACACCACCTATGCATTAAACCACTAGCTAAAATCCATGGTCCAAACTACCTACCCCAAAACCTCTAGCAAAAACCATGTGTGGTCAATCCACTTACCATTTCCCATTTACCACTCACCTCAAACCCAACTGGTTTCATTAAACCATGGTTTTTACCCAAGCCTTTGAACCTTAAACTATTTAATTAACTTATCCAAGGGTATATACACTTAGACTAAAATAATTTAATTTATTTTTCCAATGTGCTAACAATATTTTTACCCATGTGCTTGACCCTAGGGTAAACCCCACATTTTGGATTTAATTATGGAATCAAAATTTTAAAATTCTCTTGGGATCTAGGTGCTTTCACACATGGGTACACACACATGTGCACAAGTGCTCCCATATTTTATCTATAATTTCTCATGGCATGCGAACTTTAGCATTTAGGGTAAAGTCAATGTTTCCACCTAAATATTAAATTTTCAAGGACTTTTGCCCATCTCATAGAAATTTTCCCATGTGTTTACATATTTTTTCACAATTTTGTCATTTTTAATCCAAAAAAAACTTTTATTTAATATTTTCTTTTTGCACGGGTAGGAGGGATCTTACACTAGACCCTTCTTTTACAATTGTAAAAACTATATGAGGAGTGTCTTATTATCTTCATAATCACTATTCATGCACTATTTTTTCCTTACCATATTCCCTAGATGGCTTAATGAAAATTTACGCCAAAAGACTAGAAGAATTGCATGATCTTCTTCGGGTAGAGATAAGTCTTATGGCTTAGCTGATTCATCATTTGAATGTTTCCTTTTTCTTTGGCATTTTTAGCTTCCATGCTATTACAAAAGGTTTGGCATTTTTAGCTTCCATGCTATTACAAAAGGTTTAATTGTTTTAGTTCCTAAGGAAATTACATTCTCTTACTTCCAAATCCTCTTAAATGAGTGAGAGAGAGAGAGAGAGAGAGAGAGAGAGAGAGAGAGAGTGCACGCAAGCATGCATGCACATATGTATGCATGCATACATGTATGTATGTAGAGACATAGAGGGGGTGGGAGGCTTAATTACTCGGCCGCTTTTCAAAATTGCTCGCCTAAAAAACATGTTGCGGTGGCTAACATATAAAACCTCCCCTTGATACTATATATTGACATATTATGTGGTTATCCATTATATCTATCTTCATTTATCATATGTGCACTCTTGTTGTGCAACCATCATCAAAGTGTCTTTCTAGGAGGTAAGCAAAGCTCATAGTACATAGGTGGGATGCAAATTCTATCAATTTGCAAACATTGGTTTGTAAATATTAAAACATTTTTTGTTCTTCATCCATTTTTCACTTGCAAGTTATGCCTAGACTTGTTGTCTGGTGTAGATCCTTACTATTTGTGTTGATTTCTGCAAGTATGCTGATATGGGCTGATTTGTAGCACCTTGTTGAGCATTCATTTTCTCCACATATGGCTATTGTAGTTGCTTCTAGATTCGATGGTAATACAAGTATGCCAATGGGTTATAAAAGCAGTGCTGACCTTTGTGTGAGATGGTGAGGTTTCATCTAATGGCATGCTAGCCGTGTTGTGTGTGCATTCATTGAATCACCATGCTAATGAGGTTGGTGGAGGTGGATTATGGGATGAAGAGATCAATGAAGTCCCCCTCATCTAGATGGTTGGACAAGGTGAGGAATCTACACTAGGAATGGAGGTTGAGGTAGAGAACATGGTGAGGGAATCAAAAATGGAGGGCTTAGTAAGGGCAATGATATTTTCAAGGTAGTTGCATGCAATTGTCTCGTCTCTATAGAGTGTTGTAGTAGCTCCGGTGAGCTCCTTCTAGGTTTGTACTCTTGCATCTCTGGCCCCATCTAGCTTCTTGTTGTGAACAACTTCTAGCTTGCATTGCAGATGGACAATCTTGGAGTCGGCCTTAAGGACCTAGACTTACAACCAATCATTGAGGGAAATGGCTCGGCGATGGCAACGTTCTTTTGAGTCACAATATTGGCATGCATGCCACATCGGTCTGTTCCTCTTAGCAAGCCATGTAGGCTATCATATTTTCGGCAAGGTTCTAGAGTAGTGAGGGCAAGAAGTTTGAAAGGCATCCTTGCCAATGGAAGATGGCTTGTGAGAAGCTTTTTGCAGAGGAGAGGTGGCCTTGCTATATCCAGTGGTGGGTCTCATTGATGTTTTGCACTTCATGAGAAGTATTAAAGAGGACACTTTCGAAGTGGACCACGCTCCTAGCACTTCCAAGTATGTTCTCAGCGAGAGGGACTGAGTTGTGGGAGGGGCCACAAAACAAAGATGGCTCTGCACACAGTGGTTGGCACTTGGGCTTGCAACTATCAGCCATGTGGGGGTATCCACATCAGGTTGGTTTCGAAAAACGTCAAGTGCTTGAGAACCATTTTACATAAACAGTGGTGGCATCCTTATGGACTCTCCTTCATAAGTCTCCTTCCCACTGCTTTCTTCTACTATTTTAGCAATCTTCTCTGCCCCTACTCGACTGCTTTCTTCGACTCTCTTTTTTATGCTTTCTTCCACATTTTTCATGAGTTTTTCTCTCATTTTTCTTATTGGTATTCCTCTTCATCTGGCACAGTTGAGGTACCTATTTTTGGCCCACTTAGCGAGGCTTGAGAGGGAGGCTAGTTGCGATAGGGAAGTTGGTGGTGTAGTGCCTTCAACTGCATCATAAGTTGTGGAGTTTGAGGTGGAAGGAATATCATTTCTCGAGTATGTTTGGCAATGGTTATGCAGCTCCATGAATTGGTCAATTTTTTTCTTGCTCCTTACGAGGTTTACGTTGAGGGTTTTCATGTTATTGGAAACCTTGGGTTGCCATTGCAATTTCTCCTTGGTGCTTTTTGTTGTGACTAAAGAGGTTGGGGGAACCAATGGTGTGGGCTTAGGGACCCAAATTCTTCAATTATCTTCATAATATCCTTGGGCCATGAGAAGCGTGCAGGTATCCACCATCTTTGGCTATCTTTGGCTAGCGCACTTTTGTGGAAGTCATCTCGCTCGACGAGGCGATGTAGACTATGTTGCTTTGGGTAGCCAGAGTTGTTTATGTCTTTGCGTAGTAGCCTTGGGCCTTCAATAACTCCTGATTGATGAACCATGTTTTTGTTCTAGGTTTAGGGTTTGGTGTTTTGCTACGTGGTCTAGTCAATGGTGTGGCTTTGACTGGCATCTATTGGACATTCCTCTCTAGTAGGCACCCAAATTTTTTGTTGCCATTCATAGTAACCTTGTGCTCGAAGCATTGCTTTTGGTACCCACCACTTGTCACCCTTATGATGGAAACATTGGTGTTGCTAGGGGGCTGATGTGGATGGCATCGGCATTCCTACTTTTGCAAGGTTAGAAATGTTAGAAATGTTAGCAATGTTAGCAATACTGGCGTTAATTGGGTTAGTTTTTGGAGAGGCCACTTGTATTGGGGGGGTAGTCAATTGATCCTGCTTAGGCGAGGCTTTTAATGGAGCTTGGTAACTTACTCCGACTATGGTCAAGTATAGAATAGGCTTCTTTTTAGGTGTCATGGTTGGAGTGTGGGGTACCTTTGGATGTTTGATGGGTTGGAGGACTTTTTTAATGGGAGAATGATTTTTTGGTGTTGAGGTTTAACAAGAAATGGGCTCCTCATCGGTCATTAGGACAATTATCTGTCCGATAGTTAGTTGCAAGGTGGCAGTTCGTGAGTCCCAGTCTATTTGGCATCAATTGTGCCTCATCCAATTGTTGCAAGGTGGCAGTTCCTGAGTCCCAGTCTATTTGGCATCAATTGTGCCTCATCCATCGGTGTCTAAGAAGCACTTCTTCACGCATGGTATCTGCAATGCATAACATAGAACTTCCCTTCCACGGGATTATTCCCAATGTAAAACATAGCTGTGAACGATCCTATACATGAGGTTTGGAATGTGTCTACTTCTTCAACTCACATATGTGTGGGTGTCAACCAACGATTGTTGTAGTGCACACCAAGTTGCGTGGGATATTAGGTTATGGTAGCACTCGTGTTGACAAGTTATGTTCTAAGCTAGTCTTTGTGGTCATGTATAGCTAGATTTTAGCGGGCTTCACTTCCTAGTCCTCTTTTTCTAAGTTAACAACTTGGGCTATGTTAGCAAAGATGTGGTAGTTGCGCAACTTTTCTTATCTAGCTTTAGCTTCTCGCTTGGCCTCACATTTTAGTGAAGCTTCTTTTATTTTCTCTTCTTTTTTCTGATGAATGACCTTCAAGACATTCACTATTAAAGGGCCATAGTAGCATCTAAGTTTGCTACTATTGAAGAATCCTTGCATTTTGACACCATAAAGTATTTCAATGCATAAAGATCCTTGTGGGGTAAGTTCATACACACAAGGAGCAGTCTTATCCCTACTTGAGCTTGCACTTTTGGTTTTTTGTGTTGTACATGAGAACCATGTCCTCCACTACAATATCCTTATCTTTGAGCTTTTCATCAAACTATTCCTTTTTGCGCCTCAATTTTTTGACTATCATTCCATAGACAACACCCAGTCTTCCAAGTGTTCAAGTTCAAATAGTTGGTCGGTCAGTACATTCCATGTTAACCTTTCATGTGGATGGCTACCTTGTAGGCCATTCTATAAGCCCAAAGAGTAGCTGGCAACTTCTGTTCCCATTCATTTTGAGGCTTCCATGGTCTTGGTCAAGATAGCACAGATAACCTTATTGGTGCTCTTATCTTGGCCATTGGCTTAGGGCTAGTAGGGTGAGGATTTGCAATGCACTACCATGAATTTTCTCAATGTAAACTTGATTAAATCATTAATGAAGTGGGTCCTTTGTCACTTACTAGTTTAAGTGGATACCCAAATCTAGTAATGATATTTTTATAAAGGAATTTGGATGTTGCCCTAGCATCAGCCTTTCTAGTAGCATGGGCCTCAACCCATTTGGTACAGTAGTCCACGGGCAGTGGCGATAGACTATTGTACCCATTTGGTATAGTAGTTCATGGTGGGCAATGATGATAAATCGTCTTGAGTTCCTCGAGCTGCTAGTGGACAAAGTCAATGCCCCATTTCTCAAATGGTTGTAGATACACCATAGGGTGCTAGGGCATTTTGTCATGGTTGTGAACCCTAGTGAATCGCTAACATTCATCATAGCCTTTTACAAATTCAGCTGCATCTCCAAACAAAGTGGGCCATCACAAGCTTTCTAGTAGAACTTTTTTACTAGTGGTGTCTACTGCTGCTGCTACCTAGAAATGTCCTCTAGCTACACCAGAGTGGGCTTGCTCAAGGATATCAATGTATTTGAGTTCCTAAGGACAGCCTCTCATGATCCCATCTTGGCCTAGCTTGTACAACTTTTCCACAATCAATTGGTAAGGAACTACCTTTTTTATAAAGCATCATGCTCTACCTCAATTGAGGGGTTTCTCCTAGGGAAAATGATTAACCAATAATGGGCTATCTCTTCGGCCCATTTTCGAGCAGCACAGAGTTTGAAGAGCGGGGCATCATGTAGTTCATCCTCCACTTCGACCTGTGGTTCTCCATTAGGGATGCATGATAAGTAATCGACATGCACATGCTGTGAGCCTTTCCACACAATCATCATGAAATCAAACTCTAGTGGGATGAGGAGTTATTGGGTTATCCTTCCCATAGCGTAAGGCTTATTGACCAAGTAGAGAAGCACCTAATGGTCTACAAAGAATACAAATTTATCACCAATAGATAATGGCAGTACTTCTTTATAGCATAGACCATTGAGAGTCCTTCCCTTTCTGTGGTGGTGTAGTTTTTTTCGGCATTGTTCAATTGGCTGGCAAAGCTAATAAGGAATCCATGTTATGCTCTCTTGTTTTGTGCCAGCTGTGAAAGCTAAGGCATCTATGTGCACATGGAAAATAATATCCTAGTTAGGAGATATTAGAATTGGTGTGCTTACTAGGGCTTTCTCGAGAGTATCATTGGATTTTTGACACTCATCTATCCACTCAAAGATGACAAGTAGTCTGTATAATAAGGGTCTTGATATGTCGACATATAGGATTTTAAATCTTCTATGGTATCCAACATGTCCCATGAAACATTGGACACCCTTGAAGTAAGTGGTGGGTGATGGGAAGCTCAAGAATTAGCTTCACCTTGCTGTCACATCAATAGAGATGCCATCAAAAACAATGTGGCCAAGTATTACACCATGCTTCACCCAAAATTGGCCTTTGAGTGAGTTAAGGGATATTCTGTACAATCTGCATCTTTCTAAGACCTTCCTCAGGCACTAGAGATGTCCTTTCCATTTGTAATTGATGCAAAGGTCATCCATGAAAACCTCAAGGAACTCTCCTAAGGTACTCTTTGTAAATTATGCACATAACCCTTTGGAAAGTGCTGGGCATGTTAGATAGGCTGAATGGCATAACTCTGTACACATAAGTGCCCCACTTTGTTGATGCAAATGCAATCTTATGATTACTCAAGTCTATTTCCACTTGGTTATAGCCCGAGAACCCATCAAGGAAATTGTAGGGCCTCCATGCCTACTACCACTCATTCCAACACATGCTCAGTGAATGGTAATGGGGGTAATGGTCCTTCACTGATGCTGCATTAACCTTTTTGTTGAGGTTAACACAAACTTGAAACTTCTCATTTTTCTTAGGCACTATGACTATTGGGGATAACCATTCCATGTGCTCTATCTCATAAATAAATCCAACTTCAATGAGTTTGTTAATCTCCTCCTTGACCCTTCTGGGGAGTATTTTGGATTCAGTTGCTAGGTCCTATGCCTTGATGGCCATGCTCCTTCCATAATGGGAATAGTGTGTTTGACCACCTTCAGGGGTATGCCCTTCATGTCAATATATTTCCAAGTAGCCAATGCTATTGCCCAACTTCCTTCTCATAGCATACGCCAAGCTAGGACCATGTGAAACAACGGGGCCTTCTTTATACCTACGTTTAGTGAATCTTTAGCAATCCTTTAAACAACATACATGAACTAAAAGAGTAGTCGAATGGAGCCCCAATTACCCATTGATAGGTCCCCCTACAAAGCAGGAGTATCTTTATTTCTTTTAGAACTGAATACAAGCTGAACTATGTCCACAAGACTAAGTGGACAAATTACTGACTGACTGCCAAACACAAGGACAAATTTCCATTAGGGTCAATTGGTTTATCGGGGTTTCTCTAGGAATTGTGGTTGTTGTAGCAATACCGCAGGTGGCATGGGTAAATTTGGAACTCTTAGAACTCCTCTTTGAGGTGCATACTACCGTAAGTGAGGTGCATTAGCAAGCATGGGTCTTAGCGATGGAGCCAACAAAGCCAAGTGTTGGGTGGGTGGAGTTGGTGCGACTAGCGGGGCTACTACATTTGAGGTTAACTCCTATAGTAATGGATAGGGTCATGGTTTCCCATCCTCATGTAGTACGCACACCAAATTCCTCCTTATCTTGGTCTTAGGTGAGGGTAGTCCATGCTGGTGTGGTTTACATGGCATATTGAACACCAAACCATGTCTAAGGTACAGATGTGGGGTTTGGCCTATCTCATCTTTTCTTACTCTAACCTTTCATTGCTCAACCATTTGCTACATGAGCATGGTCCCTAGGTCTTATATGGCTTATGTGGTGTGGGGCTCTTTCTCGTTGATGCCAACCTTTGAAAGTATTATGTTAAATAATGCTTTAGAAGGGGTTCCTTTTTGAGGGAGATTCCTTAAAGAAGTACCCATGAAGTTATCATCAAAGTCTATGGCACTTCTATAGCATGGCTCAAAGTTTTTATGCTTTTCCGAGTACAAGGCATTATGTAAGGTTGAATCGAGGATTCCCTCTAGGAATCTCCTAGTTAACTGTTCATCAGAGAATTTGTCCGAGCATTGAGAGTGAAGGTATCTCACTCTATTGATGTAGTCTCTGATGAATTCTTTCTCTTTTTGTTTAACATGGTAAAGTTGATTGATTGGGTTCCATCAGGTTCCCTAACAAGAGTACCCAACAGTGAAAGCAGTGTTTAGGGAGTCAAAGTCAGCCTTATCTCCTAGTTTTAGTGATGGAAACCACTAACCCACCTTTCCTTCCAATGCAAGGCTAAAGACACTTACCCGTACAAGGTTATCAAACCGATTGCGTGTGGTGCATTTTTTATCAAACACTTCCAAGTGCGCAATGGGGTCTCTAGTCCCATTGAACTTGGGCATCAATTTTGCAATTTACATGGGTTTGATAGTGTTTTGGTGTTTTAGAGCAGAGGGTAGTGGTATAGGTTGAGGTAGTGATTGTGGGTGATAATATGGGTATGGGTAGGTTGGTGGTGTGGAGGCATAATATATGTTGGGTGTTGCTCTTGCCCCTGAGGCAAGTTTGGCTAACTGTGGGGGATAGCCGTGCAAGGTCGGTTTGTATTGAGACATGTATGCTCCTCCTAGAGTAGGGTCTTGCCCAAGCTCCGTGCTCCATGCCACACAAGGTTCCCATAGTTGTGTATTCAGTAACTTGAGTTGACTCTTTAGTGCTTATTGTAGCCTCCATGCCTACTACCACTCATTCCAACACATGCTCCATGTATGGTAATGGGGGTAATGGTCCTTCACTGTGGCTGCATTAACCTTTTTGTTGAGGTTAACACAAACTTGGATCTTCTCATTTTTCTTAGGCACTATGACTATTGGGGATAACCATTCCATGTGCTCTATCTCATAAATAAATCCAACTTCAATGAGTTTGTTAATCTCCTCCTTGACCCTTCTGGGGAGTATTTTGGATTCAGTTGCTAGGTCCTATGCCTTGATGGCCATGCTCCTTCCATAATGGGAATAGTGTGTTTGACCACCTTCAGGGGTATGCCCTTCATGTCAATAGGTTTCCAAGTAGCCAATGCTATTGCCTAGCTTCCTTCTCATAGCATACGCCAAGCTAGGACCATGTGAAACAACGGGGCCTTCTTTATACCTACGTTTAGTGAGTCTTTAGCAATCCTTTAAACAACATACATGAACTAAAAGAGTAGTCGAGATGACACCAAATGGAGCCCCAATTACCCATTGATAGGCCCCCCTACAAAGCAGGAGTATCTTTATTTCTTTTAGAACTGAATACAAGCTGAACTGTGTCCACAAGACTAAGTGGACAAATTTACTGACTGACTGCCAAAGACAAGGACAAATTTCCATTAGGGTCAAATGGTTTATCGGGGTTTCTCTAGGAATTGTGGTTGTTGTAGCAATACCCGCAGGTGGCATGGGTAAATTTGGAACTCTTAGAACTCCTCTTTGAGGTGCATACTACCCTAAGTGAGGTGCATTAGCAAGCATGGGTCTTAGCGATGGAGCCAACAAAGCCAAGTGTTGGGTGGGTGGAGTTGGTGCGACTAGCGGGGCTACTACATTTGAGGTTAACTCCTGTAGTAATGGATAGGGTCATGGTTTCCCATCCTCATGTAGTACGCACACCGAATTCCTCCTTATCTTGGTCTTAGGTGAGGGTAGTCCATGCTGGTGTGGTTTACATGGCATATTGAACACCAAACCATGTCTAAGGTACAGATGTGGGGTTTGGCCTATCTCATCTTTTCTTACTCTAACCTTTCATTGCTCAACCATTTGCTACATGAGCATGGTCCCTAGGTCTTATATGGCTTATGTGGTGTGGGGCTCTTTCTCGTTGATGCCAACCTTTGAAAGTATTATGTTAAAGAATGCTTTAGAAGGGGTTCCTTTTTGAGGGAGATTCCTTAAAGAAGTACCCATGAAGTTATCATCAAAGTCTATGGCACATCTATAGCATGGCTCAAAGTTTTTATGCTTTTCCGAGTACAAGGCATTATGTAAGGTTGAATCGAGGATTCCCTCTAGGAATTTCCTAGTTAACTGTTCATCAGAGAATTTGTCCGAGCATTGAGAGTGAAGGTATCTCACTCTATTGATGTAGTCTCTGATTAATTCTATCTCTTTTTGTTTGACATGGTAAAGTTGATTGATTGGGTTCCATCAGGTTCCCTGACAAGAGTACCCAATAGTGAAAGCAGTGTTTAGGGAGTCAAAGTCAGCCTTATCTCTTAGTTTTAGTGATGGAAACCACTAACCCACCTTTCCTTCCAATGCAAGGCTAAAGACACTTACCCGTACAAGGTTATCAAACCGATTGCGTGTGGTGCATTTTTTATCAAACACTTCCAAGTGCGCAATGGGGTCTCTAGTCCCATTGAACTTGGGCATCAATTTTGCAATTTACATGGGTTTGATAGTGTTTTGGTGTTTTAGAGCAGAGGGTAGTGGTATAGGTTGAGGTAGTGATTGTGGGTGATAATGTGGGTATGGGTAGGTTGGTGGTGGAGGCATAATATATGTTGGGTGTTGCTCTTGCCCCTGAGGCAAGTTTGGCTAATTGTGGGGGATAGCCGTGCAAGGTCGGTTTGTATTGAGACATGTATGCTCCTCCTAGAGTAGGGTCTTGCCCAAGCTCCGTGCTCCATGCCACACAAGGTTCCCATAGTTGTGTATTCAGTAACTTGAGTTGACTCTTTAGTGCTTATTGTAGCCTCTATGCCTACTACCACTCATTCCAACACATGCTCAGTGAATGGTAATGGGGGTAATGGTCCTTCATTGATGCTGCATTAACCTTTTTGTTGAGGTTAACACAAACTTGGATCTTCTCATTTTTCTTAGGCACTATGACTATTGGGGATAACCATTCCATGTGCTCTATCTCATAAATAAATCCAACTTCAATGAGTTTGTTAATCTCCTCCTTGACCTGGGGAGTATTTTGGATTCAGTTGCTAGGTCCTATGCCTTGATGGCCATGCTCCTTCCATAATGGGAATAGTGTGTTTGACCACCTTCAGGGGTATGCCCTTCATGTCAATATGTTTCCAAGTAGCCAATGCTATTGCCTAGCTTCCTTCTCATAGCATACGCCAAGCTAGGACCATGTGAAACAACGGGGCCTTCTTTATACCTACGTTTAGTGAGTCTTTAGCAATCCTTTAAACATACATGAACTAAAAGAGTAGTCGAGACGACACCAAATGGAGTAGGAGTATCTTTATTTCTTTTAGAGAACTAAATACAAGCTGAACTGTGTCCACAAGACTAAGTGGACAAATTTACTGACTGACTGCCAAACACAAGGACAAATTTCCATTAGGGTCAAATGGTTTATCGGGGTTTCTCTAGGAATTGTGGTTGTTGTAGCAATACCCGCAGGTGGCATGGGTAAATTTGGAACTCTTAGAACTCCTCTTTGAGGTGCATACTACCCTAAGTGAGGTGCATTAGCAAGCACGGGTCTTAGCGATGGAGCTAACAAAGCCAAGTGTTGGGTGGGTGGAGTTGGTGCGACTAGCGGGGCTACTACATTTGAGGTTAACTCCTGTAGTAATGGATAGGGTCATGGTTTCCCATCCTTATGTAGTACGCACACCAAATTCCTCCTTATCTTGGTCTTAGGTGAGGGTAGTCCATGCTGGTGTGGTTTACATGGAATATTGAACACCAAACCATGTCTAAGGTACAGATGTGGGGTTTGGCCTATCTCATCTTTTCTTACTCTAACCTTTCATTGCTTAACCATTTGCTACATGAGCATGGTCCCTAGGTCTTATATGGCTTATGTGGTCTGGGGCTCTTTCTCGTTGATGCCAACCTTTGAAAGTATTATGTTAAAGAATGCTTTAGAAGGGGTTCCTTTTTGAGGGAGATTCCTTAAAGAAGTACCCATGAAGTTATCATCAAAGTCTATGGCACTTCTATAGCATGGCTCAAAGTTTTTATGCTTTTCCGAGTACAAGGCATTATGTAAGGTTGAATCGAGGATTCCCTCTAGGAATCTCCTAGTTAACTGTTCATCAGAGAATTTGTCCGAGCATTGAGAGTGAAGGTATCTCACTCTATTGATGTAGTCTCTGATGAATTCATTCTCTTTTTGTTTGACATGGTAAAGTTGATTGATTGGGTTCCATCAGGTTCCCTGACAAGAGTACCCAACAGTGAAAGCAGTGTTTAGGGAGTCAAAGTCAGCCTTATCTCTTAGTTTTAGTGATGGAAACCACTAACCCACCTTTCCTTCCAATGCAAGGCTAAAGACACTTACCCGTACAAGGTTATCAAACCGATTGCGTGTGGTGCATTTTTTTATCAAACACTTCCAAGTGCGCAATGGGGTCTCTAGTCCCATTGAACTTGGGCATCAATTTTGCAATTTACATGGGGTTGATAGTGTTTTGGTGTTTTAGGTTGAGGTAGTGATTGTGGGTGATAATATGGGTATGGGCAGGTTGGTGGTGGAGGCATAATATATGTTGGGTGTTGCTCTTGCCCCTGAGGCAAGTTTGGCTAACTGTGGGGGATAGCCGTGCAAGGTCGGTTTGTATTGAGACATGTATGCTCCTCCTAGAGTAGGGTCTTGCCCAAGCTCCGTGCTCCATGCCACACAAGGTTCCCATAGTTGTGTATTCAGTAACTTGAGTTGACTCTTTAGTGCTTATTGTAGCCTCTGCGGTCATATTAAACTTGAATCCCCCTATACTGCTTGTATTGGGGTCAAATGCAATGAAGCCAAAAGGAACAGTGGAAGGAATAGTGGGTCTCCAAACACTCCAAGGTTTGTGTTCTACAAGTTGGCTGAGGCAAAAGCTAGAAATGCAACCGCCAATGTCTGAACAACCATTCTAGTTATGATTCTAAGGAGGATTACTCCTTCCTCTATTGGGTTGATGCTTTTCATTCTTGAGCCAGACTAGTTAGGATCCATATCAGGAGTGGAGGCCTCTATGCTTGGTCTTTCTAGTGGGTGGTCTCTTACTTGTTGGATAGTTTTATGAGTCTTTAACTCCCATTCCTCCTCAATTTTGACCGCTTGTGATGATAATGTTACTAATGACATCTACAAAATTCCTTTGAGTAGTTGAGTAGTTGAGTAGTTGAGTAGTTGTAGGGGAGTGAGGCTCTCTAACTTCTTAGTCCATACATGTCTCTAAAGAAATAGGTTCCTAGGAATAAGCCTCACTTAAGCTAGCATTCTCACTATCGCTCTTGAATGCTCCATTTCTAGGGTTGCTTGGATCCTATGAGGTCTTGGGATTGTGAAGCGTGAAAAGATTCCTCTTCAAAAGATTCTCTTGATTTAGCATCATTCAAGGCACTCTCCTCAAGCATGGGGTTGAGCCTAAAAACCCTTCATGACCTCGTGTTCATGTAAAGGGTGATCAACTTAGAGCTCTCCCCCAATTGAAATAAGTCAAGAAATTGTCCTGGATATTCTAGATTCAACTAAATTTTGATTTTTTTTAAGTTTTTATCTTTGTTGGACTTGTGAATGTGCGTTCATAATTTATGAACATGCGTACCGAGACAAGAATATACATGGCCCAAAAAGTTAAGAACGTGCATGGCCATGACTTATAAATGTATATTCATATGTGAGAACATGCAGTCCCACATTGACACATATGTACGGAATTCTGACATGTGTGCCACTTGCAGTGGTGAAAATCAGGGCCATGTGATGGTCACTTTTCAACCATTTTTATCATTATGAACATTTATGTGTGAAGAATATTATCTAACCCTTCCTAAATGATAATATTATGTAGATCTTCCCTATTAGACTTGTGAATGTGCATTGTGACTTGCGAACGTGCATACCTAGGCCTAGTTAAGCACGTACGCATGCAAACCAAAGAGCAGTTTTCTAAGTTTTGGTCTAAAAATCTAGATTTTTTCCTCTAGTTTCTCCTTAAATATGCATTTTTTGGATTTTTTATTTGATAGCATGCTTTAGCTTTCCATAACCTTTCTAATGATGTGCACAATGCAACCTAATGGTTTTTATACAAAGATTAATAGTGAGACTAAGTCCTAAGAAGAACAAAAACTTGAGCCCGAAGGGTTTCTCCATGGTCCATTACATCAAGGTGAACAAGGTAAGCCATAAAACATCAAGGTGAACAAGGTAAGCCATAAAACATCAATAAACAAATGTTAAAACTTGCATATTCACACTATAATCGACCTATGTCAATATTCCAAATGCAAAGGATAGCAACGGAGTCCTAATCAAAGACACTTCCCTGACAGTGGCAGCAATCAAAGATGTTTACGAGAGAGAACACTCAAGGCTTGCAAGATAGAGAGAAGGAGAGGAGAATGCAAGGGTCTTACTGGTTTTAACTTTGATCCACTCTCTTGGTAGAGTAACTCTCTCTTGTGAAGAGCTAGGGTCCTTCACCTTGCCTCCTTTGTTGTCACCACCATTGCAAGGAGCTTTGCAAATGGGTTGGGAGCAAAGAGAGAGATAGAGAGAGCTATGGACAACTCAACCTCTAATTCAATACTTTGATGGCACAATGAGTAAAATTACAAGAGAGTAGACAAGAGAAGGAGAGAGGGATAAGAGAGCATACATCAACTCCATCACTCATCCCTCCACAGAATCCCTAAGCATGCAGGCAACAAAGAAGAAGAGAAAAACATACAAGCAACTTCAATCAAAAGAGCAAGAAGACTCTAACTCAATTGTGAGAATGGGATTATATGTTAATTAGTCAAAATGTCTTATATAAGACTCGTTTGTACAATGCCAAGCTACCCAAATGATGTCCAAGGACCTAATAAGTTAGTCTAGGATAATTTCCATTACCAGCATTGTACAAGTTGTAAGCTCGATCTTTGACTATCTTCTGGCATTACACAAGTCATAAGCTCAGAGATTTTACATGAAGCACATTATGCGGTACAAAAAATATAGCTTAGGAAAGTTATCGCATGTTTTGGAGTAATGTTAGCCAATGTGCTCAACACAAATCTTAGCATTTAACCATGTAACATGCCATCTCCATGAGAGATCTATTCTTCCTCTCAGCCACACCGATTTGCTATAAGGCATCCTGCATTTATGTTTTATGTCTCTTTCAACCCTATATGCATAAAATTCTTTTGACATATACCCCCCTGTGATCTGTAGAAGGGTGCCAACTTTGCATGTTGTTGCATGACAAATGAAGATCAATACAAGGATGCAACAAAAAAGACACTTAGGGCTCTTGAAAAGAGTTCAAAGTTGTAGATGAATGTGGGAGGGGGCTTGACAATAATCCCACATGGGAACTTTTGGGAGTTCTAGAATTTTTGTATAAAAGGTGGCCCATTTGAGAGAGGGAGCACACTCTTTGGTCATTTGGTTGAGAGGCTCATAGAGAGAGCTTGCTCCATAGCTCCTTCTCAAGTGCTCTCCCAAGGCTCTCCATCTCCATTCATGCTTTAATCTTGTACACTCTACTCTCTACATTTTCAATGATATGAGGTTTTTGTCTACACACTTGCTAATCTAGATTTCTTAATGATGTTTTGATTTGTGAGTTGTGCATGTGATGAAGCTTGTGCTTGAAATAATGTGTAGTTGAGGCTTGTGTGATAGCTCTTTGCATATTAGGTTCTTTGCATAAGTTGTATCTTTGTGCTTAAGTGTAGCCTAATCTTGATGCTTTGATAATGCTAGATTGATGTGTTGATTATGTAAGATTGATTGCTTGAGTGTTGAGAAGGATTGAGTAGGACTAGAGGTCATTAGTATGTGGTTAACTCATCTTCTCCCATTCGGGATAGCCTCTATGTGCTAACCGGGTTGCTTTCACGGATTGACAAGTGTGTGGGTTGGAGTGTAGCCTCCGCTATGCTATGATGCCCCAAACAATGGCGCCGCTGCCGGGGAACGCACACCTAAGTTAGTGAAGGGTGTTAACCATTACTTCTTACTAAGTGCTCCATTGATTGCAAAATCATGGATTAGGGTAGATTAGAGTAGAGTTTGCAAGGGCATTGAGTGTGTGATCTCAAGGGCGCCTTGTGTGTTTTCGTTTTTTTATTAGAAGCAAAAAAAATTTTAAATCCCATTGCGGTTGAGTAATCCCGCCATTAATTAGGATTAAGAGTTCTGTTTTTTGTATTTTTTGGCATACTTTTTTTTTTTCACTAATCAACTAACACACTGCGACCAAGAGGCAGGCAGTGGAGGCAAGCTGCGGGCTGTAGCAAAAAACGTTGAAAGCAGCTGAATATATATATATATATATATATATATATATATATATATATATATATAGTTATATAGTTATATGCGCTGCAGCGTGGAGTAAAAGAGAAGGTCGTCGCTGCAGCTGACGTGGCGGGGGCTGGCAGAAGCGTGGAAGGCGCCGCCTTCAGGTCGTGCGCTGCAGCTGACGTGGCGGCTGGCAAAAGCGTGGAAGGCGCCAAGCTGAGGGAGAGCAGCCTTCATGTCGTGCGCTGCAGCTGACGTGGCGGCTGGCAGAAGCGTGGAAGGCGTCAAGCTGAAGGAAGAGGTGGCCGTGTAGCATCAGCGAAGGCAGCTGTAGAGCAAGCCTGTGTGGCTGGCTTGAGAGGCCGCGTGGAGGCGGAAGACGTGGAGTTGAGAGGGCTGTAGCAAGCGTGCAGTTGGCGAAGGAGGCGACCGGCAGCTGAGGCCCGCGAAGAAGAGAAGCGAGGGCCCGGTGTGGCAGTTGCAGAGAGAGCGAGGAGAAGATAAGGTTCGCGGCGCATTGAAGAAAAACGAGTGGGTGCGCGGTGAAGAATCCAAAGCGGCGAGCGGTGGATAAGGTAGGTGGTATTTTCATTTTTTTTTATTTTTTTTATTTTTATTAATTTTTCAATTTTTTTTTGTATTTATAAATTAAAAAAACAAAAAAATAATATTTTTTTATTAAAAAAAAGAGAAAAAAGAGAAAAAAAACAATTAAATTTTTTTTAAAAAAAGAAAAAAAAGAAAAGAGATTAAAAAAGAAATTAAAAGAAAATAAATAGAAAAAAAGAGATTAAAAAAAAGAAAGAAAAAAGAAAGAAAAACAATTAAATTTAGAAAAAGAAATTAAAAGAAAAAAAGAAGAAAAAAAAAGGGAATTAAAAAAAAGAGAGAGGAAAAACAATTAAAAGGAAAAAAAAACAATTTTTATTTTTTTTATTTTTTGAATCCATTGTTCCTTGTTTAAATTTTTGCATAATTAAGGTAGCTTGCATTTTTTATTTTTTATTTTTTTAGAATTTTTGTAAATGATGCATAATTAGTAAATTCATATTTTTTATATTTGGCACGAAATTTATAAGTTAAAAAAAACACAAAAACAAAAACAGACAAAAACAAAAACAAAACAAAACAAAAGGAGAAAAAAAACAAAAGAAAACTAAAGAAAATTTTTAAAAAAAAGATAAAATTGAGTGTTTTTTAGGAGTCTACTTTTTTGCATAATTTGTAATTCTTCATTCTTTAATTTTTTGCATAATTAGTTTAACTTGCATTTTTAAAATTTTTGTAACTTTGTGCATAATTAGTATTTTTTTAGTGTGATTCATAATTTTTGTGTAAATTTATATTTTAAAAAAAAGGTAAAAATCTTAAAAACATAAAATTATTAAAAAAAACATTTAAAAAATAAATAATTAAAAAAAATAGGGTAGATAGTACACTACACATATTCTTTTTAGTTGCCTTTAGTGGTTAGGTAGGGTGAAAAATATATATATATATATTCATATATATATATATATATATTTCTATTAAAAAAACAAAACATAAAAACCAAAACCAAAACAAAACAAAAACACAAAAAAAAAAACCAAAAAAATTTGACCTTATGCACTTGCGGTCGGGACGTCTTGTAGATTCTGCCATAGGGCCTACGGCACCTTCTAGAGTACCTACGCAAGAAAGTGGGACTCAATCGGTAGGAAATTTGGCAGATATTGCTGAAACCCTTTCTGAATCCCAATCCGATACCCTTTCCTCCAGAACAACTAGTTCATTGTCCATGGACAATCTAGTGCCGACAAATAGTCATCCCGTAGCCCCAAATAGGACACCCTCAAGATCCTTTAATCCATTTGAAGCCGACACCATGGGGTTAACACTCAATGTGAGACTCCAATATGTCTACACAAATGCTCAAGGAGCTGAGATCTTTAGGGACCCACAACAACGGTATCTTGTTAAGATCGCCGACTTTTTCTCAGAACTTGATAGAGCACCTCTAGTCAATGACCAGGGTAACATGTACATGGGTGGAGATGGTGTTCGCTACGAAGTCACCTACCATCCAGAAAAGGTAGACAAATTAGGGGAGCTCTCTAAAACCGAGTTCTTAGACTTATCAGAACTTTCCAGAGCAAGGGAGTCTCGAGATGACTGGCTCATCGAGCCGGACATGCCTGGACCATCCAATGCCCAATCCTCAAAGCCATCCATAGATGATTTACTTCTTGTAGATCTAAATTTGGAAAGGGATAGGAAAGGCAAGAGTAAAATGGATCAGGGGGCTGAAAGCCAATGGGAGTTTGTACGACAAATTCCTATGACAAAGGTCTTACAGGATGACCCACTTCAAGAGGTCTATAAGGACTCGTTAGAGGGATATTATGCCACAACTAGATTGCCACAGCTGGATCTTCCTCTAGCTCATGTGGTGGTAGTTGAGAAGCGTGCAGGACACATGAACAGAATAATCGATAAATGGGCCAATGAATACCGAACCTTAGATTGGAAAGAGATTCGGGAACTCACGTGGAAAGGACAACCATTATTCATGGAAGTGTTCTCAACAAATACAGCCAAACCAGGAGAGACAGCCTTTCTTGGAGAAACTGTTGCTCCTCCCCTACGAGAGTTCACTAGAGAGGGACCTTCAACATCCAAGTGGACCACAGCTAGTAGCCCAACTCTAGCACCAAGATATCGTCCTACACCAAATGTGCGACCACATGTCACACCACACCAACCTCTTTCTCACTATGACAATCGGAGGAGAGGGGAGCCAACTCGGCCTCCTATAAATGCACCTCCTGAAATGAGGGTGACAAGATCTTTGGAAGGGTTTGGTGAGGCTGGTAATAGGGTACCCACACCAATTTTGGAAACATGTGGACCATCTTTCCAAAGAGAGGAACAATTTCCACTGAGAGTGAGAGGCCGTAGGCCCTATGATGAGTATTCATGACAAGTAAGGCCATCAACTCTTCAGAAATTGGTTAAGAAGTATGAAGGGTCGGGAGATCCATACGATCATGTAGCAGCTTTTAGGCAAGCAGTTCGAGCTGAGCAAGTGGCTGATAAGCATACTCAAATTGAAGGCTTTGGGCTCACTCTTGAGGGAAAAGCCCTGGCTTGGTTTCAGGCATTAGAGGCTTCAAACAAATCTTCTTTACGAGTTTTGGAAGAGAGATTCATTGCAGCTTTTTCCTTGATGGGAATTCAACATGACACGGTAGCACACATCTACTCTTTCAAACAAGGCGAGAATGAGAGTGTTAGAGACTGTGTAAATAGAATGAAGCAGTACATTAATCGTTGCCCAGAAGATGAGAAGCCCGCCCAAAGTCGATTAATTTCTCTCTTCTTAAAAGGCCTCAAAAATTCGACACTGCATACACATCTCTATGCAAAGAAGCATACAAGTTTCAATGAGTGTTGCCATGATGCTATGGATTTCACCGATAACTTCAAGTTCCAAGATGGTTCTGGCCCAGAGGTGAAACCTAGAAATCAGTGGGGTGATGACCAAAGTTCAGGGTCTAGCGCGCTAGTAAATCCTGACCAGATAGCCAACCTAGTGCTAAGGAGATTAGGACAAACCTATCGTCCACCCATGCAGCCACAACAACAGCAGTAGAGAATGAGGAGTGTACTTCCTACAGGCCCTCATCTTTGTGGAGCATGTGGCGGTGACCATAAAACAGAGGACTGTAATACCTTTTCTCCTCTAGTCACAAACCAACCCACAAAAAAATGGTGCCAAGCCTGTGCTTGGAACTTTACTCACACCACACAGGATTGTACTCGCATTGCGAGAATGAGACAGGAACGTGAGCAGCCGAGGGGTGGAGTGGCTCCACAAATGTATCAACAGTATACTAGTTTTGAACGTAAGCCACCGATGACACAAGAACAAGCACGACCTGTTCTTGGTGCTCAACCTCCTGCTCCAAGGACTGCTCCTGTGAGGGTTGTCGACTATGACAATTCAAATATGTGTAGAGACTTGGTAAACCCAGGCTATGTGGAAGAAGAATATGTATCATATTCATCCAAAGAAAATATCTTTGAAAGTCCCGCATACCCAAGCCCAGCACTGGACGCTCAATCAGGGGAACAAAACTCTTTAATGTTGCTAGGCGGCTACCAACCTAGGACTCCAGGCCCCTCAGGTCAATGGCAGCCAAGGAAAGTAGAGGCCAAACCAATGGGCCCCTGTTATGAGTGCGGAGAACCCCATTGGGCTCGTGATTGTCCACATCGCTCAAGACAAGCATCTCAGTCAAATACAACAGTACAACAGTTTCCATCGATTGAAAGATATTGTCTAGGGTGTTGTGTCGAACACTTCCCAAAAGATTGTCTGCTGAAACCACATGAGGAAGGCACCTCTCAACCAAAGGTCTCACTTAACCTTGTAGGGGCAGTTCCATCGCCACCTTCATCTGAGAATGAGGATGTCGTGCCACTTAGAGTCATGACTAGATCACAGACACGAAATGCAGAAATGCAAACTGATGAGACACCTCGAACTAGGGACGCAAGGACAAATCTAGTGGACAAAACCCTACAGTCCAGTAGAAAAAAAACCACTCGGAGGAAGAAGAACCGAAGCAAACTAACTAAAGGTGCATCCACTAGTTCTCAGGAGACCTCTAAACAAAACATAAAGGATAAAACTTTTACATCCCAGGAAGTGCGTGAGGAACATCAACCTCAACCTGAGCCTAGTGTTAAACAAGATGAGGCTAGTACGACTGAGGTTAGTTCTGGGGGTTCTGTTTTTGTGGATAAAGTGAATGAGACTCTAGAGGCTATCATTGATGCTCATAGAAGTCGCATTGCAGCTTTATCTGAGCTACCCAAAAAGCTTCAAGAATACCCAAACCCTCGTGAGGAGAAGATCAATCTAGCTGTACATCAGCAACTCATTAGGGAAGCTCAGTCAATACTTGAGGGACCACCACCACCTATTCCTCGGGGCCCAACCTCTCTTAAGCCAACATTAGAAACCATACCAGAAGTGTCATCAAGTCGGGAAATGAAAAGTGAGCTCATTTCACAAGCTCAGAGCGAAAGGTCTGCACCAATTGACACTCCATTGAAAGATGACATTCTGCCACCACCTAGTCTTGTCTTCCCATGCAATGATGAAGTTATTGATGCTAATGAGGACATGGCAAATGAAATGTGGGCCGCAGTAACTGAGAAAATTAATGAGAACATGTCTTCTGTTAATTCGCCTCCATTCTCTGAGGTGGATTTTACCAGAGGCACGGAAAACAAATTTAGACACCCAAGCATTCAGGAGGAAGTTCAAACAATTGTTTCTCCTAGAAGTAAGCATACAATGAAAACCTTACCATCATATCTGGGAGAATATGAGAACTGTTCTCAAACCTTGAGGATACCCTCCATGCATAAAAGGTTGACAAAGGAGAAAGATATGAGTATGGTGCAGGCTATTTTGTCAGCACCAGTGGCTTGTACCTTACCTTTGCTTGAGTTGATAAAGCTTAAACCTGAGTTGTGGAATGATATTGCCGCATGTTTGTCAAAGCAGGTATTGCTACAAAAGGGTCACCATGAGTGTACTATACACTCTGAAACAAAGCATGTAATGCCAGTTCCTATCAACAAAGTAGGAAAATTTTGTGAAGACGATCAGGGAAATGCTACCCTCCCATTAGAAGTGCGAAAAGTATCTTCAACTGCAATACTTGATAGTGGCGCAGGAGTGGGCATTGTGACAAGGTCCATTTGGGAAAAATGGGGCAAACCAGCTATTAGGAGTACCAGGATGCGCTTGCAGCTAGCAGATGGAAGCTTAGAACATCCCCTTGGGCTGCTTGAGAACATATTGGTCACCACATGTGGGATTGAATATGAGCACACCTTTGCAGTAGTGGATTTTGGAAAGCATCCAAACTACGAAGTGATATTGGGTAGACCATTCATGCGACAATTTCAAATGATTCAAGATTGGGGATACAATTACTTGTACCTCCGACATGATTCTGTCATCACAAGGGTCAACCTAAGAAATCACTCATATTGTGATGTAACAAGGTCTCCAATAGATGAGTTTGATTCTGCTTCATCTGAGGGCTCAAGAGTTACATTGTCAGATGGGCAAGAAGATTTATGGATGTGTGGAGCCTCATGTAGGGATTTCAACACTGAGAGACTTAAGGGTAATCGAAGTGTATCAGACGAGGCATACATTCCACAACCCTTCCCTGAGCATTTAATTGATCCATTAGAATGGAGTCATGTCCTTGCAACATTATCGACATGTGCTTTACCGAAGCCAATTCAATTTTGTGACTCAGATGGATATGACATTATTCCTATACGAATGGTACAACCAGGTGCCCTTCTAGATGATTTGTACTATAGGGATACATCCACAACACAGCACTGCATGTAGAGGAAGTCTCTGCTACACCATGAGCTTTGTCGTGTCAAAAGGGTAATGTTTCTACCTTACCCAACCCACAATCAAAATATGCTCTTGAAGCTCCAAAACAAATGATGTGGATAATTGATGAGTACTCAAGTGAGGGCCATGGCTGGCATGTTCCAAATACTCTAGTTGCTGCTCAAAGAAGGCCAGGTAAGAAGGAATTATCAATGTGGCTACCCAAATATGCGTACAAACTTGTACCATCTAGTCCAGTTGCTAAGCCTCTTAAGAAGCACATCATTTCCAAGCCTAAACCTCGGATTGTTACTCGATGGGTCCCAAAACAGGTTCTTAAAGCACAAGGTTATTATGAGGGTGCAACAGCAATTTGGCTTCCAAAATGCCATGCTTTGCTAAGGGTAAAAGAATGTTTCAAGAAGGTTCCAAGAGCCACCCTTAATTTTCCATATCAGTGGGTACAAAAGAAATCAACACGAACTCTACAAGATAAAATAGGTGGTTGTAATAGCACCTACAAATCTACTTGTGTTGATCTTCCTAAAACATGTATTGAAACACCAGTTGTCCCAAATTCTCCTTGTTACACAATTCCATCATCAACTGGTGTACCTAAGACACATCCAACTTCAAAGGAGTCACATTTGAGCATAGATTCTAGCATTTCAATGCCTAAATCCTCTTATCTTGCTCAAATTCCAAGACAATTGATAAAATTCCCACCCAAGAAGGACATACCTAAAACCAAAGATAAGGCATTAACACTACAATTGAAGCTCTTTGGTAGATCAATGTTTACATAATGTAGTTCCTTATGCCTTTAAAGGATTATGTTCTTTTTGAGATGATCTCCACTACCAGCGCAAGGGTAAGTTCAACGACTCCATAATAAGATCGACAAGCCAGGGCACTTTTTTCCCATTGGGTTTTTTCCCTCGGCTATATTCGGTGTTTGGCACTAATGGCAAATTTTATTTTTTTCTTTTCTTTTCGTGTTTGTTAATAAAAATTTTGCAGAGATCTCCGTAAAAAACAAAAGCATCAAACACGCCCCAATAGTCCACCTATTGTGCAAACAAATTAGGAAGGGGGGAGACATGCTACGCCTACAAAGATCAAGGAGGAACAATCTGCACAAAATCAGCAATTCATCAATGCAAACGAACAACATCAAAAGGGCACTACAATAGGTGTATTCAGATCTTAATCTTTATTTCTTTATGTGCTCTTATCTTTCGAATATATGGTTTGCATGTTCACACAATGTTGGCTGGTTTAAGTTTTTGATTAATTGTTAAAATATGGTGAGTGAATTCTAGAGTCTTAGAAGACTTAGTAAAAGATATTTCTATCTAAAGACAGTGTAGGATATATACCAATGGAGTATGCCAAGTACTTATGTTTTCAAGGTATATTAGTTATCCCTAGTGGTAGTTACCTCTTAGATATGAGCTAGGTGCTAGGAGTAATAAAAATTTACGAAAATGTACCCTAAAAAATATATATATATCCAAAGTAAATTGAGACATGAAGTGTCTACCGCCATGTGAAATGCTTGGTAGGACCTGGGGTTGTCTTAGCACCTTGGGACCGATGCCTTGGTTTCTATGGGGTGAACACTGATGTCTAAAAACTTCAGAAGAAGAACTTTGAGGAATCTATCGCCTTGATGGATGTTGGTAGGACTCTGGGGTACACTATGGGCCCTCGAGACCGATGCCCTCATCTTCATGGGGTACTCCTTAGGTCATCAAAGAAAGAAAAAGGGTCTGTCGCCCTTGAGATACTTAGCGGTCTTTAGATTCTCTTGGCGGAGGTCTCTTGGCCATTGCTTGGGTCTCTTTGGGATGGAACCTTAATCTTTATCACCTTCTACACACACATATTAAGAAAAAAAGAAGAGAAGAGAGTTCCAATCACCTTTGCTCATATTTAGGAGTAGGTATGCCATTTAGGAGTAACTTACATGCTGGTAGGACATTGAGACTAGGGTCATAACCGGCCGTGTACAAAGCACACTGGCCTTTGCATAGCATTATCTACCACTTAAGTCTCATTTGGACTAGTCTTTACTCACCTATTTTAGTACTCATTAAAACTTTAATCAGCCTTGCACTTGTATGCTCACGTGTGAAAATTATCATTGCTGATTTTTCTTTTCTTTTCCTTTTTTTCAATAAAAGACTTTAATGTATCAATTGTTTTTTGTTGCAGCTCTTGCTACTACCGCGCTCGAGGACGTGCGCAAAATAGGAAGGGGGGAGTGTTGCATGACAAATGAAGATCAATACAAGGATGCAACAAAAAAGACACTTAGGGCTCTTGAAAAGAGTTCAAAGTTGTAGATGAATGTGGGAGGGGGCTTGACAATAATCCCACATGGGAACTTTTGGGAGTTCTAGAATTTTTGTATAAAAGGTGGCCCATTTGAGAGAGGGAGCACACTCTTTGGTCATTTGGTTGAGAGGCTCATAGAGAGAGCTTGCTCCATAGCTCCTTCTCAAGTGCTCTCCCAAGGCTCTCCATCTCCATTCATGCTTTAATCTTGTACACTCTACTCTCTACATTTTCAATGATATGAGGTTTTTGTCTACACACTTGCTAATCTAGATTTCTTAATGATGTTTTGATTTGTGAGTTGTGCATGTGATGAAGCTTGTGCTTGAAATAATGTGTAGTTGAGGCTTGTGTGATAGCTCTTTGCATATTAGGTTCTTTGCATAAGTTGTATCTTTGTGCTTAAGTGTAGCCTAATCTTGATGTTTTGATAATGCTAGATTGATGTGTTGATTATGTAAGATTGATTGCTTGAGTGTTGAGAAGGATTGAGTAGGACTAGAGGTCATTAGTATGTGGTTAACTCATCTTCTCCCATTCGGGATAGCCTCTATGCGCTAACCGGGTTGCTTTCACGGATTGACAAGTGTGTGGGTTGGAGTGTAGCCTCCGCTATGCTATGATGCCCCAAACACATGTATAGCCTTACATGCATACACATTTTTAGCCATAGAAACAAAGTATCAATGACTTTGCCTTCAATGGATACACCCAAGTGTGCCTAGAGTAGTTATCAATAGAAGTCACAAAATAGTCATAGGACCACCAACATCACTATGTATAAGCTATGTTGATCCATCTTTCCATTGCATCTTGTCCAAAATGCACATATGTTTGATAGGGGTCTCAAGTTGTGGCAACTCAGACACCATCTCTTACCTTTTAAGGTGCAATAAACAACAAAAAATAAAGTGAAAAAGCAGGCATGCCATAGCGTATGCCATAGGTTTGTGTCACTCATAGCACATGTGGCAGTAACTAAACAAGCATTCTATACCAATCTCTTAGACCTATCTAACCTATAAAGCCTATGGCCTAGAATATCGGATACTACAGTGATGTCTCCATCACTCCGGTCATGAACTATATATACATGAGGCTTTGTTTTTACTAATTTCTTTAGGCACCCATTAAAAAAAAGAGATGAAGAAAGATTTGCAACAAGAAAAGGTTTAGTAGCATCAAAATGGTCAACGAGGATTCACAAGAACGCATCATGTTCAAAGGCCAAGGAAAAGGAACTAAGGTACTGCTAGATCGGTCGCCTGCTCGCCTCCCCTCGGCCACCCCCTTGTTCGGCTACTTGCCTACCTCGCACGGCTGCTCAGCCAGTCCCCTCACCTGCCTCCTCTTCGCCAGAGTCCTCACCCTCCCCTCTCCTCCCCTTGCCCGCTTGAACTTAGTGTTGGGCTCCCCTCCCATCGCTGCCTGCTCGCCTCCCCTCAAGCTCTCACCCGTAGGCGGGTGGCAAAGCTCGACCAGACACGGAGTCCACATGCTGGAGCGCGTGTGTGGCGAGTTTGTCCGAGGTTCAAGGAGGGTGAGGTGCTCAGGTCGGAGGACCATGGGCGACTGGGCTAGTGTGGGCAGGCAGGCCACTATATAAATCGACAATGTGGATACTTATCCACATTCCTTTATGGTTGAGTGGTGACTAGAGCTCCTTGCCCTCTTGTGCTATGGCGGCGATTATGGTGATGTAACATTGGTATCAGAGCAATCCGTCGATCCGTTCTCTCTCTCTCTCTCTCTCTCTCTCTCTCTCTCTCTCTCTCTCTCTCTCTCTCACATGAAACGACTTTGGAAGAGATAAGCTCCTTTTTGTGTTTTTCAACGGTTCTCTCTCTCATTCTACAATGTCAAATTTGAGGGATTCTTGTGTGTGTTATTAAAAAAGGCATTGAATTTCAGGGATCTTTCTATGTGATGTTGAAAAAGAGACTTATTTGTAGCCTTTCAACCACAAAATTAGCCCGTAGGCATGTATTCTAGGAGAAGCTATGTGTTTTGTGTAGTGGCAATTTCAGCACAAAATAGCTATAAACAACTTGCACATTTCAACAAAAAGAGAGCCATAGTTGTGTCTGTGTACTGTTGTGCAAAGGCATCAGTAGTAGGCAAAGCACCCAATTAGTGCAATTTCACGAGCCCAAGCTATGGGTGTTGCAATACATATTAATGCAATTTCAAGAGCCCAAGCTATGGGTGTTGCAATGAGAAAAGAGAAAATTATTTTTTCTTTAAGTGTAAAACATTGCTTGAGAGCATTTGGAGGAGTTGAATGCGACGCTTTTGGTGTGTGTATACCCTATGACAAGACCAACCAATGCCTAAGAAAACCATCCGGTTGAGAGAAAAAACAATAAGGCTTTCTATTACACAGTCAGAGTTCTCCGAGTGTGCTGTAGTAGCAGAAGAGCAAGGCAAGAAACGAGAGAGAGAGAGAGAAAGAGAGCTTTACTCTCCATGCGGCCCCCTGCCTAGGCACCGTTTGGGTGATGATGCCTCCCCTCACACCTGCGTGTAGGTGAGGGTGATGATGCCTCCCCTCACACCTGCGTGTAGGTGAGGGTGCTGCTGGATGTGTGCGTGTAGCCTCGCGAGGGAGCACCGTGAATAGTCATATTATCACATAGCTATAGCACTGCAGCTTGTAATCGTTGTTGCTAGCATCCCCTCAACAAGCTAGCCCCACGTGATGAAGATAAGGCCATAGAGCCTTAAAAATTTTTATTAATTATTACTTTTTAAGCTTGGAGAGTGTTCCCACGCCCATGATGCACACAGCCACACTGCTATTCACAAGACCAAGTAGCCGTAGTGCTACTCATCCTTGGTAGGCATAGCGCTACTTGGCACACAGGCATTGGCGTCGTTGAATTGTTGTTTCCTAGCAGTGGTTGGACATCCGTAGAAGAGGCACCAGAATATGTGTGTGCTGGCCGCATGAGGATAAGGTCTCATGACCTTATCCTTATTTTTATTATTTTTTAGACATTGCTTTTTTTTTCTTTATAAAATTTGTTTGGGGGAGGTTCCCATAGAACTTAACCTCGCACATACTTTAAATGTGTGTGTGGGGGTGTAACACGATGATATAGTCATAGCACATGTGGCCATGTGTAGATAGTTTTGGGAGTCAATTCCCATGCCATGAGTGCGTAGCCACACAATGTAGCTTTCGAACGAAAGCTCTCTTGGGTGCGTTGGTAATTACCTCCAGTGTTTGTGTCCCAAGAATTTGAGATGATTAAAGCAAGTGCAACTCGACTTTTTTATAGCTCTAGGTGTGTGCAGTGACACAAGGCATGAGCTCTGACATTTTCTAGTTTATGTGTGGGGAGTCACACACAAAGCTAGGCACACAAGGATGTTAGCTTCCATTATTAGGATAGTGTATATCAATCCATTGCCCATTTTTGTCTTACATTTCGAGTCGTGATGTTATATCCTAGCCCATCAAGGCTTAGTGAATGTTGCACTTAATAAAGTCAAGCCAGAGAGTCTAACAGTGCTCGTATGGTCCTAGATTCTGAGATGATCTATTGGATGAGGATGTACTGAACAACCAAAATGTTGTGCTACTTAACAACCAAAGTGTATTATGCTAGTCCGCACACATGCAAGTGCTCATGCATGGTTCTAAAGATAAATCATTCTTAGATTTGTAGTAATCTTAGAGTAAGGTCCGTAGTGATCTTTTAATTCAGAGTTTACCAAATGTTATGGCTCACCCTAACCCCCCTTGAAACATCTTCAACAAGAGATTACATGGTGAACCGCAACTGTCATGAGGATCTTTCCAATGGCCGAGCTCGTAACCCTTAAGGTCTCCAAGCTCTACAACTCCTTGAGAAGGAATTCCACCGAGCCTCCCGCGAGCGTTGTCACACCACTGCGTTACACTACGGATACTCGTCCCTCCTCTCACCTCACTTCACTCACACATACTCACTAGCATGCATTAGGGAGAGAGATTAGCAAGAGAAAGACTCAATTACACAATGGGAGAGTCTCTTGTATTATGAGAGAAATTCACTTATATACATGGCCATAAATGTTCACACTCACTTAAATGTAGCTGGCCAGGCACTTTAGGCCTAATGCTATTACAATGAATACTCTCATAATATATCCATGAAGTACATCACTTAGGATTTCATCCTAACTTGCTACCACATGCTCTTGAAGTGGGAATCACCTTAAGTATTCTATCAGACCATTACAGATGCCCGTCCAAGTTGTAGCTTTGGACACCATTGCTTCGTATCTTGAATGTATGACCCTTTGGTGTATCTACCTTGACTCCTTGATGTAAGATAATGGTGGTAGCTCTTGTTAACCCTAGGAATGGGTTAACATTCCCCCCTTCCTCATGCCGATCACATCCTCGTGATCACATTGAAGACCTTTGTGTGGGGAGAATGGACAAGCTTGTGGGGAGAATGGACAAGCTTTCTCTTCGGCTTTGATATTGAGTGACGTTCAATGGTCTTTTTTTCTCCGGAAGAAATAAGAAAAGCTAGAATGAAAAGGTTAGTGGTTTATTGGGGATTCCTAAAGGAATGGGGTGGTGGGGTTTTTTTTGCGAATGATTGTAGTCTTATATTTGTGTGAGCATGTTTTTTTTTGGGTGTTTTTTGCTCACTTTATTTTTGGCATTCATAAGCAAGGTTACATGTGATTTATGTTAGTGGGGACTCTAAGAGATGTTAATAATGGGAGAGAAGAGAGGGAAGAATCTAGAGGAACATAGACATAATCATCAAAACGAGATGGTGATTCTCAGTTCCTCATTTGATTCATTGAAGCGACATTCATCATATGAAGAAATGAAGTCCATTTGTGTGGCAGGATTCTTGTCAAATGTTGATGAGTAGGACATGTTCCTTCATGCTTCTTCCCATGTGCTTTTCATGCTTTTTTTTCCCCGAGAAAAGATCCTTTCATTAGTTATATAAAAGACGCCCGTAGGGCTACAAAGATCTATCCTGCTCATAAGAGTGCTTTTCATGCTTTTATGTGTATTCAAGTGCTTTTATGAAGCAGATATACATGAAGTACAAGAAGTGAGTCATATAGACTTTTATTGAACTGCTCCGTGTTGAAGTAGTCACTGGTTAGCGAGGATTGAAAGAATTACGTCGACTTGCGAGGCTAATATAGATATCTTCACTAAGAATTGGAGATCATTGATTTGTGAAGATGGTAGTGTTGTTTGGAGAGGTTTGTAATTTGAAGGAAAATTCAAGACAATGGGTTATACCATTGACCAGGCTTTCGCCGCCCACCATGGCCCCCCATCCAGAGATGTACTTGGAAGTTGTCGATGGTGAGGCTTTGGTGCAAATGTTCTCCAGTGCATGAGTATGGATATGTACTCATGGAGCATCTGCTACATTAACATAGCCAAAAGAATAGTAAGCAATAAACTTAACAAAATATAATGGCTATTCAAGATCCTTGGGAGTAGCCATATACGTTACTCCCTTGTTTTTGTGTGTGTGTGTGTGTGTTTTTTTTACTACCACCTTATGAGCAACTGATTCTTATGGCTACACTCATTTTTGAGAGAATAGGTTCTTATGTCCACCGCGTAGCTTCTGTACTTATGCTTCACATCCAAAGGGATGAAAAGAGCATTGTGAGTTTTTCTTAAATGCGCTCATAAGTCTCTCTTTTGCAGACGTGGGAATTGATTCTTGAATTTTTGGCTCAAATGTTGTCAAGGCGGTAGGTAAGACTGCTGGTTGGTTACCATTGGGTTTGCTTGAGCACACAAGCTCTTGTGTAGGTGCTGAATGCATGAGTGGTTGAGTGACTTGCTTGGTGTTGCTTGGGCCTCGAACTTTAGGTGAAGTTGTTGGGGTTGAAGTCGGTGGTGAGGCTTTCTTCACGTTGCTCGATTTTGGCAACCATATGACGGTATTACCTTCATAATATCCTTGTTGTTGAAGCATGATGCTTTTGGTGCTGCTGAGGCTTTCTTCTTTGTGCAAGCCTAGGGAACTGTGATGCACTTGGAAATCCAAGCGTTAGTATACCCTTGTGCTTGTAGTAATCTTTTGGGTATCCACATTTGTTGAGATGTTAGAGTTTGCTGAACTTGCATAGGCTTTTGTGGACGATGTTGTGGAGTACTTTTCTTTTTCCTTGGCCTCTGCTGCATTGAGGAAGAGACTTTGACTGTCGAGGCACCCAAATTTGATTGGCACCTTTGTAGTAGCCTTGAGAAACAAGTAGTTGCTTCTCCACCCACATTTTCATACCATTAAGATACCTAGTCTTGGTGGATTTTAATTTTTGGTTGAAGTGGAAGTTTGTGAGCCCTCCTTCACATTAGTTGGTGCTGAGAATACAGGTTTGAGACTCATGGGTATTTTTGACGATGATGAGGCTAGAGTCTCTTGTGGAATGGATGTCGATGATGAGGCTTTCAAGCATGTGGTTGTCTCCTTTGGTGAAGAGGCATAGGCTCCGTGGCTTTTCCTTTGAGTTCCTTGTTAGAGATAGATGGTTGCATGGGAGAAACTTCTTCAAGAATAGCTGTTGACTATGAGGTTTTGGCATCAAACTTTGTTGGTGAGGATGGGGTTGAAGGAGTAGATGCTTTATCAGAGTCAATCCTCGTTGATACAAATGGTTATACAAATGGTAGGTCATTGTGTAGAGAGGTTTTCGTGGAAGAGGCTTGTAACTTTTTGCGTTCAGTATTATAGAAATCCTTTAAGGTTGGATCCTCTTCCTTGTAGTATGGTATTGTCAACTTTGTGTCATTGACCATCATGATAACCCTATCACTGGCAAAGCACAATGGTGCTTGGGTAGCAATAGTCCATTTATGCCCCAAGATCAAATCTTCTTCCCGAAAACTTACAAGTAAGGGGGTTAGTTTCAATATACATTTTATGCTCAAAGTACCCCAAACATGGCATGTTCAAGTCTTGTGTAAAGGGAATTCTTTTAGGATGAGCCGTTTAGGATGAGCCGTGAGTGTTGGTTGACCTAACAAATCCCATAACTTGAGGGTCATGAGAGTGTGTTGTCGTGTTAGATAAAAGCTGTGCTCGAGCTATGGTGATTTTATTGGAAAGTTCCAATCTGACCAGAATCCAAGGGATCTTTTCTCAGTAAGAGATGTTGGAAATTACAGCTCCCCCAAGGTCTCTTCCTCTCGTAAAAAATAGCAATTGTACAATGCCTGCACGAGTGTTCAAGGTGACTGTTTACATGGATTCATCAATTGAATACAACGAGTCACATATCCAAGTTTTACCAAGGACAACATCATACTCAAGGAAATCCACTGTAACATGAAATGTAAATTCCACATCTCCACTAATTGTTTGAGTAGCATAGCTAAAGTAACCAGGAACTTCAATGTTTTGTCCATTCGCTCCTCTTACAAGACTATTGTCTGTAGGGATGAGTTTAGGTTGTCCCAATGACACCCAAGTGTCTATTGTCACATGATGTTATGACTAGCTTGAGGGCTAATCAATGCGCGTTTGCGCTTAACATCATTGCCTATAGGGAAATCTAACCATACCATAATAAAATATTCAAGAGGAACCATGGATGTTTTAGTTTGTGTTTTAGCTTCAGATCCCGTTTTTGTTTCATATTCCCATTCACTTTCATCCTCTTTTTGGCTCTCAGCTTTTTCAAGAGTACCCAATGTGTACAATGGCACACTTGGTCCCTTAAAGATGCAAGTGCTGATGCTATGCTGGCTTCACCCCATGAGAGAAGAGCATTCCTCCAAATGAGGTTTTGAGAGACTGCTTTAATTTTGTAAGGGAATTATCAAATTCCTCATGTGCTTTCTCAACCGCATAATCAATGCAATCTGTCTCTAATGACTCTTCTGTAGAGAGTATCTCTTTCTCTTGAAAGGGGAAGCGGCACTCCTCTAGGTTTTGTATTTTAGTTGCTCTTTTTTAGGATTGGCATTATGAGGTTCAATCACAACCAGTGATTCTATAAGACACTCAACCATGTTAAGCATGCTCTCCGGAGCTTGCTTTTTATGTTCCGCATATGTCATGTGATCATGATTTTCAATTTGGGGTGGTTGGGTGGGTTCTAGTTTCTTGATTGGTCTATGAGTTGTAGTGAGTGTCGAATCAAAACTTGTTTCATCCTCACTAAGTGACATACTAGAACTTGTTTCATCTTCTGACTTTCATTGGATCGTCAGGTTTTCATTATGTTTGCCCATGCGACGAGAACGAATTTTCTTTCGGGCTTTTGTATTGTGTGTCATGCATGTGGGTCTTGTGGTTTATGTGGTAGCCTTTAAGGTGGATGCTTTGCATCATGTGTAGCTTTTGGCTCTTTTGGGTTTATGTCTTCCACATATTCCTTTTCCCTATCCTCTTTTTTAACTTTTGTTTCGACAGTTTGTTGCCCCTTGTTTTTATTGGGTTCAAAAGGTTTTGTTTTCTCTTGTGGTTTCTGCTTTAAGGCATGCTCTTCTACCCATTTTGAAGGATTGTCTTTTGCATTCTTTTTTATTGTCTCTCGTGCCTTGGCTTGTAAGCGTGTAAGCACATTCAAGGGTATCGTGGATAATTGCTCGTTTTGTACACTTAAGATGTTTAGAGTTGTGTTCTCTATGAGACAAGTTGCAGTGAAGCAACTCGCCTTAGGAAATCGTAGAACATGTGATCAATGCCACATCGTTCACACATGGGTTGCAAAGTGTCAATGACTGTGGGTATGGAAGTATTCCAAACTATGCAATCAGCAACCTTGTGCGGTCCAAAATAGAAACACTAAAGTGTTCGATTAACTGCTTCCTAAGCAGTTTCTATCCTTTCAATTATTTCTGCTTAGTGCACGGAAGATGGAGGTTTTGAGTTATTTGTAGATGAATTGGAACATTGGGTATTGCCATGACCAAATGATTTACAATATATGCAGTATAGAAAAACAGGTGCCTTGTATGCACAATGGGGATTGGGATGGTCATAGCGATTGCATTAAATACAAGGCATTTTGCTCCTCACTTGTAGAGGCATTAAGGATGTTTGGCTTTGAAGGATTTCATCCTCTCTTAGAGATATCGATTGAAAGCTTTTAAGCAAAGCTGCACTGAATTAAGGGAATGACAATTTCGAGCTCAATCTTTCTTTTGCCATTGCTTCACTTGGTTTAGATGTGAAACATCTCGTAGCATGATCATCTTTCATCATGTTGTCATCTAAACATATGGCTTCTTTATAACATTGATCAAATGTTTATAGATTAGATACAATGATCAAGTTGTGTAAGCTATTTTTCTTAAAGCCCATCATGAAATATCTCTTCAATTGAGAATCATTTAATTTCTCCCATGATACATCGTGAGTCCAAGAGTTTTATCTAAAGGATAAAGTCTCTAATGGTTTCGTTTGGTTTACGCTCAATTGAATAGAGTTCTTTCGCTGCACTCCAGCGATCACCTTGTCTTGAAAAGTTGTGGAAAAGTCGTGGATAAAGGCTATTTTCAAGGTTCTGAAGTTGGTCTTAATCACCGACATCGATGTGATGAACCAGCGACTAGCTTTTCCCTCTAAGCATAGGTTTAACGCATGTACCTTGGTGGGGCAGTTAGGATTTCCAAAGGCTTCACATCTCTGTTCAAATATTTGAACAGGATCCATTGTTCCATCATATTTACCCATGATTTTGGAGATCTATACAGCCGTATTTTTGTATGTCACTGAGGCCGTATGTTAGTGCTCTTGTGGTGGGTAGGGACTCACTTAGTCCTTGGGCAGCCCCCCTTCCTAGACTAGTTAGTATATCTAAGGTGTGGGCATCCAGGGGTTGAAAAGAGTTGGTACCTATAAGATTGGTGCGAATGTTAGGTAAAGGACCAAAGTCCGATGGAATTGAAGTGACAGAGGGGTGTAAAACCCGATGACACACATGTTGTAGGCATGGCCAATGGTAATGGGAGGTGCATTTGGGTCATCGATGCCTCGAAGATGTCAACCATTGGGTTCAATAAAACTGTCAGCCCACATAGTCTCTCTATTGTTGCCATGTCTAACGCTGTCAATTGCTCCTTATTAATGAGCAAGCACACGTGTTTTGTTTTTTGCTTTTTATATTTTCTCACAGCCTATTACAGCCTCAAGAGGCCTTGCGTATTCTTCGTTGGGTCAAACAAGTGTCCGTTTGCCCTAATTAGCTTAGACGCTACACGCACATGAACAATCTCTTAGGGATATTTTTCCAGAAAAAGTACATGCTAGTAACTTCCTAGATGGAAGTGGAGGTCCTAAAACCTATTTTCCATCACGGTCTCAAGATGAAAATTTTTCCTTGTTTTACAACACGTTTTTTAGGGTGTTGCAAAAAGAATTTTGAAATACTCTATATGAGAGAGTTGTCATATTTTTGAAGTACTACAACTTTGTCTCTCTGAGTTGTTCACGATTTTATCGTTGGACTCTCAAAAAGTAGCCCGAATATGGTTTGCAATCGTTTTCGCATTGTTTTTTACGATTTTTAGTGCTTTAAGGACCGTTTTTTGCCTTGATTACGGGTTGAATTTTGAGGTTGCTGGTCGGAGGCCAAAACGATCGATTTTGATTTCGGACGATCAAGACTAAATTTGAAGAGCTCAATATCAGTTTTTCAATGAACACTAAAGCGCCTTCATCGGATTCACGATTTAGGAGATACGAGTCTCTCAACAGGGGTGTTTTTCAGAGTCTCTCTTTTCTTTTCTTCTTTTGGCCAATGGACCCCCTTTCACATCGTGAATTAGCAAGGTGTAATGCACGGCATGAAGTGGGCTTCATGGATTTTATCCAAATAATAATAATTTTGAACTATTTCACGTCGTGAAATGCTTAGGGTTTCATGCCATGAACTAGACCACGAAAAAATTAAATTTGATTTTTTTGTGCAGGGACTGTTTCACACCATGAAACACCTAAGGGTTCACGTCATGAACCGCTATCGATTATATATATATATATATATATATATATATATATATATATATATATATATATATATATATTATTTTATTTTTTTGGCACGACCCCTAGGGCGTGAACCCTTCACGCGTGAGTAGAAAATAGTTCATGCGTGAACCATTTTTTTGGGCACGAACCCCTAGGGCGTGAACCTTTAAGGCGTGAGTAGAAAATGGTTCACGCGTAAACCCTTTTTTTCGCCGATGGACCCCTTCAACGTTGTGAACTAGCAGGGTGCAGTTCATGGCGTGAAGTAGGCTTCACGCCATGAACTGCCAAAAAATTTTGGGACTGTTTCACGTCATGAGATACTTAGTGTTTCATGCCGTGAAATGGTTAGGGTTTCACGTCGTGAAATGGTTAGGGTTTCGCACTGTGAAATGGTTAGTGTTTCACACCGTGAATTGGACTTCATGAAAAAATAAAACTTGATTTTTTTTGTGTAGGGACTGTTTCACATCGTGAAACACCGTGAATCGCTAGGACGTGAACCAACTTTTGATTTTATATATATATTTTTGGGCACAGATCCTTAGGGCGTGAATTCTTTAAGGCGTAAGAGTGTAAAAAAATGGTTCACGTGTGAACCATTTTTCAAGCAAAAAAAAAAGGGCGTTGATCCCTAGGACATGAACCTTTAAGGCATGAGAGTGCAAAAAATGGTTCATGTGTAAACCATTTTTTGAAAAAAATAATAATTTGGGCGCGTATCCCTAGGGTGTGAACCCTTAAGGCGTAAGTGTAAAAAATGAAAAAAAAATTGAGGCTAGTGGAAAATTTGAATTTCTTTGGGGGGATATTTTTAAATTTTAAATTAAGGAAATATGAGCATTTTTCCAAAAAAGTAAGTGAGAATAAAAAAAGTCAACCTTTTTATGATACCCCTTTACACCCTTCATAAATGACCCCCAAAATGGATAATTTGACAACTCATTGAATGCTCATTAGCTCTGAGTTATGTAAAAAAGTGATTAAGAATTAATCAAGGATTAATCTTTTCCTCCTTTACACTAATCAAGGACTCTAATTGACCACTAATCCCTAATTAATTCACACAATTGAGCACATCATTGGATAGAGCAAGGAATTGCTAAGCTATGTGCATCATCTAATGTGTAAATTAATGCATAATTAGACATTAATCAGACTCTTAATTTTAGTCTCTTCTTTTAAGGTAAAATTAAGCCAAAAAAGAGTCAAATTCCTCTAATTGATTGTAATTAGGTGTTTTGAAGCATGTAGATGCTCTCAAAACACTCAAAAACACTAATTTTGACTACTTACGTGATCAATTTGGACTCCAAATAATAGAGAGCTTAAAGTGGATTAATCACCCTTAATGATAAAAACTAGTCAATTAAGAGAAATTAATCATTTTCAAGAGTTTTTCGATATTTTTGATAAAATTTTAAAAGAAATAAGCTACTCCTAATGGTTGCTAACACTCTAATGCATACAATTCCAACAAAAGAACACACAAATTAAGCTAAAATCTGTTGAGATATCGAGCTCGTCTAGTGAGGCGGTGGACACTGATGACCCGCCTGGGGGATAGACCCCACACTTACACCACTGGCATGGTTGGTGAGATCTGCGGCCAGTGGGATGACAGGCTATGTGACAGCCATTCTAGAGACTGGCATAGTTATAGTGCCAGCTCATTTAGTCGGGTTCACACTATAGAGAACCCGTGTATGTATTTGGTTGAGTACCTTTCATATTATGTGTACTCTTATTCTTGTATATGGTGTGTTGAGTGTTGAGTGAAGAAGAAGAAGATTTTCAGCCTCTCACCTTGTGTGTTCTCTATTAGGGTTTTGTGAGTGTGTGTGTGTGCTTGCAAGAGCTCAAGCTCTCTTCCCCCCTGCATCTTTTCATGGTATCAGAGCCTGGTTCGTGCTAAAGGCTAAGCTGCAAGCAAGAGAACCAAATGGAAGCAGTACGAGGGTAAGAGCTTCAACTACTCTTCCCTATTTGTGTTGGTGACTACACCCTTGTCGTCGAGAGCTCTACGGGAGGCACCGGCAAACGATCTCTGATTGAGGAGCTTTCTTCACGGTAGTAAAGCTGTAGGGCAACAAATTTTGTCCGAAAATGCGTTTCGAGCGCGTCTGGACCTCCGTTTTTCAGAAAGCAGGCGATTTCGAGCACTGCGAGTAAGTCATCGATTCTCTGCAGAACTCTGTTTTAAGAACTACAGGAAGACAAATTGACTGTGCAGACACTGTGGGTGCTGCAAAGAGGTCTACAGTTGCCATTGGGTGTATGTATGCACATTGAAGTCACTGGTTGTGACATTTGAGAGTACTACAGTACCGCTGCAGAAAATACAGCAGTTTGTGCAGAAAAACCAGAGTGCTATTTCTGGTAAAACTGTGTGTTTGGCAAGATGTCAAATGATGGGATAACCCAGATTGTGGCTGAGAAGCTTGATAAGAATAACTTCCATGCTTGGAGGTTCAGGTTGACGAATTTCCTGATGGGAAAAGGCTATTGGGACTACATAGAAGGTGAGCATGAAGAGGCACCGGAGATACCGGTGAGACTGCTGCAGATGTGAAAGAGTTTAAAGACTGGAACCAAGGAGCCAGGAAGGTTATGTATTGGCTCTCCCATTAGTATACAGGACACCATGATTGGGCACATTCAGGATGCCAAGTCCCCCAAGGAGGCATGGGACACCTTGGTAAAGCTCTATGAAACAAATACCAAGGCACGTAAGATACAGTTGAAGAATGAACTTCATACTGTGGAGAAAAAGAGCATGTCTGTGAATGACTATGCGCTGAAGATAAAGGGTATTGTGGAATCCCTTGCATCTAGTGGTGTGTCAGTAGATGATGATGACAAGGTGGAAGTCTGTCTACGTGGTCTCGGGCCACAATACAAGGCGTTCAAGACGTCCATTCAGACTCGGGAAAACATTCCCAACTTTACAGATTTGGTGTCTATGCTGATTATCGAAGAGAAGAGCTTGGGTGAAGACCAACAGTCTTCACAAAGCAAAAACATTTCAGAGCAACAGGCCTTCTACACGAGTTCAGGAAGAGGACGAGGTAGAGGAGGCCGTGGACGCAGTCAAGGTGGTGGCCAAATAGGTAATTAGAATTATGGCCAGCAGCAGCAACAACAACAACAGTCCTAGAATCAACAACAACAACAACAACACGCAGGTGGAAGAGGCAAATTCAGAGGTAGGGGGAGTCAAAGAGGCCGTGGAAATTAGCAAAGGCAGTATAATGATGCACGTGAATGCTATTATTGTGGTAAGCCTGGACATGTGCAAGCAGAATGTTATAAGAAGCAGGCTGACATGCAAAATGGGAAAGTGCAGCAAAACAACTATGCATCCTCAAGCAGAAATAATGAGGATAATGAAAGGTTGTTTGTTATGCAGCATGTCGTGAATGCCATGTCTGAAAATGTTGATGCAGCACAAAAAGATAATGTATGGTATGTGGATTCAAGTGCTTTGAACCACATGACAAGTCATGGGGAGTGGTTCAAGGAGATGAAAAACCCGGAAAGACCAGGTTTTGTGGAAACAGGGGATGACACTGCTCATCCAATTGCGCATGTTGGAGATGTGCCATTGTCTATGCAGGATGGCAAAGTGAAGAACCTTGCAGATGTACTTCATGTACCGAACATAACAAAGAATCTGGTTTCAGTTGGCCAGATGATTGAGCAGGGTTTGCAGGTTCGGTTTAACCCTGATGGTTGTTATGTTGAAGACTTTAAAGACAAGTGCAGGTTGGTTGCAAAAGGCAACAGAGTGGGCAGAATGTTTACATTGAATGTAGACATGCCTGAAATGAGTGCTGCGATGTTTGCAAATGGTTCAGGGATTGTTGCACACAGACATTTGGCATAAAAGGATTGGACATGTAAATGTGCAGAGATTGAAGTCTATGCAGACAAAAGGAATTGTGACAGGGCTGCCAAAATTTAAAGTGGAAGGTATGCAGAAAATATGTGAAGCATACCAATTTGGGAAGCAAACAAAGCATGTGTTTCCACGTAACAGATATGTGAGCAAAAATGCACTAGATGTTGTGCATTCAGATGTATGGGGCTTACGAAGACCATATCTATGGGAGGCTGCAGGTATTATGTCACTTTCATTGATGACCACACAAGGAAAGTGTGGGTATATTTCATGAAGGAGAAGAGTGAGGTGTTCACTCACTTTCAGAATTTCAGAGTTTTGGTTGAAAAGCAAACAGGGAAATATGTAAAGTGCCTAAGGTCAGATGGAGGGGGAGAGTACTTCTCCAATGAGTTCTCTGAATTTTTGAAGAAGAATGGTATTCGGAGACAGTTTACATGCAGATACACTCCGCATCAAAATGGAGTTGCTGAGCGGAAAAACAGGCACATTGCTGAGATTGCGCGAGCATTGATGGAAGAGAAGAATATGCCGCATTGCTATTGGGCTGAGGCTGTTTCTACAGCAGGATACATCATGAACAGGACTCCAACTGTAGCCATACATGATGTAACTCCAGAGGAGAGGTTTACTGGTAGAAAACCAGATTTGTCTCATCTGAAAGTCTTTGGATGCATTGCGTATGTGCATGTGCCATATGAGCTGAGAACTAAGCTGGATCCAAAAGCTGAAAAATATGTGTTTATTGGATACTCCCTTGAGCAAAAGGGATACAGGTGTTATAACCCTGTTACACGTGAGTTGAGGGTAAGCAGGGATGTTGTCTTTGATGAGATGAGCAGCTGGTATGCTACTGAAAAAGAAGCTGTTGGGGCTGATGTGAGTGGAAGTGTGGTTGCACAGAATGCAGGTCAGCAATCACAGTCTTTGAGTGGACCATGAGAGTCCTCATCTAGTGGGTCTATTGATAGACCATGGAGTGGCAGGCTGCGTCATAATACCAGTCCTGCAAATGTGATTAGTACATCACGTAAAGGAAAAGAGAAAGTGGTTGAGCCCCTTGGTATGCCTGACATTTCTGCAGGGCATTCTCATGTTGATGGAGAGTCTAGTGGCTCAGATATGAGCCTTGATGAGGAGCTTGGGATCCCAGCTATGAGAACACCTGGTGTAAAGAAGGCTATGGAAGCCATGAATGAAAAGCTGCGAAGATCAGGGAGAGTGAAGAACCCTGTGCAGAGATTTACATATGATGGTTATGTGGCACATCACTATGCATATATGGCAAAGGTTGTGCAGGTTGTAGAGCCCACATGCATTGATGAGACTGTTGGAAATGTGTGTTGGGAGAAAGCTATGGATGAGGAGATGGATGCACTATATGGAAATGAAACTTGGGATTTAGTGCAATTGCCTGAAGGCAAGAAAGCCATTGGATGCAAGTGGGTGTACAAAGTTAAACATAACAATGATGGAAGCATAAACAGGTACAAGGCTAGATTGGTAGCCAAAGGATATGCGCAGACATATGGGATTGATTATGAGGAAACTTTCAGCCCAGTTGCCAAGATGGCAACGGTGAGAGTTGTGATAGCAGTGGCTGCATCAAAGCAATGGTCTTTACATCAGATGGATGTAAAGAATGCATTCTTGCATGGGGATTTGCAAGAAGAGGTGTATATGTTGCAGCCCAGTTGCCAAGATGGCAACGGTGAGAGTTGTGATAGCAGTGGCTGCATCAAAGCAATGGTCTTTACATCAGATGGATGTAAAGAATGCATTCTTGCATGGGGATTTGCAAGAAGAGGTGTATATGTTGCAGCCACCTGGTTATGAGGATGTGGGTCACCCCGAGCATGTTTGCAGGTTGAAGAAAGCCTTGTATGGCTTAAAGCAAGCACCAAGAGCATGGTCTGACAAGATTTCTGAATATCTTGTCACTATTGGCTTTCATGTAGCCAATGCAGATTTCTCGCTGTATGTGAGACATGGTGATAGAGGAGTTGTGCTTGTTGTCATCTATGTAGATGACTTGATCATTATGGGGGACCATGATGCAGAGATCTTTGATGTAAAGATCTTGCTTAGACAGAAGTTCGAGATGAAGGATCTGGGGGAGCTCAGATATTTCTTGGGCATTGAGGTGATTAGGTCACCACATGGTATTGGATTACTGCAGAGACAGTATGGCTTGGACATGTTGTCCAAGTATGGTATGACAGGCTGTAAGCCTATTTCTGTGCCATTGGATCAGAATGGCAAGTTGAGTGCAGATTCAGGAGAGATCTTGGAGGATCCTACTATGTACAGGCGCATAGTAGGAAGTTTGATCTACATGACGATCACCAGACCAGATTTGATCTATGATGTTGGGTTGGTGAGTCAGTTTATGCAGGTTCCACGAAAACCGCATTTGGATGCAGTGAGACGCATACTGAGGTATGTGAAGTCTACTTTGCATTGTGGACTATTCTATGAGACTGGGACAGAGATATGTGTACATGGGTACACAGATGCTGATTGGGCTGGTAGTATCTCAGATAGAAGATCTACCAGTGGATTCATGTTTTCTTTGGGGAGTGCTGCTGTGACTTGGAGCAGCAAGAAGCAGCCTACGGTTGCTCTATCTAGTACAGAGGCCGAGTACAGAGGAGTTGCTATGGCAGCATGTGAGGTAGCTTGGTTGAAAGCTACTTGCAGATTTGGGTCTATCAGTGGATAGACAAGTTATCATTTTCTGTGACAACATTAGCAGTATACAGTTGGCCAAGAACCCAGTCTTTCATGCTCGTACGAAGCACATAGAGGTCCACTACCACTTCGTCAGAGAGAAGGTCTTGGTAGGAGATCTTGACCTTGTTTATGTCAGCACAGAGGATCAGGTAGCTGACATTTTCACCAAAGCATTGGGTACAGAGAAGCTCCACAGATTTAGGGCTTCGCTTGGTGTACATGAGATGGAGTGAGATATCGAGCTCGTCTAGTGAGGCGGTGGACACTGATGACCCGCCTGGGGGATAGACCCCACACTTACACCACTGGCATGGTTGGTGAGATCTTGGGTGATATGCGGCCAGTGGGATGACAGGCTGTGTGACAGCCATTCTAGAGACTGGCATAGTTATAGCGCCAGCTCATTTAGTCGAGTTCACACTATAGAGAACCCGTGTATGTATTTGGTTGAGTACCTTTCATATTGTGTGTACTCTTATTCTTGTATATGGTGTGTTGAGTGTTGAGTGAAGAAGAAGAAGATTTTCAGCTTCTCACCTTGTGTGTTCTCTATTAGGGTTTTGTGAGTGTGTGTGTGTGCTTGCAAGAGCTCAAGCTCTCTTCCCCCCTGCATCTTTTCAAAATCAATGATTTTAGTTCTATGCTTTTAACACTATTATAGAGAGCTAACTTTCACTAAAAAATGCATTCTGTTACATTGTTTGATGCAATGGATGCAAAATAAACCTAATATAATCTATGTGCAAGTCCTAAGAACATGAAAAACACATTAATAATAACAAAAACAACAAATTAAGCTAAACCAAGGTTTATACGCATAGGTTGACCCTTTGATTGCTTGTACGCTTGTTCCGTAGTGATCAAGTGTTTGGACAAGATTGAGATTGAGACTCACTTATAGCATTTTGTTGGTAAGAAATCCAACAACAGAGTTTGGAGAAGCTCTATGTAGCATAACCATGATTAAATATACTAGTGCTGAAATAGTGTGGTTTAGAGTTTGAGAATGCTATAGAACCATTGGTGTGAGCAAGAAGACTAGTATTGTTGGATGGTTGTGATATGTGGGGGATGCCCTACAATATTCAAGGAGTGTAGACTTGCCTATATCCACACTCGTGTTCATTGGTGTGAGCAAGAAGACAAGTATTGTGGATGGTTGTGATATGTTGGGGATGCCCTACAATATTCAAGGAGTGTAGACTTGCCTATATCCAACACTCGTGTTCATTTTTTAATGCATGTTTGGCTGCTACACTACAAATCATGGAAGTATGGAATGACTTTCATGAAAGCAAAGTAAATTTTTATTTTACTTGGGCTATGTAGTGTTGCAAAGTTCATATCCCTGAAGAATCTACCAGTTTTAAGGCACTGGAAAATGAGTGGATCATTACCAGTATGTGATGGGGTTACTACCTAGTTAAAGTGAGAAGTACTTCACTCCAGATGAGCATGGTTATTTATTGTCATTGGATCCAACATAGTTTTATAAACCATGACTGTGTTTGTTAGAAAGAATTCCAAGCCGGAGAGCTTAGCGGAGTATTCTAACATGTTTAGCGAGTTTATGATTGAACATGATGGTGCAGAAGTAAACTCAAGGTTTGCCTCTAATTTGAAGAGATTAGAGGCAAACCACAATAGATTTGGCATCAATCCAGAGTGATTGCAGAAATCTTAATCTTGATGCTAGTACGGAATGCCTAGCAGTTATCTTGATCATTTTTTTATACTTTGCTTAAATGTGCGTGTACTTTCCAACAATCATCGCCTTTCTCATTAGAAAGGTGTGCTAATCCGGAGTGATTAGTCAAGGTTTCTATGAGAAGAAGAGTGAGCACTGATCCAGAGAGATTAGACGAATCTCTTGGGTTATGTATTGAGACAGAGGGCTCAGGGGTGGACCCTTCATGCTCGCTTGACCTTGTATCAAATGGGGGTGATAAATTTATTGGAAGGAAGTGATAGATTCATTTAACCGATATAGGTGTTGACTTCCAACGAGCTCAAATTTTATGGAAAGTCACAAACCTTAGGTGCTTATTATTCTAGATAAAGACCTGACCTTGTCATTTTGGTGTTAAACCAAATTGGTAAGAGTGTTCAGTGTGTAGTTGAGTATGCGTGAAATTGTTTTCACGCTATGCTCAAGTATGGTAAATGGCCATGAGTTGGTACCACAAAGTTTTGAGCAACTTCTTTAGGGACTTTGCTGTTTATATTCACACTGAAAGTTGAAGTCTAAGGCTACTATTATGGCCTAGTAGGACTCATGGCTAGATGCTAACCATAGAGTTTAGAGATTGACATAGTTGTTGAGTGAATGTCTTTGAATCAACAACAATTGGATGCTAAAATGCCCCATACTTTGTGCTGTAGTGCTAAAATGCCACATACTTTGGATGTGACCATAGATAGCCCATAAACATGTTCGTAGAGACATGCTTGGCCGTAGAGACATAGATATGTATTGCCAAGCAACCAAAGTGGTTGTAGGAGTAAACATGTGGATAGGCATGTATCTACTTGTGAACTAAGAGTGGTACTCTCATTGGTGCACGTTACTCTTGATTTTCTAGTAGTGCGTAGACACTATACATCACATAGATGCTGTTTATATGGAAATCATCTTTGTTGCAAGATGTGTAAACTATTCTCGGAAGAACGCAAGAACTTTTGGAGAGAGGAAAGTGTTGCTTTCCTTAAAACATGTGTATTGGCAAGCAACCAAAGTGGTTGTAGGAGTAAACATGTGGATAGGCATGTATGTACTTGTGAACTAAGAGTGGTACTCTCATTGGTGCATGTTATTCTTGATTTTCTAGTAGTGTGTAGACACTATACATCACATAGATGCTGTCTATATGGAAATCATCTTCGTTGCAAGATGTGTAAACTATTCTCAGAAGAACGCAAGAACTTTTGGAGAGAGGAAAGTGTAGCTTTCCTTAAACCATGTGTAAGGTTAATTGAACTTTACCACATTATAGAACAATTTGCTAAAGACTTGTAAACAGTTGCGCAAATTTGTTGACTTAAATTCCATGTGGTTTCTAACCAGGAAAACATCTTTGATGTCATAAAACATGCAAAGGAATTCCTTGAATGAATGTCGGAGTAGATTCATTAGGAAGTTCTTGAGGATTTGAGAACTTCTAGCAGATACTAAAGGCATGATGTTATTCTATGCCTTAGTAGCAATTTGCGTTTTATTGACATCTTTCATACTTGTTGCAAGTGGCAACTATGGTTTGGTGTTCCAAATGAAACACGAGTGTTGCATATTTCCTTGGTCGTAGTACTTAAGGAAAATATGTGCTGTGTGTCTTGCTTTCCTTCTCAATACATAGGGAAGTTACAGGTGTAGATGACCATATGGTCTACACACAGACATTTGTTTACAACTTTTGGAACCATTTTCGTAGACGAAAACTCTTCTTGAAGGGAAAAGTAAAAAGGTTAACATTTGACCAACTAATAAGATGTGAAAACATCTAAGTTTGAAAGGCTCTTTATTAAACATCTCCTATAAACTATATGGCCTGCTGCCCATAGATATAGTGTTGGGTAGAGATAGAAAGTTTGGTAGTCATCTTTGAAGGAAAATCTTCAAAGGGCCTAAGTAAGAGTGAGGCTAACCATATGTAGATTGATGGTGGTCAAACTATAAACCCAATGAGATTCTAGAGCATATGCTTATGCATAGATGAATAATCTAGTGGAGAGGAGTACCTCTCACCTTTGGAATCTATTTTTTGTTGTTGTTCATGACTAGATTTGCTCCATTTATGTTGTTTTATGGACTCTAATCTAGATCTCCTATGGCCGCAGAGCTATGCAAGGAGAAGAGTCAACAAGTTGATAGCATAGCATGGTAGTGTAGTCTACAAACTTGAGTTGTTGGAGAGCTCTCGAGTACACCTAGTTTTTCATGTTAGTGGCATGTGAAAACAATGTATCACCAAGGCAACATAGTTTGTCTTAAAGTTATAGTGGAGTCCTTGGAGTTACCGCACTTCCACATGAACCAAGGAGAATTCTTAAGTTCAAAGATTGGAACACAAGGTGTACTTTGTAACCAATGAAATTGTTCAGTGGAAGGATAGGTTAGAAAAGGTCTCAAGTGAGAACAACTATATATGCTTACCAACGACTTTCCCCAGTTTGTTTGCGGACAAAAACTCTTTAGAGGGGGGGGTAATGTTACGTAGCCTGTAATAACGGCATGCATGAGTCGCCCGTAGCAGCGACAAAGCTCGATCGGACATGGAGTCCACAAGCCGGAGCACGTGTGGCGAATGTGTCTGGGGTTTAGGGTTGAGGTGCTCGGGTTGGAGGACCGTTGGGCAACCGCCGCTGGGGCGGGCTAGTGTGGGCAAGCAAGCCACTATATAAACTGGCAATGTGGATACTTATCCACATTCCTCTATGGCTAGGTGGTGACTAGAGCTCCTTGCCCTCTTGTGCTTGGAGGCGATTATGGTGATGTAACATGCCCTTCCCTCCCATCGCCTGCACGCCTCCCCTCCTCGACCTTGCATGCTTGCCTCACCTCATCTCACCCGCCTGCCCTCCCCTCCCCTCCCCTGCTCGCCTTGAAGAGCAAAATGTGGGGGAAGAAGCATGTAAATGCAAAGCACAGTTTCAATTTTCTGAAAGCACGGAGAGCCACACGTCATAGTTGCCAAAAAAGAAAGATTCAATTATATTTCTCACCTTTAGAATCCCTACTTCACTAAGTTACATCTTGGTTAATTAATAAATATAAAAAACATTTTGGTAGCTTATTGAAAAGGAGTTTGCAAGATTTTAATCACACTTTAATCTATTTATAAGATATTTTTTTTCATCTATTTAAAAAGTTTTTTTAAAGATTGAACAAGTTCTAGGGTAAGCTAACATATCTTTTCCCAACCATTACTAATTATTATTACAACGTCTACATATCAATACACATTTTGGGGTTTTAGTCTGGTTTGTAGCTCGTTTTGCGTTGTTAGAAACAGGTCCGACTACGGCGATGGCAGCTCGCCTTCTCTATATCTGTCTATTTCCTCTCCTCCTGGCCCCTTTATGTCTCTCCCTCTCGCCCGACCGATCTCTGCACCCGCGTGTGCTTGTCCTGCTGGAAGATCTCGCGCTCAAATCCTCGCATTCCATCTTCTTCAAGTCCCTCTCTGGTAAATCACGCCCATGCCTATGATCTGCTTTCTTTCTTCACGTAGTCTGCTTTTTTTCTGACCTAATATGCTTTTCCCGATCTGCAGATCGCGGCTACGAGCTGGATTTCAAGCTTGCCACCGATCCGTCCCTCGCATTGAAGAAATACGGGGAGTACTTGTTTGATGGACTCATCCTGTTTGCTCCCTCTGTTGAAAGTGAGTACAACAAAAAATTAAATACTGCGTGTTCTGTTACCCTAATTCGGCAGGCATTTTACCCAAATTTGCAGTAACCCTAACCCTGATTAGAAGCCTAATTATACAGACTCTGCACTATAGCCCTAATCCTATATATGATTGTAACCGTAAGTCTAACCTTGCATAAAACCCTAACTGTGCAAACATTGAATTGTAATGGCAACCCTCACCTTGCATAAAGCCCTATTTATGTAGGCATTGTATCAAAATTCCTTCTTGAAACTCACCCTAGGACACCATAAATTTTATAGCGCTGCATGGAAACAGAAATCATAATGTGCTGGCAACTGTTTGTTTATGTGGGCATTGCATCAAAAGAGTAACCCGGCCTAATGCCAGTAGTGCTAAACCCAATCATGCAGGCGTTGCATCAAAAGGGTAACCCTGGTAACTTTTTCTGTGACTTATGCAGATTTTGGAGGATCTGTGGATGCTACTGGCATCTTAGATTTTGTAGATTCAGGCAGGGATTTGATTCTGGCGGCTGATATTGGCATGTCGGATGCTGTACGGGATATTGCTAATGAATGTGGAGTTGAGTTTGACGAGGTGATTTGCAATCTCAGTCTGCAATATGTTCTGATGAGTGTCAATATTTTAAAAATCTGCCGTGTTGGAATACATTCTCATGCTTTAGTACTCCTGCAGGACCCAGAAGCAGTTGTAATAGATCACTTAAATTTTGCTGCTACCAAAAGCGAGATTGAGCACTCTCTGATAGCTGCAGATTCTTTTGTTTTATCAAGTGTGATCTTGGGTGAAAAGGGCATTCAGGTGAGAGCAAATGCTGTTCTAATGAATGCTGTTGCCACCAAGTCTTTGCCTTTACTTGTAGGGTGTCATTGACATGAACATATAAGTACACATGTTTACATTTGTGTGTTCTGTCTAGTGTATGAATATGCATGTTTGAACACTCTTTTGGGGAATGGTATTTACATACTGCAGCTTTTGGGCTTGTGGTGACTTACCTATATTGGGGTGTCATAGCTTGTAATTTGTTCTAACAACCATCGAGTTTTCTTTTGAAGTTTGCCTTCTATGTTGATCTTATACCCATTGGAATACCGAGTTTATCAAGGTTTGACTTAGGGGGAAGTGCTGGCTCAAAACCCAACTATTGGTTGAAAGCTTTACGATCACCTACTCCTCGGTCTCACTTGGTTAGGGCGGCCACATGTTGCTGGCTTTTGACTTAACTCACAAGCTGAGAGTTTCTTCATGTCTCTCTATGTGGTGACATATGCACAAACGTGCTCCTACTCTTGGGCGGTGATGTGAATGGGGATGTCATAGCACGTACCGTATGCTATGCATGTAGCATTGTGAGTAGACTCTCGTGAAGTCAAGATCACACTTTGGTTTTTGTTAAGCTGCCATGGTTTTTGTTAAGTTTGGGAACTTTTCATAGGTATATCCTGCTATGGGGTGCCACATAAGCGGGCCCTTAGTCTAAAGTGTTCATTACAGCCTTCCATTCCACCACCATGTCTCAGCCCCAAAATAAGTTCAGAAGGTGGATGTGCGATCCAACAACAGATTCAGCACATGCAGCATGTACACAGCAGAAACAGCAGAAATTGCACTCTGTACAAAAGATGGTACAGCCAGGTAGAATTGGGTACAGATGATGGTACAGCTAATAAGCAGAAATGGCAGCTCTGTACAGAAGAGAGGGTACAGATGGTGGTACAGCCTAATCAGCAGGGTCAGCCCTTGCACAAAAGTGTATGGACAGGAACTGGTGGGGCAGCCGTACAGCAGGTATGGTCCAATGCAGACAATAGAGCAGTCGGTACAGTATAAAACAGCAAGTTGAGCAGTGTAACAGGTAGGTACAGTTGGTACAATAGATGTGGTACAGCAGGTACAGTCGGTTACAACAAATACAGCTGGGTGCAGAATTGCTCTGTTTGATGGATTCCACGATTCTCTGAGCTGAATAAAACCCCCTTTTTATAGGAAAACCATGCCAATTGTCGAGTGACGCATCGGAAGACTTAAACATAGATTAATGCCAAGCACATGAAAGATTAATGCTAGTCAAAACTGAGCAAGACAATAGAGAAGGAGAGATAGACATAATCTGTTTTATATTGCATAACATGCTATATTTACAACGATCTTGGATCTTGACTTAGTTGCTACGCATGCATACCTATCCACCAATGTATACAAAAGGTTACCATTTGGCCTCCACTTCCTCATGCTTTAATGCACATGAGGGTTACTTGGTCTTGTTGCTTCATAGCTGGTGATCCGGATGACTTGGTTGTTGCTGCCCTTGGTGGTGGTTCTCTAGCCCTTGGGAACGTCTATATCTTGGAGGCTCAAGAATCACCCTTGACCTGCCTTTACATAGGGAAGTGATAGCAAGTCTGGTTCAAGTTGGCTAGGGATTTAATGACTCCAATAAGTTGTCCAAAAGGTCTTTTCTTGTGTTCATATTGTGCCCAACTTGTGTCTTGTGTCCCAACTATTGGTCCTTGTCGTGGGCAAATTTGGGTGCGTATTGGGCTGCCAAAACTTCCAAAATCAGGCCATACTTTGCCTAGAAGGCGGTTGCAAGTACGAAGCATGTCCATGTAGCACTCACGTGGGTCATGCATGGGACATCCCCTTCTACTGAACTTGGAGCACTAGGGCATTATGCACCTTTGCTTCGCTTTTGTATCGGTCAATTAAAAGTTGCATTTCAAGGTACTAAGTACAACTGCACAAAAGAGGTTAAGGATTTACAATTACAAATGGGTTCACTAAAAGAAAAGCGAACATTCCTAGTGGCACCTTTGTAAGGCATGGATGTTATCTAAGGTATGCCACGGAGACATGAGCATAATCCTCAGATTGACTATGAAACCCATACCATGTGGTTAATAAAAGGCGACCAAGAAATTTGTCTTCAATGTGAGACCAAAGGTGAATTAGGTCCATTCTTGACTCATACTCAAGCAAAAAGAGCTGTACGGAAAAAGGAGAGGACATTTTTTATTTTTGTCAACCGAGATTACTTCTCGGGATGATTCCAAATCAAATGTGTCTCATAACCCTTTTATCTCTAAGTTCTCTAATTGCTTCATAGAAGATTTACCACCTAGTTTACCCAAGCCTTGTCCCGAAGACCATAGAATTGAGATAATTCATGGTAGCACACCGCCATGTAAAGCTCCTTATAGAGTCAACATACTCGAGTAAAAGGAGATCCAAAGGCAAGTCAAAGAACTATTAGAAAAAGAATTGATTAGACCTAGTAGTTCTCCGCTTGGTGCTCAAGTTCTTCTCGTTAAAAAGAATAATGGAACATATCGATTGTGTATCAATTATCATGCACTAAACAAGATTATTGTTAAGAATCCACATCCGATACCTCAAGTGGATGACTTGCTAGATAAGCTTAAGGGAGCCCAAGTCTTTAGCAAGATTGACCTAAAGTCTGGTTATCATAATTCATTAGATTCGAATGGATGAAGGAGATATCTTTAAGACTGTCTTCAGAACTCAAACTGGTCATTATGAGTTTTTAGTTATGCCATTCGGGATTTGACTAATGTTCTGGTTACTTTCAATAGAATGATGAATAGAATATTCTTGAAATATCAAAATTTTATTGTAGTGTTTTTCGATGATATCTTAGTTTTCAATAAGAATCGTCAAGAGCATGAATAGCATTTAGAAAAAGTGTTCTCCTTCTTCAAGAGAATTAGCTCTATGTCAATTCTGAAAAGAGAAAATTCTTTCCAAGATGAAATCGAATATCTAGGACACATTGTCTCTACTAATGGTATTCGAGTAGAACCCAGAAAGATCGAAAGCATTGCTAATTGGCCTAGACTACGTGATATTCACGAACTCTGATCTTTTCTTGGATTATGTAGTTACATTAAGAAGCTCGTTAGAAATTTTGCATACATTGCACATCCTTTGATTGAACTTCTTAAGAAAGCTAGACATTTTGATTGGACTAGTAGACATGATCATTTCTTCGGTTGAACTTAAGAAAACATTGACCCATGCACCAATTCTTACACTACTAGATTTTCAACGACTATTCTTTTTTGTAGTTACTCATGTAAGTGGGAAAGGCTTTGGTGCTATTCTTATACAAGATGGGCATCCCATTGCTAATGACAACTCAGTACAAGGAGGAGGGTAGGTGCTTATTTTGTCATGGAAAAGAACACACTTATAGAGAGTGCCCTAAGAGGACTACCACCCCAGCCTCCACAGCTTTCGTGGTGAGTCCAGCTCCCACACAGACCCGAGTGGCTGTCCCTAGTTCTGTGGATCCCAATGATTCGATTGGTGTAATCGTCAGCCGAGAGCTCGAAGATAAGTAGAAGGGTCCATGACCAGGAGTATGAGCGCAACGAATCGCTCAAGACCTTTGGCTACATAGGTGGCCAGAGAGTCGTTGTCTTATTTGACAGCGGCTACATGAAGGATGCAATTTGTTGCGTCCATGACAAGGAGTATGAGTGCAACGAATTGCTCAAGACCTTTGGCTACATAGGGTGCCAGAGAGCCGTCGTCTTGTTTGACAGCGGCAGCATGGAGGATGTGGCCATGGAACAAGTTGCTTGGCGAGCCCGTTTTGTCTTGACTTTGGTGGACAAGAACTTAAGGGTCTTAGCACAGACATGACGACAAGCATCAAGTTTGAAGCTTAGAGTGCTAAGTTAGTCATTCAGGGCATAGAGTTTGTGCGCAATTTTATGGTTGTCCCTCTTGTAGGAGCAGACATAATTTTGGGAATTCAGTGGTTTCACAAGTTTCAGCCAGACATTGATTGGGACAAGCACACTTTCCAGATTAGTCGAAATGTGTCCAAAGTCCTAGTACCATTACGCGTGAGCCAGGAATCTCGAACTTTCCGCTCATAAGCCATTTACAGGCTAAACGAGAAATCAGGAAAGGCGCACAGTGTGCGATGATTTACATCTAGACTGCCCAGACGGTGACTAGTGCTTCAGAGAAGTACCAGGCTCTCCATGACAAGTTCTAGAAGATTTTTCTTCGAGACAATCTCCCTCCCCAGCTCCCCTCGTCTAGACCGGAGGACCATAGAATAGATCTCCTCCTAGGCTTGATCAAGTTTCCATACCACCATTTCCAAGGCAATGGAATCGGAGTTGGACCGTCAACTCCAAGAACTGTTGCAATCTGGCTTCATACGTCCCAGTGTGTCGCCATTTGTTGCACCTATCCTGTTTGTCAAGAAGAAGGATGGGACTTCTTGATTGTGTGTTGATTATCGTGCACTCAATAAGCTGACTATCAAGAGTAAGTTTCCGATGCCTCGAATCATGGCCACCATGAAACTCGTTTCGGTGGCCTTGAAACTCGTTCACGTTTCGGTGTTGAAACTTTTGATGTGCTGTTGAAACGCCGCATGTGCATCACTGAAACCATTTCGTTTCATGTGGAACAAAAAGTTGTGATTTTTTCTACGGTTTAGCTCTATATTTTTAAGCCTTTCACTTCCCTTCTTTTATCTCTCTTTTGCTCTTCTTTCTTCAATGGTGACATTATAGCAATATATTTTCATATTGTCATGCATATATCGTTTCGATCTACCGTTTCATTGTGCACCTATCCACATTTGAAACGTTTCATTCCAAAATAGATCGTTTCGACAGTGAAACGTTTCAGCGAATAGACTATATTCTCGAGAGGCTGCATGGGGCCAAGGTGTTCTCGAAATTGGACTTGAAGAGTGGGAACCACCAAGTGAGGATTGTTGAGGGGGACATCCCCAAGACAGCCTTCCGTACGGAAAGACCTCACTATGAATTTGTGGTCATGTCTTTTGGCTTGATGAACGCCCCAGCCACATTCAACCGCATGATGATGCGTGTGTTTAGGGACTTAATAGGAAAGTGTGTGTTCATTTTTCTAGATGACATACTAGTATTTTTAGCTATTGTTGAGCAGCATGACATTGATGTGGAGAAAGTTCTGAAGTTGTTGGAAAGCAACGAGCTCTACGTCGATGAGAAGAAGTCGGAATTTTATTTGTTCGAGGCTCATTACCTTGGATACATTATCAGTGTCGAGGACATCCGACTTGATCCGGCCAAGGTGGTCGAGATTGTCAATTGGGAAGTACCACAGACTGCTTTTGACATGAGATTCTTTGTGGGTATATGCCAGGCATACTCCTCCCAGGAACTATTGAAAAGGCCCCTGAGTGGACAGCTGGTGAGCGTTGAGGTTGCCAATGATGCCATAGGTACACCAATGAAGGTGGATCTCACCGATCTGCTAAAGGGTGTGACATGTGAGGGATTGATCGTAGTAATCACAACCTTAGGCTAACTAAACTTCACTTAATGTTGCTTAAGAGATAGACAAATAGTGTCAATGCAATGCAATGCAGCTATATTAGATGAATGGGTTACAATGAGATCTAAATAGATCTATGATGCTGTCCTAGATGAAGATCCTTCTCGGAATGAGAAGGATATGGTGAATGCTAATGATGAGGATTGTTCCCTGCTCCAATGCTGAGGTCCACCCTTTGATGCCGGCTTCCCTCTAGGTAGGAATGATGAACTATGTGCTGAATATGCTGTCTAAACTGCTGATCTGCTTCCCCCTTGTTCCGTGGATGAGAAATGCTGAGGAGAGATGAGATCATGGACTGAATATGCTGCCTATGATGACTATATGCTGAGTGAACTGCTGTCCCGTTGACTTCCCTTGTCTCTTGGGGAGGAAACGCTGAAGAGAAGCTGAGATTTGATGCTGTTTGTATGCTGAATACGCTGATGGAAGATGACGAACTGATGCTCTCCTTGTTTCCTAAGAAGGAAACGCTGAGGAGATGATGATCTATGAGATACTGATATGTGATAAATGACCTGAAATGATGCGCTTAAATATATGTGTGAATGATGCTAGTCGGCCAGCTCCTTGATGCTCACGACCTACAAGAAATGCCATAAATGCTGTTGGCTGCTGTAGAGGTGTTGTCGGCTGATCATAACAGCCCCGACTACATGCCATAATGCTCTAAATGCCTTTATGTGCTGAAGATGGCTAAACATATGTTTGTATATGTTGAAAATGCCTGAATAATGCTTAACTGTCCTAATTAATGCTTGATGATGCCATGCCACTTGTACACCTGATGGGTGTGCACGTGACAAAGGGTGTTAAGACTAGAAGGCAGCGGATTCGAATGACTCCACAGGCGGTGGAGGCATTCAAGAACCTCAAGGTGGCTTTATCACAAGTGCCTTGTCTAGCGCTTGCCTTGTGGGATGAGCCGTTCCAAGTGATCACGGATACAAGTAACATCGCAATTGGAGGTGTATTACAACATAATGGCCATCCAGTAGCTTACATGTCTCGTAAGTTATTGCCCGCAGAAAGAATTACTTGGTCTATGATCGGGAACTCCTCGCAGTTATTCAATCCCTAAAACATTGGAAACATTTTCTCTATGGTCGTGAATTTGAGGTTCGCAGTGACCATTAGGCATTACGCTAGATTCAGACAATGCCAAGCGCACAATGGTGTGACCATTAGCACCACTGGAGCTAGATCTTCCAGCAATTTGGTGCTATGATCGAGTACCTTCCAGGAAAGACCAACCCAATGACGGATGCTTTGAGTAGGAAGGGACAAGTGACTTTGATTTAGACCACTAGACTCGACCTTGTTGGTATAGGACTAGATGACATGAAGCACACGTACGCGGATTCCGAGGAATTTGGTACACAGTGGGAATGGGCATTGGATGCCACAAGACCATGTCACTTTTTGATACGCGATGGTTGGCTTTTCTACAAAGGCCGACTCTGTGTTATGAAGTCGTTTAGGGCATCTCTTCTCCATGATGCTCATGACGCCATCATTAGTGGTCATCGATACATGAACTTGACTCTGGAGAAGTTAGAAAGGCAATATTATTGGCCAAGAATGAGGCGAGATGTGTTTGCACATGTGCAACTGTGTGACGCTTGTCGGAAAGTGAAAGCTCGTCGTGGGAAGAAGATAAGGTTGCTACAGCCTTTACCAATTCTCGAAGGACCTTTCTAGGATATATCGATGGACTTTGTCATGAACTTGCCTCCAAGTCCGGGTAAGCGTTATACTCAGGGCTCGACTCTTGTTGATAGATTTAGCAAATTTGTTCTACTTATCCTATGTAGGGCCAATGTGACCGCCGAAGATGTTGCCCATTTGTTCATTCGGCATTGGTACCCGATTGGCGGGTTCCCTAGGACCATAGTGTTAGAGTCTAGACCGAGATGCCAAGTTCACCCCTCATTTTTGGAGGGCATTGTTTGATAACTTTGGTACTAAATTGAATTTTTTCATTGCATTTCACCCATAGATTGATGGCCAGACAGAAATCTACAACCAGTTGGCCTTTGATGTGTTGAAGTGTTATGTCTAGGATCAACAAGGTAAGTGGAAATCGTATTTGCCTTTAGTTCAAGTTGTTTTGAATGATTCCTTTTCTTCGGTTATTGGCAGGACTCCATATGAAGCAGTGTTTGGAAGACCATTCCAGTCGCTATTGACCATATGAAGCAGCGTTTGGAAGACCATTCCAGTCACTATTGACCAGAACCTCGCCTTTAGTACTTGAAGCGAACAGAATGGCAGAGTCTTACCAGGAAATTTTGGAGTCAGTGAAAGACAGGTTGGCTAAAGCGCCGGAGGCCTACAATCGACAGGTCAACAAAGGCCGAAGGGATGTGAAGTTCTCGAAAGGAGATCGGATTTATCTTCGGATCACGAGGCAAAGATTGAAACAGGTGGGCAAGTGATGTCCAAAGTTATCATTCAGGAGCTTTGAACCTTTTCTCATCCAGAGAAAGTTTAACGAGGTTTCAATGAAGTTGAAGTTTCAATGATGTGTTCCATGTTAGTTGGCTAAAACCATATGTAGGTCCAATCCTTTCAGAAGTGAAAGACAAGGCGGAACTATATATAGTTGATGAAGCTGAAGTGATGGTTCTAGAACAGATCCTTTTGCATTGCTTCAAGCATGGTTCAGGCCGAAGACAAAGATAGTTCCCCTCAAAGTTTCAGGACCGAGGGACCCATGAAGTAGTATGGCTTGACAAAAAGTTATTTGATAACTATCCGGCTTTATTGACGGACTATTTGGAGGCTATGTAGCTTCCGTCAAGTTAAGCAGAAGGGGATGTCACGTGCATCCCGCACTTTGATGCCACATAGACATATCTGAACAAGAAGGTGCAGGACCTGGTGTGGAAACTGTTCCCATGTGAGCCCAATCTGGAATGAGTCAGCTCTATGCGTCCGAGGTCATGTGTGCATTGTCCTGCACATGAAGCAGTGCTAGTCTGTACTGTGAGTCTCCCTCTGGAATGATGTCAGGTGATCTGAGTATCTGGTCTGCGAGACCGGGTGCCGGAAATCTGTAGAAACATGTAGGTTTGCATGTAGAGAAGGGGCCAACCCATAGGGCTATCCCAGAGCACAGCCTAAGGCTCTTGCCGTGGGCATGGGGGAGGTGTAGAACCACCCCCAAGGGGCCAGGAGGACCCCAGGCTGTGCCCACCAGCCTTGGCTTGGGCTTGAAGGGCTGTTGGCCAGCCCTAGGGCCTCTGGACAGGCAACCGACAAGGCCCAGACCCTGGACAGCCTGTCGGCCAGGTGTGGGGCAGCCCACACAGCCAGTATGTGTGCTTGGGTGGCCAGCCCTTTCATGGTGTGAAACGATGGGATTAAATAGGTTGTGAGCATTTCTTCAGCAGGCCGACTTCTTTGTGCTGGCCGACTTGAAGCATGAGAGGGTATAAAAAGCCCAACCAGAATTCAGGTTTGCTATCTCAGTCTTCACAAAGGGTTGACACGTTCCAAGGGCTAGGACAACCAAGGGGAGTGCTCCAACCAAGGTGAACATTGTAGTTCAAGATTAAGTCTTTATTTTTTGATTTGCATCATTCTAATAAAGCAAATACACCATTCGTGGTGGGGGCCCTATAGAGGATATTTGGGACCAATATTGTGTCCTCTCTCTCTCTCTCTCTCTCTCTCTCTCTCTATTTTCTGCACATCTACTTCAGTTTTGTGCGTAATACTCATCGTGAAAGATTGTTGAATTCCGAGCATTGAAGTTACCGATTTGACCACGAAGTTTCCGCATGTTACATTTGGGCCTCAATCATCCATTGTATTTGTGGCTTTGCATACTGAATCAGGAGCTTTAATAATGTTAGTGAAAGATGCATGTTATCAACCGTTGTCTTGGAGTTTGATTAGCTATTTGAATCGTCCCCAAAATGGGGGAAAAAATTTTGTGGCTTTATCTGTTAGTCAATGTCTCGTTTGGTTACAGGAGCTGAAACTCGCGGCGGGTGCCCGGGGGACTAGGGCCTTTGACACACTTGTTGATACCATCAATGCATATTAAAACATTTAAACATGGCCACAACCTTAACACATATCCATCATCACTTTGCATAAAACATAAAGCTGGACAAAACATCCACAAATGCTGAAAATGGAGCGTGCACGTGTGACACCGCATAGAGGTCGGAATGGGCCGACCCCCCTCCCCCCTTGGAGTATTTTATTACCCAAGGAGAATAATATCATGTACAAGCTTTGAGGGCCTTACTCTCCCCACGGGAGATGCCGGATTATCCCTATACAAATGCCATATTACAGCCCAACACAAGGCTACCAAGCCGGAACATTGGCTGTAGAAATGTCGAGTCAACAATATAATCCATATACCTCCGTGTGGGTATTGATTCTTCCCCAAAAACCACGGGTCTTCATGCAATAGAGCTGGTATAGCAAGTACAACTCTCCATTCAGCTGGTACAGCAAGTACAATAGTTGGTACAGCAAGTACAGTGGTTGGTACAGAAGGTACAATGGTTGGCACAGTCGGTACGGCGGCTGGTACAACAGGTACAACAAGTATAAATGCTGGTACAGCAAGTACAATGACTAGTATAGCAGGTACAAGGGCTGGTACAACCGGTATGATGGTTGGTATAGTAGGTACGGTGGCTGGTATAGCAGGTACAGCAAGTACAAATGCTGGTGCAACAAGTACAATGGCTAGAAATCATAATAAATGATTAAATACCCTTGCCTTCAGTATTTCTTCGCGATGGAAACCTCCAAAACAGTCCCCAACAGTCGGTATTCTTCATGGGCAGCCTTCAAGAGAGAGAGAAAGAGAGTAGCCATCATTAGGGCAGCTTGTAACGGTGGTAGAGGCTAGTGTGTAGCAAGAGAGCCTCTATTAATGAAGAGAGAGGGCTCCAATTTATAGATTTGGGCCTCCCATGAGCTAAAATGGCAATAGAAGGCTACAATGACAAGTGGAGAGCCACACAATAGCTGAAGTGACAAGTGTGAGGCCACTTGTCTCACTTTGATCCACTTTTTAACAAGTGTCAGGCCACTTGTCTCACTTTGGTCCACTTTCTTGCCACATGTCCCAATCTAAGAGATGGGTCCTTCCATAAACTTTATCTCTAAAAATATCCCAACTGGTAGACATTCTGTCATAGGCACTTTGCTAACTCTTGGTATCTCCTCAATTCCAGATGTAATGACGCGAACAGAATTTCCATTGGAGTCGGGCCAAAAATAGCAACTCTCCTAAATTTTAGGAGTGTGGTCCTTTGTATTCTAGGATAATCCCCCATTCCCAAAGCTTGTACTTTCCAAATATTTAAACATCCTGGAGTCCACCAGACCCCTTTCAGACTAGGAAATGTCCAGGCTGGTGACAGGAGCTACTTTTGTTGGGTCTATCCATGTCAGAGTTCGGCTTAATGCACTTCTGTTGCATTTGCTCATGAATAGGGGAGGCGAGAATGAGATATGAAGAATGGGGGGCTGAATTGCCTTTTTATAGGATGAATGCCTCCTAGCGTGCTAGTCACCTTGTCGATCTGTTGGTCGTGGGCATAAATGAGGGAAGATATCCCTGCCTGTGATTAAGGGGTGTTCACCCATGGGCCCTTACCCTGGCCACTCAGGCTTCCATGGGCACCTTGGGGCTCCTCCACGTTCTCCGAAAGTCCTTGCTGATGCAGGGCATTTGCTCGATGTGTGTGGCACTAGCGTTTTTTTTAAAAATTTCCGGCTTGTGCCTATCTCTTGGTCTTCATGTTTGTTTGTGGCCTTTGGTCTTTATTTGATCTTTCTTGCAAATCATTCCAAACTTTTTGTTCATAAGCGTCAAACATTCCTTTATAGAGCATAGAACATCAGAATTCTGGCTTAATAATATTTTCTAGAGTTCCTGGCTTGGCTTGTCCATCTCCATATGTTCATGTGCCTCCCTGTCAATGGCGTGCACATCTCAACTTTCTCTCACAGTTACTGTCCCTTTGGGAGGGCTTAAAAGGTTTGCTAAATCCTAATTCTCTAGACTACCCTGTACAGGTCCTCGCTTGTCTTGGCACATACATTTGAGAATTGATGTATGTGACACTCAAACAGGCATGCCTGTTCTCACCCATTTTTTCGACACTACATTGATGAATATGCATGACTTATGAGTCGTACGTGGAAAGGGAACGATCTACACTACTAGCAGTAGTGTTCTCCATCCTACACTATGCATATGACTTTTTGCTGATATTCAACGTAGTACACAGCTTGGAATGACACTTGGATGCTTTAAGGACCTATTGCGAAGAGAAGAATCTCAAAGTTAACCTTGGGAAGACAAAGGTTATGCATGAGTCATGGGGACGTTCTCTCTTGCTTGTACATTCACAGGCATGCACAGATCTGGTTTACAAAGTTACAGGAGTCATGGAGGCATTCTCTCTTGCATGTACACATGCACGTCTAGTTTGTGTGTTCATGCTATCTACATCAAAGATTTGTCAGCACAAGCTTATTCTAAAGTATTTATTATTGTACAGGCCCCTGTTCTTTTCCGTGGTGTTGCTCATTCTGTGGCCCCTGCAAACAGCCTGGTAAAAGTTTCCTTACAGACATCTCTCACGTCAGATACCAGATATGCACAGTATTCACTTCTGCTAAAATTTCCATGGATGGATATGTGTAGGTCATCAAGGTGTTGACAGCTTCATCTTCAGCTTACTCTGCTAATCCCAAATCACAGCTAAGCGATCCACCCGCATTAACTGGATCATCTATTGGCTTGGTCTCAGTAGTACAGGTAACCTTGCGGGAGTTCCAATTATTTATTTTTTAATGGTGGAATGGCTTTTTAATCTGAAACACAATGGAGTGAAGTAAGAGGATACCATAAAATAGCAACAAGATATGTCAGACATTGTACAAGTGAAGTATATTGATGTGACACATGCTTGCGACATGTACACATGCATGTATGTATGCATGTATACCTCAGAGTGCTTAAAGGATTGCTAGCTTGCTGCATGGCAATTCCGGTGAATTTAATTTGCAGCTGGTTTGGTCTACAGGCAAGGAATAATGCACGCATTTTGATCTCTGGCTCATTGTCTCTGTTCAGCAACAAGTACGTCTATTGACTTTCAACATCTGCATGTCCATCTCTAAAAAATTAAGTGGGTTTATTTTCCTTGGCATGCTAATCCATATTGATTTATGCCATTCTTTGTCAGATTTATCACGTCACCTGTGAAAAAATTTGGAAGCTCAACGAGGTGTGCTTTCTCTAAAGAGTTATTTGTTAAGCTTTTAATCAATTGAACTCGTGTTATTCATGTCTGACTTGGGTGTGGTGGTTTTCTGTCAATACAATGGTTTAATATCCATTTCTCTGGGTTTTTCTAGTTATGAGAAGTCTGGCAACGAGCAATTTGCAGTTGAGCTCAGCAAATGGATCTTCCATGAAAGGGGGCATTTGAAAGTACAGACCCATTTTTTTTAAAAAAAAATCTGTGTTGTTTATTATCTGCAGTATCCTAGATTGGACTTGGCAACACTTAGTTGCTTTATGAAAATTGAGCTTACTCAAAAGATTGGCAGGCTGTTAATGTTCGCCATCACAAAGTCGGAGAGGTTCAAGAACCAGCGATGTACCGCATCACTGACCATCTTGTAAGTCTGATCGTGTATTTTGACTGTAGTTAGAAAGTATAATTTTCGCCATTGTTTTTTTTGGCTTGCCTTTTGCAAATGGCAAGACTAAGCAAATTGTTTTATTTCCTTAGCAATAAAAAAGAAACGATTCCATCTCTCTCTCTCTAGATTGTGCCATGGAGGAGTGGAGTCTGAGGAGCATTATATTTGTCAGTGCCCAGTGTATTATGAGATCAGGGGCAGATTCCACTGCCTATTTAGAGAGGGGTTTGGGCCATTATCTCGGGTTATGGAGTACACCTTTTGTCTCATAGACCTGTTGGGTCTTTGCAAGACGTTAATATATCTTCCTATTCTTCTTCTTCTCTCTTTTCTTTTTCATGATCTAGTTACCTCATGGAACCATTGTAACTCATTTGGGTCTCATAGACCCTTGGGGGGTCTTTGCGGGACGTTAATATATCTTCTTGTTCTTCTTCTTCTCTCTCTTTTCTTTTTCATGATCTAGTTACCTCATGGAACCATTGTAACTCATTTGGGTCTCATAGACCCTTGGGGCTTTTATAGACGTTTAATACAACTTTCTCTCTTTCTTCCTTTCTCATGCATGCACATACGTGCGTGCCCACACACTCAAAACACACATGCGTATTTTTGTAATTTTGTGCGTGCCCACACTCAAAACACACACACACACACGTGGATGCCCACATAAATTCTTGGTGAATTTTTGTATTTTTGGAAAAAAATTAAAGTGTATATAGACATGCATACATGTATGTCATTATATCATCATTCAAGATTAATTTCTCTCTCTCTCTCTCTCTCTCTCTCTCTCCCTCTCCCACACACTTTTTTTTTTGTAAAGCTTCATGTCATTAATTACAGGTGGGAAACCTCAAAACGAGGAAAACCCACCAAAAAGACCATATACAAGGGAGACTACTAGAGTGTTCACTATGTTCAGTGTGAACATAGTTAAACATCTAAAAACAATCTGTAAAAAGAGCATACAGAGATGAGTCAATCTCATGAAGAGAGAGACAGTCATATAAAGATTGCTGAAGAGAGGAACGGAAGAATGAGTAAGCATCCAAATGAGACCCAACAAAAACTATCCTGTTGCGAGACTCCCAGGTAGGCCTTAAAGCCCAATAGCGAACCCAATCAAAGAAGGCTTTATAGGATCTAAGGGGTGAAGGGAGAAGACCGAAGATCCAAAAGTATTTCCCAAAGGGTGCCTGTCGGAAGCGGGCTCTCAAACGTGCAGTAATCCGATCCAATAAAGTCCTGGTGAGAGGACAACTCCACAAAAGATGAAAGACTGTCTCTTGAGAAGCACCACAACTATGACAAGTTGAAGGTGCCAAAAGTCGCCTAGCCAAGAAAAGGCCGACTGGCAAGACTCCAATCAAGCATCTCCATAAAAAAAGTCTACTTTTCAAAGGAAGACTGCATTTCCAAAGAGAATGAAGCTGCTGTTTCCACCAAGCCTGACTTTTATGAAGATGCTAAATCTGATTCGCATGTTCTTGAACCCAAGAGGCAGGCAACAAGAAATGATATATCGAATGAACCGAAAGTTTAGCCATTGATAAAGGGCCTCGTGCAGGTTGTTCTCTTTTAAGGCTCCAATCAACCAAACGATCATAACGATCCAAATCTGCAATTGGTTCAAAAGGAGCAAGAAGCTCTCGAATAAGCTGCCAGATTGATCTATAATGCATTCCCAGACCAAATTTCCTGGCGGCAACCACAAAAGAAAGCACATGGCCACCAGCATCCAAAACATCATCAATAAGATAAACTCCTTTCTTTGAAAGGAAATATGCCTTCCTAGGCTCACGTAGAGCCAAGGGTACATCAAAAGCCTTCGACCAATGACTACTCTCAAGGCGAAGCGAAGAAGATTGTGCATTAAGCCTGGGATTCCAAAAAAGATATTGCGTAATCTGTTTCCAGGCAAAAATTAACTTAGATGAAAGAGGGCAGCCGACAATCTTTCCATCGAAATGGCTGAAAATTGCATCCCAATACGTAACAGTCCACTTTCCAAAAGCAGGTGAAGACATAGACATACACATATGACCCAACATAATAGCCCATGGCTGGCGCTGTTGTACAAATTCCAACAGCAAAGTGGATTTACGAGCAAGCACATGAAAATGAATATTCAATATGTTCAAGCCACCATGTATCTTTGGAGAACACATCTTTGGCATTGACAAAAGACGAAGACCCTTTTTATAATGTTGAGTTTTCCACACAATTGCCATTGCTAGAGACATAAACCGATCTATATCAGCTTTCCTCCACATAATCAATGGAAGAAAGAACTGTATGTAAGCCATTACAATAGCTTGCACTATCCTGAGACGTACATGAAGAGGCCAAGTGGAAAGCTGCCAATAATCAATTTTGCGATTCAATTTTAGCATAACCCATTGAATCATTTGTGAAGATGACAGCTGCCAACCCAAAGGGTAACCCAAATGACGAACGATATGTCCACTAGGAGGTATTCCACCGGGCCACAATACATGATGCCATTGCTGTACATTAAGCGCAAGCAAGGTAGACTTACGGAAGTTTACTTTCAAACCAGCAGCCAGACCAAGAAGTTCCAAAGCCTCTATTAATCTCTGAAGATCTTGTTGCGTATTCTTGGGCATAAAAAAAGAATCATCAGCATAAGCCTGAGCCAGGAAAGTATGCCCAGCAGGAAGCTGTAAGCCATGCAATTCATCAGTAGCTTGCAAAAAATCCAAGTAGCAAAGAAAAGGATGTGTGGCAATAGCAAACAACAAGGAACTAAGCGGACAACCTTGGCGAACTGAATGTCCCAATTTCCAAGAATCTGATAGAGAAGAGCTCAAAATCAAAGAAGCATCACTGTCATCATAGAGCCAATACACAATATTTTGCCACTTTGCACCGAAACCAAGATAACTCATAGTCATAGCTATATAGTCCCAATGCACAGAATCAAAAGCTTTCTCAATATCAACCTGCAAAATGAGTACATCCTGCTTAGTGTATTTGGCATATTCAATGGTAATATAAGCATTAGCCAAATTATCATTGATTTGCCTGTGAGGCACAAAACCATATTGCGCAGGATGTAAACCATCATGTAAAAATTCTTTAATACGATTTGCCAACATCTTAGTCAGAAGCTTATAGATGACAGGCATAAGAGTAATGGGCCTCCAATCAGAAAAAGCTTCACAAAGATCCCGTTTAGGGAAAAGCTTAATCAATCCTTCTTTCCAAGAAGATGGTAGTACATCATTTTCCCAAGCTTCATTGATCATATACAGCAATGATTGTTCCAGCTGAGGCCAAAACGCATGGAAAAATTCCACTGTCAATCCATCCCATTCGGGAGATTTCCATCGATCCATTGAACGTAAGGCATCTTTAAGTTCAATATCAGTGAACGGAGATTCTAATTCCAAAGCATCCTGTGGAGAAATAATGGGCCGAACATGATGCAATAAAGCATAACGAGCATTAAGTATGTTAGGTGAAGTAGTTGGCAGTTTAGCAAAAAGAGCTGCAAAATGCTGACTAGCAATATACGAGAGCTCCAACAAAGAATGAGTCCATTGACCATCAGATTTTTTCACCCTTCTGATACATTCCTTTTGTCTTGAAGCATGTAGATTTTTGAAAAAATCTTTGGAAGAGCAACCCTTATCTATGATAGCTCGATGTCGCGAACGTGTCAACCATTTTTGCAATTTTCTCTGATCATTTAGCATGAGGAAGTGCTTAGCCTGCATTAAAGATTCTTGTTCATTGGTATTTAAAACCCGAAACTGAGCAAGATCAGCCATAGATTGACATGTTTCTTTAGCTTGCAAGATCCGATTCCGCAAGTCGGCCATGTAATAACGACCATAATCACAGATCACAGCTTGCATGCGCTGAACAAATTGAAACCAAGCAATGTCAATATCCTCATGCATTTGAAGGGGCAAAGGCTCAATGGCTTGCAAAACCATTTCCTTGAAATCAGCACGCACAAGATAACTGTTGTTTAAAAGCAACAGCCTATGTTTCTGAAGAATAGAAACATCCTGTGGCATATCAAAATAAAGGCCTAACCATAAAGGAGAATGATCAGAGTAACATGGAGCGATCAATCCATAGCTTGCAAACAAAATCATCGTATTGGTCTGCATGTAACAAGTACCAGCGATCCAGACGTGTCCAGATATGTGGAAAAGCATTGTGATTAAAGGTAAACCCTTGCAGACGAGGGAATACATGCTGCCATAGGTCCAAAATATTGCAAGAAGAGAGCAAATCATTCCATGTTTTGCGTTCAGCTCCAAGCATATGAGTTCTTCCAGTGGAATTAAATTCAGGAGATGGAGCATTATTAAAATCTCCACAAAGGAATGCATTATGGAGCCAGGGATAAGCCAACATTTGCGACCATATAGTTGCCCTGTCAGCTGAGCTTTGTGGCGCATAAACTGCTGCAAATTCATAAATTTGTCCATACAATGAACATTGAATGACCATCCATCTGCCAGCAGAATCATTGTAGGCCAATATTGGTTGCAGATCATGCTTAACGAGCATAAAAACTCCCGAGTAATGCTGAGTGCCCGCATAAAATATATCATAACCAGCAAAGTGACCTGATTGACCCACTAAGGTATGCTGATTGTGTTCTTGCACACACACCAGATGAGGTTGCATTTTATGTACATAGTGCCAAAACAACCTAAATTTACCAGGATCACAAAGTCCTCTAATATTGTACGAAAGACATTTTATTGGAGCATCAAACATCAAATCTGTACAAAGGTATATACAGTGAACAGCTAGCAAAAATCAATGCTGCATAACAACAACTGAATCAGGGAGAGAGCCCTCGCCCTGAATCAAGAGAGACTCATGCATATTCGTATCAACACACATATCCAAAGCATTTACATCGGCATCCATACTCGAGGAAGCACCTCGAACTACATCCGACCATATTCTAGAAAGCATAGTCGAAAAAGTGGAAGACTGTGCAATAGTGGCAGATGCAATCCAATTATGTGAAGGAATGGGAGCACGACGAACCATAGTAGCTTTTTTCGGAGTTTTCCATTCAGCCGAAGATATTTTATCTTTTCCTTTATCCTTGGATTGATTAGGCACGGCCAAAAAAGAAACAACTTGTGGAATAACTTTAGCTTTTCCTTTCTCTTTCTCCTTTTGAGTATTTCGAGTGGCTTGATTTGTTGGTATCTCCTTAACTTGAGTAGGCTGCACATTCGCTGAAATGGGAGGTACAGCAGATAACGGCGGAAGATGCAGCAGAGAAGGACATTCAGAAGCCATATGCCCAAACTTATGACAAGTGAAACAAGCACCTGCAAAGACTCCCCAATTTAATTTGAAATAACGTGCACCCATGCCACGCACATTTTCTACTTCAACAGCAATTGAAGGTGGTTGCTCATGGTCCGTATCCCACAAGATGCAAAATCTGTTTTTGTTTCCTGTAGGACGAGGTGCACAAACCACTTTGCCCAGAGTGGCTGCTATACCTGGCAAATGTTCCCTCAAATATTCCAGAAAATCCACCACCTCGACCCAAACAGGACAACGATGCCTAATCAAGGACTGATAGTCCTTGGTCGGGGACCAAGGTAACACATGTACCAACTGTATACCAAACATAAGGGGAGAAGTTTCAAGCATCTGCTGCTTATATTGACCATCAGATCGTAATACATCATAAAAACCCCTTGCTGCAAAGTGAACTCCATCTACAAAGGGTCCACCTAGAATGGACTGAATCCATTGAGCTACTTCTTGCGCAGAAGGCATTTTGCCCGGAAAGAAGAGGATAATCCCTTTCTCTGAGTATCTACGCAGAGGAGACACAATCGTCGGCAATTTAATCTTATAACTGAAAGGAGGCGGGTCCTTCCATTTGACACGACTGTCTACAAAGTCCTCACATAAAGCCTCATATACAAACTGTGCATCCGACGAATCTTGCTTAATCATGGTGACAGATTCAATTGCAGTATGCTGCCTCTTGTTACTGTCCGCAGCATTATCCCGGTGAGCATAGGTCACAACAGTCTCAGACATAATTGCAAGAGTAAAGTCTGTACAACACTGCCAAACAACTTTTTTTTTAAATTTTATGAAAGCTGTATGCTGTATACAGTAGCCTAAAAAATTCCTGCTGATGCGAATCAAAAAGAAGCTCTATTTGTTGGAATGCTGAAACTGACTTCTGCTGATGCGAATAAAAAAAAAAGCTCTGTACGTTCACACACACACACACACACACACACAAGGTTGTACAGAGAAGAAAAAGCGAGCAGGTGCTGAACAGAGAGGAAAAACAGAGCAAAGGAAGAGAGTAGGTCGCAAGCAAGGGTGCGTCAAAACACAAGGATGCGTGAGGTCGTGTCAGAGGGGTTGCAGGTCACGTCGAGAACCAACACCACTGTGTACGTCTGTACACAGGCACACCACACACACACGCGCACGTGCACACACGCGCGTGCGCAAAGGCACATACAGCAGGTGCACAGAGACGATAGTGGCGAAGACGGGCACTGCAAAAGCGGCAGCAGGCAAAAGGCAGTTCTGCAGAGGCGTTCGAGAGCGCAAACTCAACTCGACATTCACCTCTCCCACACACACACACACACACACACACACACACACACACACTATATGATACAGTGAATGAGATATATCACATCATGTTTCTATTAGTTTAATGTATTGATATATGTGAGTCTAACTAGTTCTATACGTACTATAGTAATGTAATACAATTTGTATAGTAAAAAATAGATTTTCGATATACATCATTTAGAATATATGAATAATAAGAAGATTTTAAAATAAACTCAAGCCTTTTTTAAATTCTGCACTGTGTTTTATTTTCAAACTTATATCATAAGCTGAATTTGCATCTACAGATGCTAGTGTAGAGCTTCTTATTCATGTTTCAAGCTGTTGTACATGCATGCTTCTTTGTTAGGAATATTCTTTGGAGATTTATGAATGGACGGGGAAGGATTGGAAACCATATATTGCAAATGACGTTCAAGTGCAATTTTACATGATGAGTCCATATGTTTTGAAAACATTGGAGCATGATGGGCAGGTGAACCTATGAGAGAACCTTGTGCTTTTAGATGTGATCTCTAATGTGTTATTAAACTGCACTTGCTGATCCATGGACATTATGATTCAGGGTTTATACTCTACTTCATTTCAAGTTCCTGATGTATATGGAGTCTTCCAATTTAAGGTGGAGTACAATAGGCTTGGTTACACAAGCCTTTCTCTTAGCAAACAGGTAAATTATAACTTCACGCATGCATATAAGTGCACATACTAAGAATACATATTGCTACGTGGTTAACATACACACTTGCGCAGAAGTCTGTAAACTAAGTACCCATATGGCTGTATATAAGGCTGGATAAAGATCAAAGTGCAGAAGCACTTGGGGGGTTGCTGATATTGCTGATGATGGATATGGAATTATTAGTCAAAGGTGCATGCTGGAAGTGCTGAATTTGGAGTCCTTTTGTATGCAGTAAAGCTGGTTGGCTGTTTGCTGGTCGGTCAGGTTAGAGGTTTGTCTGCGGGTAGGTGGGCAGAGTATTTAACCCCCTTTTGTTTGTAAGTGTCCCACATCCACCTATGTGAGTCGCTGTCCTTGCCTTTGAACACCTGTGCCTGTGGTGTCCTCTCTATCCTTTACTCACAAGTACACATGGAGTCTCAACAAATTTCCTTTTTTTTTTTCCCCTGGGCAGGCCGAGGGCTAAATGTACATGCTCAGAACCCTCAATGGAGGCAAAATACAAACTCGGGAGGGGTGTTTCCCTCCATGGCTTGCCACTCTTGGATTGAAACTACCTCATACAAGGGGGGCGAGGAAATAGCCAAACTGGCAGCCTTTAATGCCAAGTAATCTTGTCAGCCCTATTAGATCGGTGAGAAAGGGGCCTGTGCGCCATGTGTGCAGGAAGGCCTCTCACTGTCTACACATGCAATCTGACCCACCCTGAAGCTTTCCCCATGTCTGTGGAGGAGGGTATGACTGATGTAGGTCCAAATGAAGCGGGTGGATTCCGTTGGAGGGGTGAGAGTACCCTCTACAGCCTTGTTGCAACGGGCCCGCCAAATATGCCATGCAACTATGCTGCAGATGATCTCCCATCTTGGGTAGTGCCTGGAGACCTGGGAGAGTTGGAGGGCCGCCTACCAGCTGCCTCCTCATAGAAAAGAGCGGGGCTGCCTAAGTCACCCAAGCTACTCCCCCCCCCCCCCCCCCCCCCCAAGTGATGGTACATGGCGCGGACTGCACCTATGTGTAAAGGCGAAGGATCCCCTGCCAGACCTGTTGCACTTTGGGGCAGTCCCAAAGCTGGTGCTGTTGATTCTGTGGGGTGGGTTGGGCTTCATTGATCCAGCTATTCAAAGCAGGGCCCTCTTGGGCAAGTTTCTCTTGAGAAGGGAGAGCTCCAAAATCTCTGCCGCTGCCTCTATTTGGGGGGTGAGGGGACTGCTGAGAGGAGCTCTGTAGAAATCTGTGTGGCAATGGTCCTCACCTCTGGGGGATTTGACTTAATGGTGCCATCTGGACTCCTTAGCCTGCGGACCCCGTCTTGCATATGGTCTCAAAGAAATCCCGCATGATGTGTCCAAGAGCATTCACGGGCGTGGCATCTGAAGCCCATCCTCCTGCCCTCTATCAAGGGTATCTCCTTGTAGGCTGTCTCCATCTATGACTCCAGCCACGGGCTGTTGGGGTATGCTTCTGTAGCCTCTGGAGGGAGGCAAGAGTGCAGGCTTCTCTCTGGGTCTCGGAAAGCGACAAGTCTTTCTTTGTAAGCGCGATCCAACCTCTCTAAGCCCCACATCTAGGTTCACGCAGCTGATCCCTGTTTGAAGGCGAAAGTGTCCCATATCTCCTCTATCTATGTGCCAATCCTGATGGCTTGAACCAAACACTCGGTGGGGATGCAGGTACTCTGCTGTGGCTTAGGCCACCACAAGGTGAAGGAGAACTGGGGCATGGTCAGATAATGTGATGCCTGCAATGAGTCTACCATACATCCCTTGCTGCAAGCCCAATCATCCACATAAAATCTGTCAATGCGCGCGAGGTTCGTTATGTGCATCCTCCTATCTAATGTAATATGCGGAAGCTTTGGAGAAGAATCAGTAACTTCAATACTCAGAATTCAGCACTCTTTTCGCGACGGAAATTAACGCACAAACTGAAGGGAGATGTGCAGAAAATAGAGAGAGAGGGAGAGATGGAGAGGACACAGTATTGGGTCCTAATTACCCTCTGTGGGGCCCCCCACCACGGATGGTGTATTTGCTTTATTAGAATGATGTGAATCTGAAAAGAAAATACAGAATTCTTGACCTTTCTTGGCTGGGAAAATCCCTGCCCTTGACCTTCAGTTCTCCACCCCTTTGCTTAGCAACTCCCTTGGCTTGTCTAGCCCTTGATTTACTTGAGCTCTTGGTGAATATTGAGATGAATGAATGGGATTGTGGGCTCTCCCTTTTATACCACCCAATCATGAGCAGTCAGCCAGCACTACAGCAGTCGGCCAGCACTAAATGCTCCCACGACCAGAAATTCAGCATAAAATGCTGAATTAATTCACATTTAATGCTGCGTTTTTTTCTTAACAGGCTGAAAGTGATGCACCTGATTTTAAAGGGCTGGGCAAGGCTTTCGCAATCATTCCTAGGGCTGGGCAGCCTGTATGGGCTGCCCCATACTTGCCCTATAGCCATGCAAAGGCTGTAAACTCTTGGAATCTGCCTTTTGTTTGCCCTAGGACTGTCCTACAGCCCCTCCATGGCTGGTGGGTTCAGCTTGGGCCTTCTTGGCCCTCATGGGGGTGGTTCTACACCATTCCCATGCCCACACTAAGATCCGGGGTAGCCCTATGGGCTGACCCCTTGTTCCAAACACTAACTACTCAGTGATCTGGCATTCGGTACCATACCAGATACACAGAATCACTGACATCATTCTAGAGGGAGACTCACAACGCGGACTGGCACTGTTTCATGTGCAGGACAGTGCACACCTGAACTTAGACTCTTGTGTAGGACAATGCACACCTGACCTCGGACAATTGAGATGGATCCTTGGCTGACTCGTCCCGGACTGGGCTCACATGGGACCAGTTCACCATCCCAGGTCCTGCACCTTCTGTACAGAAATGTCTACGTGGCATCCAAGTGCGGGATGCACGTGACATCCCCTTCTGCTTAACTTGACGGAAGCTGCATAGCCTCCAAATAATCCGTCAATAATGCTGGATAGTCTTCGAAAAACTCTTTGTCGAGCCATACCGCTTCATGAGTTCCTCGGTCCTGAAACTTCGTGAGGAAGTGTTGTAGTCTTCAGCCTGAGCCATGCTTGAAACGGTGCAGAAATATTGGCTTTAATCAATTGACATGAAATACATCGTGCATAGTCCAACTCGGAGGCAGCTTTAACTGCATAGACACCTCATTAATCTTTTTCCTGATGGGAAAAGGTTCGAAGCTCCTGAAAGACAACTTTGGGCATCGCTTGCCCACCTGCTTCAATCTTTGCTTCATAATCCAAAGATAAACCCAATCCCCTTCTGAAAACTTCAAATCCCTTCGGTCGTTATTGGCCTGTCGAGTGTAGGCCTCTTGCGCTTTAGCCAATCTGTCCTTTACTAACTCTAAAATCTCTTGGTAAGACTCCGTCACTCTGTTCGCCTCCGGTGCTGAAGACGAAGTCCTGGTTAACAACGATTGGAAAGGTCTGCCAAACGCTGCCTCATATGGAGTCCTGCTAATAGCTGAAGAAAAAGAGTCATTCAAAACAGCTTGAACTAAAGGCAAATACGATTCCCACTTACCTTGCTGATCGTGGACATAACACTTCAGCCCATCAAAGGCCAACTGGTTGTATATCTCTGTCTGGCCATCCGTCTGTGGTGGAATGCACTAGAAAAATTCAACTTAGTACCAAAATTATCAAACAATGCCCTCCAAAAATGACTGGTAAACTTGGTATCTCGGTCTGACACTATGGTTCTAGGAATTCCGCCAATCGGGTACCAATGCCGAATGAATAATTGGGCAACATCCTCGGCGGTCACATTGGCCCTGCAAGGAATAAGCATAACAAATTTGCTAAACCTATCAACAATGGTTAAGCACTGCGTATTACGCTTACTCGGACTGGGAGGCAAATTTGTGACACAGTCCATCGAAATGTCTTGGAAAGGACCCTTAGGAATTGGCAAGGGCTGTAACAACCCTATCTTCTTTCCACGAGGAGCTTTCACCTTTTGACAAACGTCACAGCGTTGTACATATGTAAACACATCACGCCTCATCTTTGGCCAATAGTATTGCCGTTCCAATTTCTCCAGAGTCGAATTTATGCCCCTATGACCACCTGTAATGGCGTCATGGGCATCATGGAGAAGAGCTACCTTGAACGACTTCATGACACATAGTCGGCCTTTGTAGAAAAGCCAACCATTGCGTATCAAAAAATGGCATGGTCCTGTGGCATACAATGCCTGTTCCCACTAAGTACCGAATTCCTCGGAATTTGCGTACGTGTGCTTCATGTCCTCTAGTCCTGTGCCAACAAGGTCAAGTCTAGTGGTCTGAATCGTAGACACTTGTCCCTTCCTGCTCAAAGCGTCGGCCACTGGATTGGCCTTTCTTGGAAGGTACTCAATCATACCACCGAATTGTTGGAATATCTGACTCCAGCGGTGTTGTCGATCACTCCACTGTGCACTTGGCATTGTCTGAATCCAGCGTAATGCCTGATGGTCAGTGCGAACCTCGAAGTCACGGCCATACGGAAAATGTTTCCAATGTTTCAAGGCCTGTATAACTGCTAGGAGTTCACGATCATAGACTGAGTAGTTCTTCTCGGTGGGCAGTAACTTACGAGACATGTAAGTTACTAGATGACCATTATGTTGCAATACACCTCCAATTACGATGTTACTCGCATCGGTGATCACCTGAAATGGGTCGTCCCACGAGGCAAGTGCTAAACAAGGCGCTTCTGACAAAGCCACCTTGAGGTTTTGGAATGCCTCCAACGCTCGTGGAGTCATTCGAATCTTTTGCCTTCTTGTCTTCACTCCCTTTAGCAGATCGGTGAGATCTGCCGAGAGGTCAGAAAACTTGTCGATGTGAGTGGAGTGCTGACCCCTTGTCCTAAACACTAACTACTCGATGATCTGGCATCCGGTACCACATTAGATACACAGAATCATTGACATCATTCTAGAGGGAGACTCATAGCACGGACTGGCACTGTTTCATGTGCAGGACAGTGCACACCTGACCTTAGACTCCTGTGCAGGACAATGCACACTTGACCTCAGACAACTGAGATGGATCCTTGGCTGACTCGTCCCGGACTGGGCTCACATGGGACCAGTTGACCATCCCAGGTCCTGCACCTTATGTACAGAAATGTCTACCTGGCATCCAAGTGCGGGATGCACGGACATCTAACTTGGAAAAACAAAGGCTCCCTCGGGGGCGCCCAAACTCTGGTAGGTGCGAGGGATCATGTCCTCTCATAATGAGAGTAAACTGCTCCCAGCAGGTGGAGTACTCAGCCCTGTTGGGTTTTATGCTGTGTATGCACCCAGAGGAGTGCTAGTGATCATCGGTAGATTACTGGGGCACTTTTTACTTCAGTTAGTGGAGGTTTTTTTCCCCCAGTTTAGCTTAGTTTCACTTATATTCAGTTTATAGGTGTTTTGGTCCACCCGGCACATTTTATGGCCGGACATGTGAACACATCTTTTTAGGTCACTATTATGTGGCTATTGTACTACACTTTTTTATCAAGCATAATACACTGAAGTCGTGTTCTCTCTCTGTTGGCCTCCACGCCTGTTTGCAGCTTCTCCAAACCCTAACCCTAACACCCCTTTTGCCTTCATTTGGTATCAGAGCGTTGAAGGCTTGCCATTGCTGTACACAGTCGCTTTCATAAACTGCCCGTACATCTGTGTGCCGCCTGCAGTAATTGTAAAGCTGCCGTACTTGTTCGCCGCCGTCAGCAGGAGTCGTGCATTCGGTACCGGCTCCGTACAGTCAGCGTCGACTGTACTTGTCAGCGCTGGTCGACTGTCGACTGTATTCAGTCGACTGCTGCAGCACCGTACTGTACCTGGTCGCCTTGCTCTACACTGTGCAACTTCAGTACCTGTCAGGCGTCGCCTTCCTTCCGTACCAGTCAGCACATGTCAGCGCCGCCTTGTCAGTACCTGCACAGCAGTGCCGCCTCATCAGTACCTTCACAGTACCTGAAAAGTATTAGCCTGCAGTCGCCTTCAGTCCTGTAAAGTACAAGTCGACTGTACCTGCACAGTACAGTCAACAGTACGTGTTCTTTTTGGTGGACTGTACCTGCATTTGTACCACAACCTGCTCAGTCAATCTGTGGTAAGCATTAAATATTCTGTTTTTGGGCAATACTATTTTCTCTGTGAAAAACTACAGGCACACCAGGCAGATTTTCTAGCAAAGAACTATACAGGTTTTTTGCACAGTTGGGGTGCAGTAAATTTGGGCATTTTTGGGGCATTTTGGCATTGTGTACGCCATTTGCTGCTCTGCTCAGTCATTGGTGCATTGAGCTGCACATTCAGAGGATTGAGAGTGCAGGCATACTTGGGTGAACTGTATTCAGTGGAGTACAGTTGTTTTCAGGGTTCTTGCTATTGGGTTTTTTGATGCACAGGTACAACATTGTGCGTAGGCATAATGGCAAATCAACAGCAGAGTGATGTATTCACGTATTTGTCTAAGGAAGACAAATTGGACGGCACGAACTACTCCTTGTGGAGTTCTATGCTGAAAAATGTGCTTGTGGCAAAAGGTCTTTGGGATTTTGTTAGTGGTGATGAACCACGTCCAGGTCCATTGGCTCCAGAGACTCCTCCCCAAGGGGGTGCTCGTGGACGAGGACAACAGGTACAAGGCTCCAGGGCAGCCATTGCCTGTTCAAAGAACAAATGCTCAAAAGACATGGGATGCCAGGGATGCACAAGCTTTGTCACTCATTGCATTGTCAGTACAGAGGTATATTATACCTCATATTCGTTCAGCTGGCTCTTCACAGAATGCATGGGTGACTTTGGAGCAGATGTATGCTGCTCGTAATGAGGCTAGGATCTCATTTTTGAAAAGAGAGCTGGAAAATCAGAAAATGAATGAAGGAGATGATATGTCTAGCCACTTAAACAAGCTGCAGGATTTGAGAGAGCAACTCATCAATGTGGATGAGATTATTCCTGAGACACAGCTTGTGTCCACTATCTTGCACTCTTTGCCAAGATCTTACTTGGCTTTTCATACCTCTTTGAACCTCAGCATGAGGAATGCTGTTGAACCCCTTAAGTATCAGGAACTTGTTGCTCTCTTGCTACAAGAGGAGCAAATGAGGAAGAATATGAATATGAACACAAATGCTGAACAAGCATTTACTACAGGTCAAAAAGGGAAAGGAAAAACTCAGCCAAAGAGTTCAAATCAAAATTCAGGTGATGGTGGTTCTTCACAGGATACCAAGAAAGGTGATGGACAGCCCAAGAAGAAGGGCAAATGTCATTACTGTAAGAAGCCAGGTCACTACATCACTGAATGTAGGAAGAGGATTGCCAAAGAGAAGGCAAAGGAAGCTGGGATGTCTGTTAATGATGCTTCTAAAGCTCCTCCAGAGACTGCTTCTTTTGTTGAGGACAGGGATTACTGTTTTTATACATGCAGCTATGATGCCTCTTGGTCTTCACAGGCACTCAGTATGACAGAGCATGCATGTACTTGGTATTTTGATAGTGGTGCCTCAAAGCATATCACATCTCGCAGGGATTTGTTTAGTCATGTTGGCCCTCCCCTGTTGGCAAAACTGTTCAGTGTGCCAACAATGCTTCATATCCAATTCGTGGCATTGGGGAGATTCAGCTCACAGCCATTGATGGCTCCATTCTCCGCCTTACAGATGCCTTATATGTACCAGGGATAAAGAAGAATTTGTTGTCCATTTCTTCTTTAGCACATTGTGGTATGCAAGTCCACTTTGATGATGATAAATGCATGGTCAGAGACAAAGCTAATGCCTTGACCTTGATGCTTACTGGTACATTATGTCATGGACTTTATCAGTTGGATGCATTTCAGCCAGTGGATCAGTCTGCTTATAATGCATTTTTGGCCTTTGTAGCACTTGCTGAGACATAGTCAGGATGCAAGGTCAAGACTCTCCGTTCTGACCGAGGGGGGGAATATATGTCACATATGCTGAATTCCTTTCTTGGGAGTAGAGGTATAAAAACATCAGTATACTACTCCTTACACTCCACAGCAGAATGGGGTTGCAGAAAGGAAGAATCGGTCACTCATGGAGATGGCCAGATGTATGCTAAAGGCAAAGAGGCTACCACATATCTTTTGGGTGGAAGCTGTTATGTGTGCTTGTCATATTTTGAATCGATGTCCCACAAAGGCATTGGTTTCCATACTCCTTTGAGGCTTGGCATGGCCGCAAGCCTTCTGTATCGCATTTTCGTATCTTTGGGTGTCTTGCATATGCACACATACCCAAAGAGTTGAGGAGGAAGCTGGATGATAAAGCCACGAAATGCATTTTTGTTGGATATAGCCGTGAGAGCAAGGGCTACCGGTTATATGACCCACTATCCAGGAAGATATTCACTAGTCGGGATGTGATTTTTGATGAAAAATCAGAAATATCCATGGCTGGTTATGAGGCAAATCAGGCTGAAAATGATGTGTTTGAAGGTCTACTACCTATGGAGTTTCATTCCACAGTTGGTGATCCAACTCATGAGGGTACAGGACAGCCAGCAAATGATGTAGGTGGTGCAGAAATTCAGCAGCAAATTGAGCCAGAAGCTGAACCAAATATGGGGCAGCAGGCACCACAGGTCAGACACATACCTAGATGGTATTTAAGGACATTACAGGATAGCCATTTAGAGGGTCCTCTTGCTGGTCGTACTCGTAGGGAGACACGGACCAATGAGCATGCACACATCATGGATTTGAATCTGGTTGCCATGCAGGATGAGCTTGATTCTATTAAAAGGAATCAAACATGGGATTTGGTTGATCTGCCCAAAGGCAAGAAAGCAATTGGTACTAAATGGGTCTATAAGTTGAAAAGACATGCAGATGGATCCATTGATAGGTACAAAGCCCGTCTAGTTGCAAAGGGCTATGCACAGAAGAAGGGCATTGATTATGAGGAGACATTTGCTCCTACATCCCGTATGTCGACACTTAGGTGTGTCATTGCATTGGCTGCACATCGTGGTTGGGTTGTTCACCAGTTGGACATAAAGACTGCATTCCTACATGGGGACCTCGAGGAGGAAGTTTATGTATTTCAGCCCATGGGTTTTGCAGAACATGGTCATGAAGGGAAAGTATGCAGGCTGAAAAAGGCCTTGTATGGTTTGAAACAAGCTCCACGAGCTTGGTATGCAAAAATAGATGCTTTCCTACTCACTCAGGGATTTGTGAACAGTCTATCAAGAATCCTGTGTTTCATGCTCGCACGAAACACATTGAGATTCACTATCATTTTGTTCGGGAGAGACTCCAGGCAGGAGATATCAGTCTGATCTACTGTCCTACAGATCAGAATGTGGCAGATATCTTCACCAAGGCATTACCACGTCTGAAATTTGAAGCATTCCGCAGTGCTTTGAATTTGTTTCCTTTTGGTGGATGATGTACAGTGATCACATATCACTCCAGGAGGATTTGTTGGGTTTTATGCTGTGTATGCACCCAGAGGAGTGCTAGTGATCATCAGTAGATTACTGGGGCACTTTTTACTTCAGTTAGTGGAGGTTTTTTCCCCCAGTTTAGCTTAGTTTCATTTATATTCAGTTTATAGGTGTTTTGGTCCACCCGGCACATTTTATGGCCGGACATGTGAACACATCTTTTTAGGTCACTATTATGTGGCTATTGTACTACACTTTTTTATCAAGCATAATACACTGAAGTCGTGTTCTCTCTCTGTTGGCCTCCACGCCTGTTTGTAGCTTCTCCAAACCCTAACCCTAACACCCCTTGTGCCTTCAAGCCCCTGAGGTAGTGTCTGACCCTCCTCTCTGTTTGTTTGCATGGTCCTCTAGCATGTTGAGGTCTCCTCCCATGCACCAAAAATCTGCTTGAGGGAGCTCCTTGAATCCAGAGATCTGTCTGATCCAATGCCCTGTTGGGGCATAAATATTGAGGAGGCCTACCTGGTCCTTCTAAATCCAGATGATCACCTAGTGAGCTCTCCCTTGAACCATGGTGCCTGAGTCCAAAACTGAAGGAAGCAACTGCTCACTGATTGAGATGCAAACACCCCCTTGGTTCCCCTCTGGCCTGAAAGCAGGTGATTAAAAAGTGTGGTTGCAACTTGACAAGATCTTCCTGCACCTCCGAGTATGTCCCGATGATCCTGATGACAAATGATGCTCTTGTAGTAGCGGAACATCAACTAAGTCCTTGACGCGGGTTCTCTGAATCTCCTGGAGAAGAACCCCTCTCCTAGCATGGAAGTGGACTCCGTCCATCTCATCCAAGAGATAATCCGCATAACTATGCGCGGGAGGAGTGAGACTTGCTCGATGCACCCTCTCCATGGAGGGTTTTGGAGGTCCGTTTGGCTGTATAGTAGTTGCAATCTGTGTGTGGCTGAATGCGGGCCAGGTGGTCATTGATCCTGCCTTCAATGAAGGACCACTTTGCGCCAGCCTTGCTGTGGGCATACTTTGGGCTCCATCCCTCGCAATGAAGATAGCGGTATGCCAACGTCAGGCGGACCGATACTCGTACATGTAAGAACACGAACAGGACCACCTCTAGGCTCGAAAAGTCTAGAGCTCCGTCCTGCCTCTGGAGGCATGAACGCCCTAGCTCCATGCAGGCCAAGGTCCAGAAGTGTGTTGCTCGGGCAAGAACGAATAAATCACCGTGCTACTGGTTGGGGAGGCTGCACGGGAGTGATGGAAGATCACGCAAACTTGGAGGAGAGCGTTTTTTTTCCAAGAACTCACTTGCCTCCATCGGGAGGCACTTGAAGAGATTGTAATCCATTGGGGCCCCCATGATCAGGGGGGCTTTGGAGGAAGGGCGGCCAAGGGATGCTGTAATAGTCATCTCCTTAAGCTCAAAGAACTGGTGAATCAAACAATGAACCAAACTGATTGCTTCTGTTGCTGAGAGGGATCAAGAGCAGCCGGGGGGCGGCGGGCATGAAGGGGGGAAGTGGAGAGAGGGTTAGGCATTGGAGGAGGGGGATGGGGTAAAGGAACATGGGGAGAACCGCGGTGGGGGAGGGGCAAGAGGCAAGGGGGGAGGGATCACAACAAGACAAGGGGAAGAAAGATAGCGGAGCCGTGGGGCCGCCGGGGGGGGGGGGGGGGGGGGGGGTGGCACTCGAACTGGAACATTGGGAGCCGAAGGTTGAGAACCTGCAACTTACACCTCTTGGGCGCTCCCCCACCTCCTAATGTGGGGATAACTGCTCATAACGATAACCTATAGTTATCATTATGTCGGGGGCCCCATTCGCTTGATGCTGTCATTGGCGGCGCCCTTGTTGGGGCTACCGGTGGTGTCTGCAAGGCCAACGCATCGGCCATCATCCTCTCGTGCGTCTGCCGGAAGCTTTCTCTGGGAGGGGACATGGGGTGGTGCTTGAGCTCTTGTGTCTTCCACCCTCATCGGGAGGCGGGGCTGAGGGGGCGTCCCCGATGGGCTTGGCGGCGCACACAGACACAAGTAAAGTGCCTCATCTGCCTGCACATGATACACTAGCCGGGTAGTCATGGGTAGTCATGAATGCTCAACTCGTCGCAGCCGGGCCCCATATAGGTTGGGAAGTGCAATAACCTGTGGGAGAGCCTCCAGAGAGGCTATGCGAACTCTGATGGAAGGGATCCCGATTGCCGTGGCTCCAACGCGGCAGTTCCGTGCCGCGGGGGGGGGGGGGGGGGGGGGGGGGGGGCTCCAAAACTTGGCTGAATGTTACCAAAGCGTCAAACCGGTTAATGAGTCCCCTTGGCACTAGGTCTCCGATAGGGATTGTTCACACTCATAGACACACAAGAGGCTCCAAATCCCAACAAATCCTCCTTCGGAGCGAAGGTGGAGATGCTTGAGAAGACCTTCAATAGCCATGGTGATTTGGGCTCTAAACTGCAGCAAGTGACACAAGAGAACACAGCGTGCCAACACGTAAAACCCTCTCATTAGGTTGATAGAAGAGCTTGACCACACATGACTATGCCTTCATCAATCTACCCAAAGACAGAGCCCCCCTTGGCTCTAAGTAGGGATTTGTGAAAAAATGGAGCTTTTTATAGAAACAAGGCTTACATCATACAAACAAGGATTATTTATCATATTTTAGGGGACTATCTGGGCAGAGAATCCTTGACTCACACACATAGAACATCTCAGAAGGCCCAATCATAATCTTCTTCATTGAGGGAGAGATTATCCATTGTTGTGAATGCTTTGTCTTCTGTTGCTGTGGATGCTTCTGCCATGTCTTCATTTTCTTCTTCTTGGACAAGGTTGGCATGAGCCTTTTTTTGTTCTTTGGCCATCCTTCTGAAGCATCGGTCCTCTACGTGTCTAAGCTTCTTGTAGAAGTTGCACCTCCATGTTTTCCCTTGCCTTTTCCGATTTGTGAACATGGCATTCTCTGGCTAGAATACATCTTTTTCTTGTTCTGTGAGGTGGCGGTCTTCATGTATAAGGACGGCTATATGACATTTCTTGAGCCAGCCTCAATACAATCAGGGTTTTGGAGTATTTTGAAACCCCTTCTATGCTGGATAGAAGCACTACTTCCATATCAACATTTGCTTTGAGGCTAGCAAGTTGATGAAGGATGGAGCCTATGTTGCTAGGATGTTCCCCCAAGGTATTGTTCTCAATTAGTTGCGCATTAAAGAATTTCTGCTTGAGACATACCTTAGAATTATTAATCTTATTTCCAAATAAAATTACCACCTTACCCATATCTCCAGATTTGTTGAAGTCCACATGATGGATGAGATAATCTGCAAGCCCTAAGCCAATGATGCATAGCTTTGTCGTTCTTATCTTCCCACCTCCGATTGTTTTCGATGCTCTATTCTGCTACTGGTATTTTTTCAGTTCCGTCAACCACATTCTAGATACCTTCTCTCATCAAAAGAAAGCGCATCTTTGTCTGCCAAGTAGGGACATTTGTCCTATTGAATTTGTCCATGGCTTTGATGCTTTGTTGAGCATCCATGTTGATGCAAAGGGCTGATTTTGCAAAAAAGCCCCAAATTTTGTTGAGTGCAAGAGCTTCTTTTGGCCATTTTTGCCTCATTTTTTGAAAACCCACAAAATACTGTAATTAGACGATTTTCACCTCATTTTTGCAAAACTTGGCTGAATGTTACCAAAGCGTCAAACCGGTTAATGAGTCCCCTTGGCACTAGGTCTCCGATAGGGATTGTTCACACTCATAGACACACAAGAGGCTCCAAATCCCAACAAATCCTCCTTCGGACCGAAGGTGGAGATGCTTGAGAAGACCTTCAATAGCCATGGTGATTTGGGCTCTAAACTGCAGCAAGTGACACAAGAGAACACAGCGTGCCAACACGTAAAACCCTCTCATTAGGTTGATAGAAGAGCTTGACCACACATGACTATGCCTTCATCAATCTACCCAAAGACAGAGCCCCCCTTGGCTCTAAGTAGGGATTTGTGAAAAAATGGAGCTTTTTATAGAAACAAGGCTTACATCATACAAACAAGGATTATTTATCATATTTTAGGGGACTATCTGGGCAGAGAATCCTTGACTCACACACATAGAACATCTCAGAAGGCCCAATCATAATCTTCTTCATTGAGGGAGAGATTATCCATTGTTGTGAATGCTTTGTCTTCTGTTGCTGTGGATGCTTCTGCCATGTCTTCATTTTCTTCTTCTTGGACAAGGTTGGCATGAGCCTTTTTTTGTTCTTTGGCCATCCTTCTGAAGCATCGGTCCTCTACGTGTCTGAGCTTCTTGTAGAAGTTGCACCTCCATGTTTTCCCTTGCCTTTTCCGATTTGTGAACATGGCATTCTCTGGCTAGAATACATCTTTTTCTTGTTCTGTGAGGTGGCGGTCTTCATGTATAAGGACGGCTATATGACATTTCTTGAGCCAGCCTCAATACAATCAGGGTTTTGGAGTATTTTGAAACCCCTTCTATGCTGGATAGAAGCACTACTTCCATATCAACATTTGCTTTGAGGCTAGCAAGTTGATGAAGGATGGAGCCTATGTTGCTAGGATGTTCCCCCAAGGTATTGTTCTCGATTAGTTGCGCATTAAAGAATTTCTGCTTGAGACATACCTTAGAATTATTAATCTTATTTCCAAATAAAATTACCACCTTACCCATATCTCCAGATTTGTTGAAGTCCACATGATGGATGAGATAATCTGCAAGCCCTAAGCCAATGATGCATAGCTTTGTCGTTCTTATCTTCCCACCTCCGATTGTTTTCGATGCTCTATTCTGCTACTGGTATTTTTTCAGTTCCGTCAACCACATTCTAGATACCTTCTCTCATCAAAAGAAAGCGCATCTTTGTCTGCCAAGTAGGGACATTTGTCCTATTGAATTTGTCCATGGCTTTGATGCTTTGTTGAGCATCCATGTTGATGCAAAGGGCTGATTTTGCAAAAAAGCCCCAAATTTTGTTGAGTGCAAGAGCTTCTTTTGGCCATTTTTGCCTCATTTTTTGAAAACCCACAAAATACTGTAATTAGACGATTTTCACCTCATTTTTGCAAAATACTAATTTTTGTTGACGTGGATATTTGCAAGTATAGTCCGCTGTAGTGGTGGCGTTGTGGCCAGCGGCAGGCGATGCAGGTTGGCGGTGCGTTAATAACGACGGGCGGTCGGGCAGAGGCATCGGCAGATTTGCAAGCGACAGGTGGCAGACGACGGCAGGGCACAGGTGTGAGAGGCGGGTGGCAGGTAGGCGAGGGTAGCGATGGAGACGGTGGCTCAGAGTGGCGGAAGCAGCTGTGAACGGGTGTGAGTGGTGACGTCCGACGTCTAGGAACAATTGGCATAAGTGGGCGTTGATGTGGTGTAGTACCATATTATAGAAGGTTTCCTTTAAAAAGAAAACAACATTCTTTCTGTTTTAGGCAAAAACCTCGAAATAACTATTGCCGCTTTTACCCTCCATGGCGGAGCAGAATCATAAGGTGGGGTCACTAATGGGTGACATGTTGAAACCCTAAAAGTCAGGGAACCCTAAGGATGCTTTGATACCATTTATAGATTTAGGGTTTGCACAACAAAGGGATGAGCTATGGATAACCATGGAGTGTGGATGGAGAGAGAGAGAGAGAGAGAGAGAGAGAGAGAGAGAGAGAGAAAGTTATATTAACGTCTACAGAAGACCCCAAGGGCCTATGAGACCAAAAGTAATACAATGGTACCATGGATATACTGAGCCATGGAAAACTGAAAGGAAAAGTAAAATGAAAACATCTGACAGTACATGTGATCAACAGATGATCCTGTGTAGTGTGAGAAGTGTCCTCTCCTCATGTGCGAGACTCTACTTTGAGGCGGTGGGAGGATACCTTGAGTTGGCCGATCGTGATATGCATAGCATGTGACATGTGTATCTGTATGTATCTCGGGATCTCAAAGAATCCATCCTCGGAGAGTCTCAAGAAGTGATCTCTGTAGTACTCACACTTCTTACCAGTCTCTGACGGAGACACCCATGTTTGGTGTATGTGGAGCCTGAGTAGATCTAACCGGATGATCCGGTTGATCTCCTGTTGTGAGAGATCAAGGTAGGGGGAATCCAGGCTATACTGAAACGGGGAAAGACGGTCTATCTGTATGCCATGTGCATGAAACCACTCAACTACCCCTTAGAGTACCATGCATGTGTTGGTAATGGTGGCAGCGGTGTCGCTGAGGAGGAGGGCAGTCCAGCCCATCTCAAGCGCTCCCTCTCCCTCTTGCTTTATAATTGCAGAGAGGACTCTAGTGCTAGTGGTGAGATGCGATCTCTGTCAAGCGTGTATATATGTTGAATATAAGTGATAGTCTGAAAAAGGGCATCTGTAACTGGTGGGGCCACCTCAAACTCTGCATGTAGAATGTCATGTGGTACATATGTTTTACTCTTTATCATGTGTGACATCATCATCACTTGTAGCCTCTATATGCTTCTCCAGTGATCCTTCCCTAGGTAGTAGGCCTGGCCCCCAAAAGGCTGCACCATACATAGCCGCTGGTCGTACTAGTATCAAAGAGCTAGCACTTAGTGTGAGGTTCTTGGAAATGTGCTTGGAAATATTGTCTCTCCATATGGGCTAGGGAGGCATGCCCCCTCGCAAGTTGGTCGGTGGCAGTTGTGGTCATGCAGAACAAAGGGCCTGTAAAAGTGACTGAAACCGGCCTTTACAGCAAGAGTCCATGTGCTGTTCAGCCCCTCCAAGACCACACGTATTTGCTGCAGCCCTGGGTGTCGCTTGTGCTCTCTGGCAAGCTGCTATCCAAGGAGAAGCGCGCCACACACCACCACCTCGACTCCACCACCCTTCGCTTTATATCGAGGATGCATTTCAGTTCGCTTTTCTCCAAAAACTAAAAGCAATAGCAAAAGCACATCCTCCAAAGAAAACTTATTATTATTTTTTAATCATCCAAGGTTTTAAAACATTATAAACTTTAAAATCCCTTTTTGTCCCTTTCACACTTGGGCTGGCCACATATGGGTTTCCTTTTCAAATCCAAACGGATGCCATTCACACTGTCCATCCTGTGCCCGTGCCCGTGCTCACCTGCTTTCTGTCCAGAGAAAAACACAGGGTCGTAACATACCCCCCTCTTGAAAAATAGCAAGCGTCCTCGTTTGCACTTCTATAACACAGTAAGGCATCGTAAGAGCAAAGATTCCCCATATGACAAAAGCAATGCCCCTCCAGTGCATATGGGTGATGAAACAATCATCTTGGACAAAATAGCCACACTGTCACATCAGAGTGACAAACAACTCTTGCTTGTTCTTTCAGAACGTGCATCAAAAGTCTAAAACCAAGTGGAAACACGTAACTTGTGTTAGCCAAAAATAAAACCATGCATCATTCTATATATGACACACATATGCATGACACATATATACATTTGCAAACAATATGCTCTACCTACTCCAAAAATAACAGTCTCAGGGCTGCTCGCAAGCCTTACACCCATGGGCATTCCGCAAGACCCACGAGTGATGGTACAACATGAGCATATGAAAGCACTTAATGCATCCAAACAATACATCCACTAAGTACTTCCCACATATGTCTCATAGCCATCCCACAAGAGTCACACTCAGTGATGCATCCATGAACATATGTCTCATGGCCATCCCGCAAGAGTCACACTCAGTGATGCATCCATGAACATGATAAAGTACTTCCCACATATGTCTCATGGCCATCCCGCAAGAGTCACACTCAGTGATGCATCCATGTGCATCCATGAACATGATAAAGTACTTGATGTATCATACCAATATACATGCATCACACCACTCAATCCAGAGTATTACCCATGTATTCTCAAGGGTACCAGGATCCAATGGCACCATAATACAATAATACCTCAAAAAGTGTATGCATACATGCACAAATAGAGTTTGATCCATATATTCATGAACCAAACCAACTCTAGGACTGCTCGCAAGACTTAGCCCTTCATAGAGTCTCGAAGTGTTAGCTCAGGTTGCTGCAGACTTTGAGCTCAACCAAACCATGCCATTCCAAAGGAGACCAACTCCACAAATAGCATCATCTCAATATCCAATTGACCAACACCTTGGTCAAGAACAGCCAGAACCATACGACAAAGATCAATGTCCCAATCTTCCTCAGTCATACCTTAGTTCCAAAGGCAAAAACCATCCATAGTTGCAATTCTAGTTCATGGTGCGGCCGGCTGTGAACCATACCCAACTTTACCATCTCATGTGACTAGTACACAATATCATAGAAGTCCCATAAGCAGATGTACTGTCAGCCTCCAGTACCTTTGGGTGAATACAAAGATGTCACCAAGCGACTTCTAGATAACAACTGAGCGTGTTTGTAACAAGGGAGCGGAGGTGCTACCCCCCTCTTGAGCATCAGGTAATGCTCCAGACCCCTGCTCTGCTGAACCTGAATGAGCCGTAGCAAGAGTCGGCTCCAACTCAAAGGCATCAAGATAAAGCTGCAATACCTTAGGTGAATCTGCTAAGTCACCCTCCTCCATCCACTTCATATCCATCAGTGAATAGTTCTTGAACTTCACAAGATAGCGACGGGAAACTTTACCTTGTACCTTTCTTTCCTTGTGTGCCTGTATCTGCTCGGGAATAAGAACCTCATCAAGTTCCTCCACTTCCGACTGAGCCTCATCTGATACATCTTCAGGCACCCAAAACCTGCTTGCACTCCACCCAAGTGGTAAGCACAAGTCCCAATGAAGCATAGTAGATCACCACTGCTAAACATAGAAAGAAGCTGCTTTCCGGACCCATGAAGCTTCTGTGAAGATACCACCGGTGACAAAGTGTCGAAAGCCATAGCCTTCAACCCATCTTTTGCACCATAACACTTCAATTGCTTCTTGTTCTTGGCTGACTACTTCTGGTCCTTGTTGTCTTTTCTTTTGAGCTTCATTGTCTTTTCTCTTGAGCTTCATCTTTAGCTTTTGCTCTTCACCTCATATAGGCAAAGACACAATCTTGCACTACCTCTTGCACTTTCTTTTCACTTTCCACATGTTGAAGCTTTCGATGTGACAACCACGGGCTTGCCTCCTTGAGAAAGTCGACGATATCCCCGCAATGGAACCATGAAACCGGCCTTCAGAAATTTGACGGGCGGTGAAACAAACACTCGCACACAAAACACCTCAACACCCTTGAGGACCTGGAAAAAGAAAACAAATAGGGGGAGCTAGAGTGCTCCCGCAAACAATACAAGGACACCAATTGGCCCCAAAACGTAGTGGCGTCCCTTGCGATATTTCTTTACTTGATCAAATTTGAGTACAAAGTACAACTTGTAGAATCCTCCACCAATAGGATCCCTTATAGTTTCACCCACGACTTCCAATAGTTTCACCTAGGACTTCCAAAAGAGCACTCTCGTTATTACAGCGCAGCATACCATGGAGAAGGCACACCTGTACAACACCTCCCTGCTTGAAAAGGTCTTCTCCATCTCTACCATGGATCCCTCAAACCCTTTCCCAAACAGCAGCAGGCCTGTACCAAACCATATGTCCTTCCCTATAGTCACAGCTTGCATGTAACCTCGAGAAGACTACAACCTGTTCACACGAATCCAAAGACATGCTTTCCACATGAAACCAAAGACCTGTATCTGATAAACCAAAGACCTGTATCCCATAAACCGTAGGCCTTTTTCCTCAATACCAAAGTCCTGTTTCCTCTCGAAAAATCAATATCCTGTTTCCATGAGAAAGCCACAGATACACCATCTAATCATGGTGCCAAAACTAGGGTTGATTTCCATAGCAATACCCTGTGCTTTTCCATAACCCAGAGAGAGAGATAGAAGACGTGTCAAGCAACCCCTGAATACACATAAGTTCAAATCGAAGAGGAACACATCTCTTCCATGAACATCATCCCGTGTATATGTAGCTGGGTCTCTGTATCCAAATCTCTTCAACTGTGATGGCACTTCCAAGTTGAACGATCTTTGATCAGCCCCAAAGAACAATCCAACTGTCGAGTCATACTGCTTTCTTTCTTCCATACTAAGGCTGTCACGTCTCTCTCTCACAAGAGACCAGGTAGATCAGCCCACGAACCGAGAAGAAGAAGAGCTGAGTGAGGGGGAGAGAGAGAGAGAGAACAATATCCACGCACCAGGGCCTGCAATCCACGATGAGAGAGAGAGAGAGAGAGAGAGAGAGAGAGAGAGAGAGAGAGGGAGAGAGAGAAACTTCTCGGCTCTCAGCCCATGTGCACTTCCTGCAGCCCACATCCTTCCAAGGGAGAGAGGGCGTGAGAAACGCCTCCTGCAACCTAGTTTGCACATGCGCAGCATACAGCCTTGCAACCACCTTCCCTCCCAAAAAGCAAGCCTGTCCAAGATAATCTACTGCGCCTGTGTATGTTCCAGCGCTTCCTCGTGTGCCTGCAGTTCAGCCCTCCTGTGCCCGCCTGGCTTTTCACCAAGAAAGAGAGGTTAAACCCTGCGCTGCAGTTCTGTGTGTCGCTTGTAGGCCAACCTGCTTGTGTGCCAAGCGAGGAGGAGAGAGAGCGAAACTCTGCCTGCATCTCTGTGCACCACCTGTGCGCTTCTGCCTCTCCCACAGTCCGCCTGCAATCCAGCGTAAGTAGCCCGACCAGAAAAGGGAACCATGTAACTCCAGCTCGACTCTAGCAAGAGTCCATGTGTTGTTCAGCCCCTCCAAGACCACACATATTTGCTGCAGCCCTGGGTGTCGCTTGTGCTCTCTGGCAAGCTGCTATCCAAGGAGAAGCGTGCCAAACACCACCACCTCGACTCTACCACCCTTCGCTTTGTATCAAGGATGCGATTCAGTTTGCTTTTCTACAAAAACTAAAAGCAATAGCAAAAGCACATCCTCCAAAGAAAACTTATTATTATTTTTTACTCATCCAAGGTTTTAAAACCTTACAAACTTTAAAGTCCCTTTTTGTCCCTTTGACACTTGGGCTGGCCACATATGGGTTTCCGTTTCAAATCCAAACGGATGCCATTCACACTATCCATCCCGTGCCCGTGCCCACCTGCTTTCTGTCTAGAGAAAAACACAGGGTCGTAACAGTGACTACTAGGTATACATACTTCTGCACAATCTCCACTGGGGCATCTCTGTATATGAAAGAAAATTGTGAGGCGACTGCAGAAGATGTGTTGAAGACCATAACCTTGATTTTGCCCAAATTGACCGTAAGGTCTCTCTCCCCGCAAAATCTGTCCAATGCATTTAAATGTTTCTATAAACCCTCTGCTGAATCAGAGATCAAGACAATGTTGTCAACATACAGCAATATGGGCACTACTGTCTGAGCCAATGGTGAACCTCTACCTCCGAAACTATCCACAAATACTGCAATCTCATCAATGTATAGGCCAAAGAATGTAGGTGAGAGTGGGCAGCCTTGCTTAACCCTCCCGAGGTCCCACCAGGTGCACGTACTCGGCCGTGTACTGCCTCATATAGTGCCATCACACCCCATATCATCTCATGTGAGAACTAGAGCTTCTGCAAGCGTCCTATGAGACGGGATCAAGAGACGGAGTCAAGGGCTTTGCGGAAATCCACAAAGCAGCAATACACATGTCTCTTTGAGGACCTCGCCTCCTCTATGATTGCTCGTAAAGTAAAGATATGGTCCAGCGTTGAGAAGTTTCTCCTGAAGCCTGCTTGGCTTGATGCTATGTTTCCCATCCTCTCTGCCATAGAGCTCATCATGTCCTCCAGTACTAGTCCATAGATTTTGGCCATTGTGTGACCAATCATGATAGTCCTGTAGTACTTGGGTCCGTGGGGTCTCTTGCTTTGTGGATGGGGACAATGGTGTTGGTAGTCCAGGAGGGTGGGAAGCCTTCAGAGAGTGCTCTGTTAAAAAGATTGGCAAGAATGGGAGCCAATACGTGGTGCCTATGGGCAAAATATTCAGCGCGTAGATCCTCATGATCTTTTGCTGTCCCATTATGCAGCTTTTTAAGAGCCCTAGTGACATTGGGGGAATCAAAGAGATAAGATGATATAGGCCGAGGGATGCGTGACATTTGTGGTATAGGTTGGTTTGACACATCATACAACTGTTGTGCATAGGCTTACCAAAGGCTAGGATCTGTGATAGGTGGAGGTGCTCTTTTTTCTTCAAGAATGTGCCAAGCTTCTGAGTTGTCCTTGCTCAAAAAGAGCTCTGAGAGAGAGAGAGAGAGAGAGAGAGAGAAGAGAGAGAAAGATATATTAACGTCTATAAGACAAAGTGGCCTTTGAGACAAAAGTACCAGTACATCTAAAACTCAAGGAAACTAAATGTCCCGAGTAGAAAACGAACAGCATAAACTGAAAAACAACTAGCTATAACATGTGGCCAAAGAGGAACTAGTGGCTTGATACAACTGCCAGAAAAAGGCATATCTGATAAAAGTGTGGAACTGTAAAAATGGTAGGCTATGGGAAGCAGCTGAGATAGACTCATCCCATAATGTCTCGCATAGGTCGATCCCTCATAGATAGGTTGAAGCGCCGAGGTTGTGCCGCACGACGTCGTGCCAATATTGCCTGTATTGTGTGATAATGTCTCGCCTAGTGCCGCGGCCTAGCGATTGTACGATTATATGTTGAACAATCGCACTGTATTGTTCTCCAAGTGGGTTTAGGGATTGACCATAACACCTAAGGCCGGGAGATTGACCCACATAGCTCGTGCCTGACATGTCTGGGATTGGGGCTTACAATGGGGCCATGGCATATGACAAATATTTCTAAAAAGGGTATTAATGCTGTATAATATTTTACTTTGAATGCTGAGCCAGTGTGTCACATAGCACCGTAGTGTAGGGCACATGTGACATATAGGCTTAAAAGCCTTATCTTTGACACAATGGAAGTGGCTATTGGAGGGATTCCATCACTATCCCAATAACACCACCTATCACCGGGAGGAGAGGAAGGTGTTCCTTCTTGAGACCAAGAAAGCAAATTGTCACGGGAAAGCCAGAGACGCCAGACAGAGGGTCGGATGCTGGGTTTTAGCCATGTTGCCACCTCGCAAATGAGGCTTAGGCCATAGGCAATGCGAGGGGACTCAGCTACATGACTTTTTTTGATGTTGTAGGCGAATCAAACTCTACGTGGTAGTATCTACGCCCCAAGGGATGAATATCAGTGATCTTTCTAGGCTCACCGAGAAGGCTTGCTTGCAAACAGGTCAGGAAGCCAAGCACGAAGGGAAGATTTTATGTTGTTGCATTGTGGATTTTTATAAAGCTGTTGACATAGTCCCATGAACTCAATTGATCATGAGATCGAGGCAGCTAGATGTGGAAGAGCTAGTTATATGGGTCACTATGGCACTATATGAGCAAGTCACTTGTAATGTCCGCATGCTTGAGGGGCTCTTAGAGGAGATTGAATAGTTAACTTGTAAAGTCTGCACACTGGAGGGGCTCTTAGAGAAGCTTCATTTCACTATCTGAGTGAAACGGGGATCCCTACACTCTTTGGACTTCACATGGATGAATTGACTGATTTTGTTGATTTTGGAGGGGTTGGATGTACATTAGTAGAGACAGTGATCTCTACCCTTTTTATGCAGATGATGTGGTACTCTTGTTACTCTCTCAAGAGGGGTTGCAACACCATTTAGATGCCTCACATAAGTTTTTCCGTGACAAAGACCTTACAGTTAACCTTGGTAAATGTAACATGATTGCAGAAGCTGAATGGAGTAATTCTTAGAAAAATTATGCCAATTAAACTTGACAAACTCACAAAAGAGAAGACTATGTAGACCTACAGTACTAAATATTTCCAAATCAAGAATATATTTAGTGATATCACCAATCCAAATGCAGATTTGTACCATGCAAGTTGTGCAGAAGGCCACAATGCATGACCAAGTGCTGGTTTTGCTGTCCTCTGAGAAATGCTGAGGAAAACAGCCTTCTGGAGGTACTTGATGCTCTGCTTGCATCGAAGAGGATCGGGCTCAGCAAATGCTAGTTTACACCTGACTCCAATTGCTTGGGGAGTAATAGATCGAGGTATAAATTGAGAAAAATGTATCGTGTTCAACTTGTGTCCCATCCATTGGTGCATTTCCTTGGGCACTTTTAGGCAGCTATTGGGCTGCTAAATCCACCCCAATCAGTCCATACTCGCCCTTGGATCTTTCCCTCCTGACATGAGTTCTGCCATGATAGAGGCTGTTACCCTTGGCAAAACCAAGGTTATGGTCTTCACACTAGCCGTGGTCATTTTGTTCAACGGGGTGTGCCGTGACAGACTCAACCACGTATCCAAGAGATAAAGATATAGAGAGAGGGGGGAGAGAGAGAAGGGATTAGGGAACTTTGCACAGTACAACACACTGAGCGGGGAACATGCCTTGGCCCCTTTCACGAATTTATTCAGGAACAATCCATGGGCACGCTGGACATGATAAATATATCAATGAGTACAAAAGCAAACAAATATGTTGATGTAGAAACCCAAGTTGGAGTCGATGTCGAGGCACAAGATCTCTGATGCCGAGCACACCACGGGGATGACCCACAAGAATCTCTCCCCGGGCTAGTACCAGATCCAAGAAACTCCAAGCTTGTACACAAAGTACACAGGAGATGTGTGTAGATGGAGGAGTATATGCTGACCGACTATGGATTCTGTTGCCTAAACTGGAATAGAGGCAATCCTACAAGTAGGCTTGAACAACGGTGTATTATCCAGGGTTGTTTCCACGTAGTTGAATGGCACAGATATCCAATGATAGCGGCCAAGTGGAGATTCCTCAACAATATAGCAGGTAGGTGGCAAGTGGCATACGGGCGCACATGTGATCCAGCAACAGATGGCAATACTGTTCAGAAGGTACAAACAGAGCTTTAGGTGGCAGCAGGTGGTTCAGTCAGCGGCTGCTTCTCTGTTTCAGATGGCGTAAACAGCACAGAGGCAGCGTTTGGCAATAGTCAGGTGGCAGCAGCAGCAGCCTAGGCGGCAGTTCAGTCTTGTAAAATGGCGCTGGAGGTAGGTGTACAGAGTGCTGGAGGTTCTACGCAGAAGGCGGCCGAAGCTGGCAGCGCTGGCTGAAGCTGGAGCCTGGTGTAGGCGATGGTTGAAGCCGCTGGCTGCTCTGGCTAAGCAGTAGGTAGAGGTGGATCAAGTTGCTGAGGTTTTGGCGGAGGCAGGCTATTGCGCACAGCTCCAACAGTAAGCGGCATAGGACTCCAACAGCAGATATGATAGTGACAGGGGGCTGCAGCATCTCACAAGCGGTGCACTGATGATAAGTGGCTGGCGGCGGTAGAAGAAACTCCTCGTTCAAAATATACGTGATGATGATGATGTTTCGCACTCTCCCACGATCTTGATGATGATAATGAAGTAGATGATGATCTTCAAGCTCCTTCAATGATCTTGCTCCCAATGCTACAAGAGAGGTACAAGGGCCTTTTAATACTTAAAGGGGGCCCTGCTTTTTGCCAAAAGCTTATCCATGCTTTTGCTTTTTCCTTTTACTCTTTGGTTTTCCCTTTTTTGCTTTTTAATAAAATATTACTCAACTTTTGTCATAGTTCTTTAGCTTTGCTTTTCTAACTCTAGGGCCTTGCTTTTTGGCCCTAGACTTGCTTTTTGAAAAAGCGGCTTTTTGCTTTTTCGTTTGGCTCAGTCTCCTCTTGCCTAGCTCGTAGTCAACCTAGTTTGACTTTTTGCTTTTCTTTGCTTTTCTTTGCTTTTTGACCAAGCTTGATGCTTTTTCTTGAGCAAACTTTACGGTCCCTATCTCCATGCCTTCTTTCACATGTCTGGTGTCCAAGCAAGGGTTCATCATGTGAAATAGAGCTAGGAGGGCCAAATAGTTGCATTTCCTCCCTCTTACATCACAATTGTCCTCAATTGCAGATTGCAAGTGTTCCAAGTTGTGATATGTTCCAACTTCCAGTACTAGCCATGTGGAGTGAGCTTGTGCATTTGGTCTTTCTCCATATTTGTGGTGTCATCTGCTCATCTGGCCTATGCCTTTTCTTTAACCAATAGCTTTGTATTTGATGGTACTTCTCGAGGGTCTGTCACATGTTTTAGATAAAATAAATGAATACTTACCTGTTGCAAAAACTAGACACAAGCTAATCAACAAACAAGTATGCATTATTCGTGTCTATTGGGTAGTTTGGAGCCCAGTGGACTATCACATGCCATAAATCCAAGCATAAAAAACAACACAAATTCAAAGAAATTCAAACATACATTAGTACGCAGTGCACAAGCAATTATCCTCCTGTTCATGGATTGTCTTGTCTGGTTTCATCGAAAACCGTGCTCAGCTATTTGGCTCCCGAGGGAAACCACTTAGTGTTGGGTGTTGGACTAACACACTCACACACACAAACCTGCACATTAGGGTTAGGTGCAGGGTAGAGAAGCTCACACACAGAAATGAGAGAGAGAGAGAGAGAGAGAGAGAGAGAGAGAGAGAGAGAGAGAGAGAGAGAGAGAGAGCCAAAAGTGTGGTATCCACAAAATGCAAGTCAACCCTTGCATGTGTGCCACATCCATATAATATAGAAGTACAAAATATTATATGTTAGAGTGTCCTTTCACACTTGATGTCCAAGGGGAAAAACCACATGGGAAAAAGTGCCCTTGGTTAAGCCCAGTTCACACATAGCACTACCATAAGTGAGCATATGCCTACAAATCCCCCCTGTAGTGGAAGTGTGAACCTGTACAAGGTAGCAGATCACTCTCTGTATGAGAGTAAGCCCAAAGCTTTGCGAAAAGCTTCAAACTTTTCTCGAGGTAAAGCCTTTGTGAATAGATCTGCAACATTATCCTGTGTAGGGCAATAAGATAAACTGATCTCCCCTGCATGTAGCCTCTCTTTGACATAGTGATAATGAATCTCTATGTGCTTGGTACGTGCATGAAATACTGGATTTCGTGCCACGGCCATAGCACTCTGGCTATCAGTGAGAATGGTGGTGGGTGTCTGCTGACACTGACGAAGATCAGCCAATAGTCTCCTCAACCATACACAATCTACTGTAGCTGTAAAGACTGCCCTGTACTCAGCCTCACAAGTAGATGTAGCAACAGTGGGTTGCTTTTTACTCAACCAAGATATGCATGAGCTGCCAAGAAAAAAACAATTCCCACTGGTGGATTGCCTGGTATCATAATCACCAGCCCAATCTGAATCACTGTATGCATAAAGCTGCAAGCTGTCCCCCCTGGGATAGAACAAACCAAGATCCAAGGTACCCTTAAGATAACGAAAAATGCGTTTGACTGCTTGCCAATGCTTTGTGCCTGGGCTGTGCATGAATTTGCTCAACAAAGACAACCCAAAAGATATGTCTGGCCTGGTGTTACACAAGTAAATGAGGCATCCCATTGCCTGGTTGTAAATGCTGGCCTCAAAAGGCTCTCCAATATCATGCATAGTAAGCCGTACACCTGGTTCTACCGGAGTAGAAATGGGATTACATTCATCCATGTGAAACCTTTTTAGCAAACTTTTTATGTACTTAGTTTGCTGCATAACAATGCCATCATCTGTATGCATAAACCGGATGCCGAGATAGTAGTGTAAAGGCCCCAAATCTGACATATCAAATTCAGCTTTCAAATCAGATTTGAAATCTGAAATTTGTGCTTTGCTAGTACCTGTAATGAGCACGTCATCTACATACAAGATGACTATGAGAATATCGGCATCGGTTTTCTTCACATACAATGTGCTTTCAGCTGGACTATTCTCATAACCTTGGCTGGTTAGATGAGCATGTATCTTATCATACCAAGCTCTTGGAGCTTGCTTTAACCCATACAATGCTTTGTGCAACCTGCATACTTTATGTTCCTCACCAGGAACTACAAAACCAATGGGCTGATTTACATATACTTCCTCCTGTAAATCCCCATTTAAGAATGCAGTTTTGATATCCAATTGATGCACTTTCCATCCTTTATGGGCAGCCAATGCAATCACAGATCTTATTGTGGTCATTCTCGAAGTAGGAGCAAAAGTCTCTTCATAATCTATTCCCTTTTTTTGGGAGTAGCCTTTACCCACAAGTCTTGCTTTGTACCTGTCAATAGTACCATCAGACTTTCTTTTGACTTTGTACACCCACTTTGTTCCAATTACATGCTTGCCTTTAGGCAATTCCACAAGATCCCATGTATTATTCTTCATGATAGAAGAAATTTCAGCTTGCATAGCTTGCAACCAATGCTCATTCTCATGTGCTTCTTCATAAGAAGAAGGCTCTTCTGAATCAAAGAGACCACCCATTGCGAATGCAGACTCCCCACGATGTACATTCAAAGCACGGCTGGAACTAGCCCTTGTTCTACCTGTGAGTGGAGCTGCAAGTTTGCTTTCTTGCAAAGTTTTCAGCAACCATCTTGGCACTGACTTGGCTGTGTGTATGGCTGTTTGCTCTTCCCTGACAAGATCTTCCACTTCTTCCACAGAAGGGGGCTGAATGGCTGGCTGGTCCACATGTTCTACACGTGGATTCTCTTGTGTAGGGGCTGGCTGATCTGAATCCCTCCTAATTGCAATGGGTAAAAGTCCATCAAACATGTCCTGTATGCTTGTATCATTGCTTTTATACAAGCTGACCATGGGCTGTTCTGAATTTTCAGCAAATACCACATCTCTACTCACAAAAATCCTTCGTGTAGTTGGATTATAAAGACGGTATCCTTTGCTCTCATTGCTGTAGCCCACAAAAATGCATTTAATTGCTTTGTCATCAAGCTTTGTTCGGAGTTGTTCTGGCACATGTGCATATGCCAAACACCCAAATGTACGCATATAATCCACTGTAGGCTTTCGGCTATACCAAGCCTCAAATGGTGTTATGGTTTTCAAAGCTTTTGTTGGACACCTGTTCAACACACGAGTTGCACACATTATAGCTTCCATCCAAAATTTGTGAGGCAACTTTTGTGCTTTCACCATGCATCTTGCCATCTCCATGAGAGATCTTTTTTTCCTCTCAGCTACACCATTCTGCTGCGGTGTATAAGGCACAGTACATTGGTGTTTGATGCCCTTTTGTAGCATATAATCCTTGAATGCATTTGACATGTATTCTCCACCTCTATCTGAGCGGAGTGTTTGGACTTTACATGCACACATATTTTCAGCCATTGCTACAAAGTGTCGAAAGCATGTAAACACATCTTCTTTTGCTTTCAAAGGGTAAGCCGAAGCAAACCTGGAGTAGTCATCAATGAATGTGACAAAGTAAAGATGCCCCCCTATGGATGGTGTCCGCATTGGGCCACATACATCACTATGTATGAGCTATAATTTACTTTCAGCTCTAACAGCTCCATCTTTGGGGAATGGTTTCCGTTGCATCTTTCCCAAAATACACCCCTCACATACATGTCTTGGCGGAGACTCAAGAGGCGGCATATTATCAACCATATGATGCTTCTGCAAAAGCATCAAACTCTGAAAATTTACATGCCCAAAACGAGCATGCCATAGCTCTGCATCATGCATAGCAGGAGTGTGGACAGCCACTGTATTTGCATCATAAGTGCGCTTGTCATAGCTGTCCAGCTTATACAAGCCTTTGTATCGTGTTCCAGAAGTGACTATTTCATAACCCTTTGATGGGTCTTTTACCAAACACTTCCCATCTTCAAATTCAACCTTTAAACCTTGGTCGTTTATGGCTGAGACGGAGAGCAGATTTTTCTTTATCCCTGGAACATACAATACATTTTTCATACATATATTGGCACCATTGGCTGCAATAAGTATGACATTACCAATTCCCTTTATTGGATATGTGGTATGATCTGTACAGATATAGTGCGGCCATTTGAAGCATAAACCAAGTGCTGAAATACATCTTTGCATGAAGTGATGTGGCTCGAAGTTTCACCACTAGAAGAGGGCTGTCCATGACCAGCCTTGCTAGACTGTTGTCCCCCATGCTTAAAGCTCTTTGCTTTACCCTTATCCTTGGCTGTAAATGCCTTTTCTCCACCACGGTTGCTCGATATGTTTGCTCTTGTTTGCTCTTCCTGCAAGAGTAAACCCACGAGCTCTTCAAAAGTGACGGGATCACCACCTCCTCTGATCGAGAGGTTGAGAGAGGGGTGAAAGCCCAAGTAGGAAGGCGGTAAAGAATGAAGAGTGTTGGTGACCATCTGTCTGTCTGGGATAACCTCATCAATGTTGAGCAATTGTTCCTGCAAATCTTTCACTTTGGTGAGATGATCTGCCATGGAGTCACCCTCATCCATAGAAAGAAGATCCAATTGCCTCTTCAAGTAGGTAACTCTTGCCTCGTTGCGTACCTGATACATTGCTTCCAATGTGTCCCATGCAAGCTTCGATGTCTTGCACGAACGAATGTGCGGAATAATAGTCCTTTTCACTGAAAGGGCTATCAATGACATGGCCTGTGCATCTCTAGAGTCCCATCTCTTCTGCTCTTGTGTGGGAGCAGGATCTACATCAGGAGCTCTTTGAGCACCTCCCCTTTGAGGCGTGGCTGGCTGTATGGTAAGTGGGCGTGTGTCATCACCACACACGATGCCCCAAAGCCCTTTGGCTACCAGCAAATTACGGATCATAAAACTCCAGAGGGAGTAGTTAGATCCATCCAGCTTGTCCTCCTGGGTGAGCACACCAAATACATCTGTAGCATTTTGTGCCATGTCAACAAAATATATCTGCAAGCAAACCAAGCACCAATGTGCACTGCCAGGCAACCAAATGTCCTGTGCAAATGTATGCCTGCAAACCAAAGCAAGTGTAAACCTGCACCAAATTGTCCAATTACACCCAATGTGTATACATACGTGACAAATCGCAGCTGTAATGCCCAATTACATGCTCCAATCAGAATATCCCCAATTTTTATGCACTCCAATCGCTTCAATGTGCATCTAATTGGCCAATTTTCACAAAAACCCCAAATTTTTGCAAGTGAAAGAGGTTCAATTTGCCAATTTTGACCTCAATTTTGAAAACCCCCAAATTTTTGCAAATTAGAGAGGTTCAATTTGCTGATTTTGACCTCAATTTCAAAAACCCCCAAATTTCATCTGCAATTTTCCTTTCAATCTGACTTGCACAGCATTCATTGTCTGCAAAATCGGCATATGACCTGCACTGCAATGGCTGCAGATTTTGTATTTGGGTTTGATAAAAAATTTTGACAGAGAAATACCTTCAGACAAGGGCAGCAGGCTTGGAGCAGACAGTTGAGTAGGGGGAGCCAGCAGAGCTGGAGACTCAACGATGAGGAAGACTCAAAGCTGCAAATGTCGAGAGTCGTTGCAGATGGAGACTCAACTAGCTGCAGGCGAGTGCGTGAACCGGGTAGCTGGCAGCCAGGTGGAACAGGGTACGCGTAGCTGCAGGTGTCGAGGAGGCCTGCAGAGCGTGGGCGTGGAGCAGTCGAAGTCGCTGGTGTCGGACCAGCCAGAGAGCATTGGAGCTGCAGGCAGGTCGCTGGCTCTAGCGAACGGAACTTCGAAACGGCGGGCGTAGCAAACGGAACTTCGGAACGGCGGGCGAGCGAGTCGGCGAACGGCGACGGCCTGAACGGAGACACCGGACGTGGTCGGCCGGAACGGAACGTCGACGGGGTCGAGCCGGAGCAGACGGCTGGAACGGAACGTCGACGGTGGTGTGCTGGAACGGAATGTTGGTAAGCGTCGGCGGGTCTGGGCAGCCGGCTGGGGCGCGGACGGAAGAACGGCGGGCGTTGACGGAAGAACCGCGGCTGTAGGTGGCGGCGCCGCCCACGAGCTGGGCGGTGGTGGTGGGCTCCCCACTAGTGCCGCCCGTTTCTGGCGGCCGGACGGTGGAGCAGCGACAGACCTGTCGAACGGAAATTCGCAGTCGACGGAATTTTGCAATTTTTTCTGCAGATTCTGCACAGCCACCACTCTAGGGCCAGCTCCCAGCTCTGATACCAAATGTTGGGTGTTGGACTCACACACTCACACACACAAACCTGCACATTAGGGTCAGGTGCAGGGTAGAGAAGCTCACACACAGAAATGAGAGAGAGAGAGAGAGAGAGAGAGAGAGAGAGAGAGAGAGAGAGAGAGAGCCAAAAGTGTGGTATCCACAAAATGCAAGTCAACCCTTGCATGTGTGCCACATCCATATAATATAGAAGTACAAAATATTATATGTTAAGAGTGTCCTTTCACACTTGATGTCCAAGGGGAAAAACCACATGGGAAAAAGTGCCCTTGGTTAAGCCCTGTTCACACATAGCACTACCATAAGTGAGCATATGCCTACACTTAGATTATTCTCAAGGCCATCTGGTCACTAGGACCGTGCGAGAGTTCATCAATAGTCATCTGGGCCATTTGGTTGCATTGATCGCCCAACTATGAAATCCAATACAATCATCTGGGCCATCTGGTCGCAATGATCGCTTAACTGTGAAATCCAATACAATTATCTAGGCGATTTGGTCGCAATTACCGCCGGAATGAGAAATCCAATACAGTCATCTGGGCCATTTGGTCACAATGACCACCCGACTGTGAAGTCCAAGATATTTGGCATCGTTGCCATCCAATGAGTCATGTGGCATCGTCGCTACCCAAATACAAATCTTGCTCCTTGGGCTATCGGACATCGTTGCCACCCAAACTAGAGCATGTCCATGTAACCATTTTATAAGCAGAATAATGATCAATTCCAGTCCAATTATACAATGAAGAGGGCTAGAGGTACAATTGGATGGCATCGTCGCTACCCAAATACAAGTCTTGCTCCTTGGGCTGTCGGACATCGTTGCCACCCAAACTAGAGCATGTCCATGTAACCATTTTATAAGCAGAATAATGATCAATTCCAATCCAATTATACAATGAAGAGGTCACAAGACGTCTATGCCTGTATACTTAGAAATATATCTGCACCAACCACTTCCTCATAAGCTCGAAGTATATCTGAATAGTCCTTGAAGTACTCCTTTGACATCCATTTCGCATCCCGTAGCGAATAATTCTCATAGAATGAAACTCAAGCTGTTCTGGCTCTTCCACCCCCGGTGGATGCTCCAATACAGGCTCCTCTTGGGGTAACCCTGTAAATGGTTTCAATAAACTGTCATGGAAGGCATTATGTATCCTCTATTGATCTGAAAGGTTCAACCGATAATATACATGGTTGATCTTTTTGGTAACCTGAAAAGGTCCATATATCATCATTCGCTGACTTTGGTAATCCAAAGATCAAATCCATAGCAATACTCTCCCATAGAACAGTCAATGGGTGCAATAATCTTGTTAGCTTTTGCTGATCGAACTTGACCTTCTGTGACAGACCTAACATTCTAGAATATATAGCTTAATGTCCTTTCTGCTAGGCCAGCAGATACTCCCAAACTTGAGTTGTAGTCATTTTTGGCATCAAAATCCTGTCTCACATAGACGGGTTTGCATCATAAGATAACCCCCTTTTTGATGACATAAAAAGTCGGCAAATCTTCATTTTGCAATCTGTTCCAAAACATCTTTGAAATCCTCTTTGGTAGCATAAAGATTCCTCATCAAAGTGAAATCCATATGGTAACCCATAGAAATGGCTCAGGGGTCTCCAAGATAATGCATCTACTACCTTCTTGTCTTTGACGTTCATAGGCCACAGTATGGCCTTCTTGGTTCAAGACTGCTTCTAATGCAATCTTCATCATGCTCAACTACAGAAAGATCTAGAATAACCAACATTGGTCCTTTGCTAGCATAAAGTTTCAATACCTTAAAGAATTCTGTTTCAACTTTAATCCACAAAGATCCCACGACTTTCTTTGTCAAAACTTGCAATGGTCTAGCATCCATTGCAAACAACTTGATGAATTTTGTGGCATCATGTTAATCTGATGATCTTTTGGTCTCCTTGTCTTCTTGCTTGACCTGAAGAGGCTTGTACTAAGATAGCAGGCCTAGGAATGGCCTCCCTGGTTTCCTCCACGAGAAATGAGCTTCATCTCCTTCGGCTTTGGTGGCTCCAGCTTTGATGAAATCTTCAGACATTTGAGTCCTTCTTTGGTCCTGTAACCTCCCTTCTCCAAAAAAGGAATTCTGTCTCTAAGAAGTCCTCTGAATTGTTGAAAGTCATAGTACTCTTTTGATGATATGGCCATGGTTTCATGAGTAATTGATCGATGGCCTAGGTTCCCATCTTGAAGTCATGGATCGGCCTCATAGTTGTTCACTTCATTAGGTCCTTGGTCTCCCTTTGCTCTTGACATGGCTCTGTCACCCCAAGAAAGATTTCTTCAAGAGAAATCTTGTTTCGATACCACTGTAAGCCCAGCGGGGCGTGCCGTGCCGTGCTGTGACAGACGCAACCACGTATCCAAGAGATAAAGATATAGAGAGGAGGGAGAGAGAGAAGGGATTAGGGAACTTTGCACAGTACACCACATTGAGCATGGAACTTGCCTTGCCCCTTTTTAGGAATTTATTCAGGAACAATCCATGGGCATGTTGGTGAGGATCAATACATCAATGAGTTGGCGGATCAGGTGGCTAAGGTTTTGGTGGAGCTAGGCTGTTGCGTACAGCTCCAACAGTAAGCGGTACAGGACTCCAACAGCAGGTATGATAGTGACAGGGGGCTGCAGCAGCTCACAAGCAGTGCACAGATGATAAGTGGCTGGCGGTGGTAGAAGAAACTCCTCGTTCAAAATATACTTGATGATGATGATGTTCTCGCACTCTCCCACGATCTTGATGATGATGATGAAGTAGATGATCTTTGAGCTCCTCAATGATCTTGCTCCCGATGCTCCAAGACAAGTACAAGCCTTTTTTTACTTGAAGAGGGCCCTGCTTTTTGCCAAAAGCTTATCCATGCTTTTGCTTTTGCCTTTTACTCTTTGCATTCCCTTTTTTGTTTTTTAATAAAATATTACTCAACTTTTGTCACAGTTCCTTAGCTTTCCCTTTTTTTTTTCCCCGGGAAAAATATCCTTCTATTAGTCAATGAAAAACAGCCAGAAAGGGCTAGATACAACCACGAAGGGCTAGATACAAACTCACCACATATACGGGGCGGGATTAGCTTTGCTTTTCTAACTTCGGGCCTTGCTTTTTGGCCCTAGACCCGCTTTTGCGGCTTTTTGCTTTTTCATTCGGCTCCTCTTGCCAGAAATGTTCCTGGCTTGCAGTCAACGCAGTTTGCCTTTTTGCCTTTCTTTGCTTTTTGACCAAGACTGATGCTTTTTCTTGAGCAAACTTTATGGTCCTTGTCCCCATGTCTTCTTCCACCCGTCTGTTGTCCGGGCAAGGGTTCCATCATGTGAAATAGAACTAGGAGGGCCAAATAGTTACATAGAGACAGGCTGAGAGGTGGATCTCACAAGGGAATGATTCTGAAGAGAGCTTGGGATATCAGTACACAGTAGGTGGACATAGAGGAGCATGTTTTACCCCATTGTTCGAGCATGCTTCACCCCATTATTCAGCAGAACATGAGATTCAAGGGCGCTATCATTGTTTGTTTAGGAAGGGGTTCGGTTCTTTACGGAGAGTCATTGTGTATGAGGACCAGAGATGTGTGGCCTGCTTATGTGCATGAGGTTCGTAGGCATAGGGAGTGTCTCTTGAAAAAGCATAGTTGCATGTTGAACTGTGGAAACTCATGTTACACCAACTCTTTGCTGATTGGGAAACGGTTTTCTTTACTGCAGATTCCTGTGCGACCTTTCAGGCACGACGAATATGAGAGGTTCATCCGGGCAGCATACCCATACTATAGTGCATGCTTTTCAATGGTATGGTCCATCGTCTTTTTTGTCAACATGGTTGAACGCCAGTTTTTTTTCAATTCAGAGTGTTTCTTACTTGGTCTTTTGCTTGCAGATGTTTGGTTTCTTTGTTTTTGGAGTCCTGTTTCTTTATCACAAGTGATCATCATTGCGGTCTAGTCAATTGTGCTGAGGTGTCTTTGGCGACAGTCACTCAAGAGTGGAACTGCCCAATCCGTCATGTCCCCACTGCTGGAACACTTTACAAGAGACTGTCAAAGCAATTCTGCAACTTAAATGTTTTTTTCCCTTAAAAATCAGGTCAAATTTTTCGAGTGAAATAGTTGTTTAGTAACATCACTACACCCAAGAAAATTATTGGGGCTCTATGATGCAACAGAAATTGGCAGGCTGCCATGTAAAGGTAGTCTGCCTAATGAAAAGCTTTGACTGGATGTACAACAACTGTTTTAAGGTTGCAACCAGAACACACACAATTGATGGATCACGTCTTGCTAGAATTTGTGGATGTGAACTGTAGTTTTTATCTTTCATTTGAAGACTCGCACTAAGAGAATGCACACACTCAGAGGGTGCAATTGCCATAATTGCATACCAGCTACCCTCTGTGTGTATGCTTTCTAGTGGTAGCCATCTATAACGGTTGAGTCTACCCTTCACCTCTGAAACTTTGGATCACAAGAAGACATGCCTTGCCATTACATGTTAAGAGCTTGAGGAAAGCTTTACCGAGAAGGGTGGCACGTGTGGAAGTAAGAGTAAATATTATGATCAAACAACAGGCACGTTGTGTTTTGGGGAATGCTTTGCATGCAAATGTTGACTGTGGCTTGTGTGACCTATGTAAGCATTTCGTATCTGATGCCATGACATGGCCATCTGCTGCTAGTTGGTTATATTAGGTTGCTCGAAGTAATCTTTTACGATTGATTGCTAATGCTACAAATCATAAAACAGAACTTTGCTCCGGTTTGTTGTGTCCGAGAATAGGCAACATCAATTGTAAGCAATACTTGCATTCCTAAACAGATCTTTTGTTTTATGGAGGCCTGTGTTTTGTTGAGTAATATCTGTAGCTGCAAGCCTTTGCATGGTTCTAACTAGATAATTCTAGTCCATGTATTGGGATAGCTGTAAGATTGAGCAGTACTGATTTGTCGTTTGTATTTTTACTTAATCTGGTTATTAGGAAGACAATTCACGAATCCATGTTTCATTTTTGTGTCGGAAGGGAATTTTTTAAGATGTCATTCGAATTCGTATATGAACATAAATGGGTGCAACAGTTGCCTGATTTGTAAGTGTGACATATTCAAATAATTTTGTGAAAAAATGCAATTAAAAAGTGATTGATTTTCTCGTTCTTATATGCGTGGATTGGTTTCCTTTGCAAAATCTGAAATCCTGATTGGTAGAGATCTCATACCATAGTATCACATCAATATTACCAAAGGCATTTTTATGTTGTCATTTCTTTGGCCCATGGAAAATCTCAACAGACCCAGCTTGGAAGACATCTGACATTCCCTTTCCCCATCAAATGCGATGGATGCACAAAATGGATGTGTTCTGATGGCCCACGATGCGATGTGTTTAGGTAGTCCGCAATGTAAATTGAGTGAGAAGACAACGTTTTAAACTCTGTAATTGGGCATCTGCTTTTGAAACTATGCCATAGATAGCTCTACAATTATGTAATCTTGCTTTAGCCTTATAGTATGATGGGACACATGATGATGGCATGTCGTCCGTCTTTATCATGCACATCACACACTAAGCATGCATGTGGCATGCACATGCGCACGCACACATGCACATACATGGGAGTTTATATGTTGGTTGTCTACGAGGAGAGTTGACATAGGATTGCTAATGTTGAGTCTCCTTGTAGCCAACCGACACCCCTCCCTCATGTTAATCCTTCTCTTATCCATATATGAACAAGCCAAGTCCGGAGACAGAGATAATAAGCTCAAGGTAGTTGTAAGAGAGAGAATTGGGCACATCAAGATGGAAGCCACAACTTAAGCTGAGCGGGTGGTCCTTCAAATTCATGTGGGAGTTTTGATTGAAGGGTAGTTGATTACAAATCATGGGAGCAGATATCCACACAAACACTGATCATTGAATGGAAGCGTACACAATCTTTATCACCATGTAGTTATCATATATGTTCAACTCAAGAGCTTACCTTAGCCTTGTTGAAGCATATGTTGTTGGGTCTTGCCTTCGAGCCGCAAATGCAACTTTGCATTGTAGGTATGTACATTGGCTCATTCGTCGTGTCCTCACTCTGTTGTCACACTGAAATGCTCTTTGCCAAAGGGGTGAAGGAAGAGCTCTCAATGCCTAGATGAAGGCAAGAAGAGGTGGTCCTTTGCAATGGTTCTCTCACACAAAAAACAGGAAAAGAAGAAGCTAATGCAAGAGGGGAACTTACAATCACCTATTCAAACAAGCATTCATCAAGCACATAAAAATACAATAGCATGCAAGCAAACAAGAAGAGGGAAGAAGGAGAGCTCACAACAAAACTATTCGATGCAAGGTGAAGCTTTGGGCAACTCTGATGGTCGAGGTGGCATGGAAAGTGATAGGTGATGTAGAGGTTTTTCATGCTCGGGCCTTTGTTAGTTATGGAAGTGGTGTGGACCCTTCAACATGAGGTAGTGGGTAGAAGCGGTCCGCACTTGTGAGTAGCCGAATGAGTGCCATGACTCCATGGAAGTGGTGTGGACCCTTCAACATGAGGTAGTGGATAGAAGCTGTCCGCACCTTGTGAGTAGTGGAATGAGTGCCAAGACTCCATGGAATGATTGGCATGGGTAGATGGAGGTCCACGACAACTTGGCACAATAAGGTATGATGCTCGGATCTCATAGCACGACGCCTAGAGATTGGGGGCTGTTGCTTGACGAATATGTCAATGAGGGGGAGGTGTTGTTGGTGTTGAATTGAAGTGAAGGTCAAGGATTCTCCAAGCTTGCATCCACCATGGTCTTCCCATCTAGAGATGTATGTGGAGGGGTGGCATTGACGAGGGTAGTTAGAGGTGCATGAGTTTGTGTGCTTGAGATGTGAAGTGAAAAAATTATGATGCCCGTAGTGAAATATGTAGGTGACATGCATAGGCAATGGGCGAAAAAGGTGTGCCCATGTGTGCGCACTTCTCCAACTAAATATGCAGGTGATTTTCATGGGCAATGGGCGAAAAAGGTGTGCCTGTGTGTGCCCACTTATAAGTGATGGCTTATAAGTGGGGACGAGGCTTGGGATGTTGATAGGTTCGGGGTGACCACATTGGTAAACCATTCCCAAGTGGAGCTCGCATCGCGATCCTTCTTTGCCAACTAACGATGCAATCCATGGAATGATCGATCCCCTCATGAGGATTATCTCTTTCAATGTATCTAGGGGTTACATAAAACTTCAAGTTTAGATCCAATAAGAAACTCTGGTTCAAAACAGTTGATGCTTATGCATTAGTAGGAATTGTTAATGTGATAATGGCTAGTGGGATGGTGTGAGGAGGGGTGGCTAGCCTAACGAGGTCCATGTCTCCCAACATTATGGATAGCCCTGGGAGCACAAGTTGCACTTTTCTCTATGGGCTTACCATACGGCAACCATCTGGTGATGCGCCTCGTGTGTAAGGCTTATTCACCAAATATATCAATGCTTGCTGGTCAACAAAGAACACGAACACAAATTGGGTAGCTAACCACACATCTAATAGCAAAGGTTGAAGTGCCTATATACACATGGAAGATAATATCCTAGTTGGGGGATCTCAGGATGGGTGCACTTGCTAATACCTTCTTAATTTTTTGTATGTCTACTGGCATTCATCCATCCATTTGATGATAATCAACAACATACATAAAGGTCTGGCATATATGACATACATGAAGATGAATCTTTTGTAATACCCTACATGCCTCATGAATCTTTCCACCTCCTTGTAGTTAATGGTTGGTAGAACCTCTACGATCACACGGATCTTATTTTCATCAGTTCAGATGTAGTTCTTAGAGATAATGTGTCCATAATTGACATTTTAGTGGGTTTAACAAGATGTCGTAGAGTCTACACCACACGGATCTTATTTTCATCAGTGGAGATGCAATTCTTAGAGATGATGTGTCCAAGGATGACATCATGTTTAACCTAGAATTGACATTTGAGTGGGTTTAATGAGATGCGGTAGAGTCCACACCTTTCAAAGACTAGCCAGAGGAGATGAGCAAGATACTCTTTTCACTTGGAGTGCATGCAAAGGTTGTCAATGAATATTTTGATCTTCTGAAGTAGAGACTTGCAGGCTATACACATCAAGCATTGGAAAGTGGAGAGGGAATTTGTCAGGCCGAATGACATGATGATGCAATATGCATAGGTTTCCCATTTCTTAGCAAATACCATCTTGTATTGGTCGGCTGGGTCGGTCGTCACTTGGTTATAGCCAAAGAAGCCATCTTGGAAGCTGTAAGCTTCTACTCCGCGGCGGCGACTCTTTTCAACATATAGTGTGTGTAGGACAAGGGCTAGTGATCATGAAATGTGGTGGTGGCATTGACCTTTTGGAGGTTGACACATACCCTAAGCTTTCCGTTCTATTTGGACACGATCACTATCGACACCCACTCGGTGTGCTAGATTTCATACATAGATTGTGCATCGATGAGCTTGTCATGTTTGAATCCACACTTGTAACATGTGCCTCTGTATGGAATGACATGGGGTTTGGCACTAGATTTAGGGATGGATTTGGGGAATTAGATGTGATGGTGGCTCTATGAGAACACTCAGGATCGTGGTGTAGGCCCTTACAATGGAAACATTGTATCAATGGCCTACGTGCCATATTGTTGGGGTCTCTTGATCTTTGTTGCACCATGGCCTTGAACATAGAGGTATAGTCTATGGAGGTTGCTCTAGATACCCATATGATTCACATTTCTCATATGACTCATAGCTCTCCTATTCTGGATAGTTTGAGTTCATTGGCAAAGTTACCAAGTAATACTATACTGGTACGATTTTTCTAAGAGGATCTAGTTAGGGTGGTAATACTATGGAAGGTGGGTATGACATTGGTGGTAGTTTGAACATAGTCTTGCAATAGGGTTTTGGTGAATGGGCACTGGATTATGTGCCGATTGAGAAGAATTTGGTATGGGTGGTAGGGCTAATGGTTTCTTTGGCACCAGGAGAATAGGTTGTGGTGTCGAGTTTCCTTGGTACCAATAATGGGTTGTATCATGGTTTTCTTGTGGCACAAAATTGTAGGCCTTAGCATTGGACACTCATACTTGTATAATTTTGGTGGCAAATTGTGCACCAAACCATATCTCTTCGTGGGCACAGATGTGGTTATCCTGCTTGAGGTTGCCCCATGGGGCTCTCCTTGCCACCACTACTGGCCTAAACGATTTAGTAGATTCTTTGCCAACTGCTAGCTCATCTTTTCTTGTTGTTGGGCACCCTTGGTTCGCGACTTCAAGGATTTGGATGTTGTGTTCCCTATCTCTTAGTTTGGGTGGATGACTTCTACATCCTTATCTTGCAGGTTACCTACCAGATCTATTACCTTGTGGCAACACTCATAAAAGATGTAGTGCGTAGACATGTAGAGATGGCCTTGAAGCCTCTTACTCTTGAGATTGATCATGTAAGATGGCCTTGAAGCCTCTTACTCTTGAGATTGATCATAATTTAATCGATGAGTGATAGATCATCTAGTCTCTCATGGGTGCTGCATCTCATGTGTAGATACTTGGTTCTAGCAATAAATTCCCACATGGTTTCACCCTTCTCCTCCTTGAGGTTATAGATCTACTCGATGGGGCTTCATCTAGCTCCACTAGGCAAGAACACCATTATGAAAGTGTGTCTCAAGACCTCTAGCTAGCCTTTTTAGTGACCTAAACCATTGGTGTGCTTTACCTTCAAGGGAAAGTCCGAATGAGCAGATCTTGGTGGGATTATCAATTCGACCCATGACCTCACAAATTTGACTGAACTTCTCTAGGTACTAAATGGGATCTCTAGTTCCATCAAATTTATTCATCATCCTTAAAATTTGGATTGGCTTGGTTTTGCCCAAATTTAGGTCCTATGTTCCTTTGCAACCCCCCTCCCATTCAAGCTTCATTCTAAGCATATCTTCTGCTTATGCACGTGGCGGTGGAACGTAAGAAGGTGGTTACATAAAATCCATTGTGTTCAGGGTATGAGATCTCTTATCCTATGGGTTGGGATGTGCGATTTCCAATGGTGTTTATCCTTGAACAACTTGGCCTTGAGGCTATAGGATCGCTTTGTCATTGAGCAGGCTAGCTCTATAGTTGAAAACAAGTTGTGGATCCCTTTGTGACTAGGTAGTCCCTGACATTGGTTCCTTACCACTTTACCACATTGCTTTACCGCTCCTCTCCGTGTTCCATGTTCCTCATCCAAATGGAGAAGAACTGGAACTCGGTTTTGTGGTAACTATAATGGGATTCTGTGGAGAGTGAGACTCCTGCTTGCATTGTGTGTACTTGGTGTTGCATGTACTACATGGGGCATCCATCCCAGATGGTACATCAAAAGAAACATGTCTCATTTTTGTAAAACTACAGTTGTTGGGCTACTTTGTCGATCATGGTTTGCTTGGGATATGTTAGAATTATGGTGGCATGAGGAAGATGATTAAACTCATGGTGGAAGCATGGAAGCAAGATAATTAAGAAAGAGATGATTAAACTCATGGTGGAAGCATGGAAGCAAGATAATTAAGAAAGAGATTATTACTAACTACATGCTTAATCAAATGAACAACATAATGACTCAATGAGATATGATAATAGTGGGTACTCTTACATTAGGTCAGTGCCTTTAAATAGACTGGAGTACAATGGATTAGGGCATGGTTAATGTTTAAGCAAAACCCTAATTATCTCTTGAAGTGAGCACCTCAAAGATCTCCAAAAATACCTAGATTTGGGTGCAATTTTGAACCATCTCCCACTTGCAATAGGCGCTTAGAATATTCCCTTGTGGATCCTTCTTTGACCATGGTGTACCATTTGCATTAAGGCTATAAGACCTGTGAACCATATGTCCATGTTCCCAATGTCATATGAAGATGTTTTGGTGTATTGTTTCAACACCCTCCCTTAACAAAATATCCATGGCTAATATGATGTAAATGCTAGCTCTAGTAATAATATTTACAATGGTGGTTATGATGTTTTGGTGTATTGTTTCAAAACCCTCTCTCAAAAAAATATCCATGGCTAATATGATCTAAATGCTAGCTCTAGTTATACTATTTACAAAGTTGGTTATTGATGACCATCCATAGGTCTTACTCCTAGATGCTTACAATGCGAGTTATGATGACATATGCTAGACATCTAGTTATGATTACATTTCATTTAGGATAGAGGAATGACTACAAGTGGTAGGTTCTATTTGGTCTAGAAAGCCCATTGGTCTTCAACGTAGTTATCCTCGACTCAGGCATCTTATTCTTCTCTTTTGCTTCTTCTTCACTTGAGTTATCTTCACATGCAAGAAGAGCTTTTTGTGCTTTGTTTCTAAATAAACAAACTTTTTCTTCATGTCCCGATTTCCCACAGAAGTTGCAAGACTTATTACGAAAATCCTTTTTCTGATTTGTTCCTTTGAAGGACACTTTACCAAACTTTTTGTAGCCTCCTTTGTTGAAGAAATCTCCTTCCGAGTTGCCTTGCCTTTGCTTGACTTTGGTGTCTTCTTCTAGAAGGGATGCTTCCACATCCATCAATTTTGGTGCTGGCAAGTTAGTGAGAGTGGTAACAATGTTACCAAACTCCTCTTGGGGTAGGTTCTTCAAGAGCACAACTATGATTTTAACTGAAGCTTAAAGAATTGATTAAGAGGATGATTTTAGAATTTTTGGACTATGTCCCAAATACATTATCTAGAGTATTCCATGCCTTATTAGATGAATCTTTTCCATATATGTGATGGATATATGTATCACTTAGTTCCAAAGCTTGTGGAATATAATGAATTGTGGAAAATTCAATCAGTTTATGTACTCTCCCAGTGCTGAGTCCATTTTCGAGTCCTCCCACACGTTTGCCTGCTCTTGTGTGTCCAAGAAACTCATCCTCAAACACAACCAGCTACAAAACAATGTTGTTGATGAGTCAGCACAACAAATAGAATAAGCTACTCAGCATGATAAAAAGTCATTAACAAGTAAACACACCTTCTGATTTTCATCAGTTACAACAAGTAAATCATTTGTCCATATATCGATTATTGAGTTGGTGTCCTAGACCGCCGATGAGGATGCCCCTTCCCTTCCCATGTGTGAAATATTAAGTCTTTGCTGAATAGCCTGAAATTCCTCTTTAGTGGGAAGGTTGGCTTCATAGGGCGAATTGCATCCTTATACATCACATAGATAATGTGTCGGCATGAGAATGGAACTCACGGTCCTTGACATTTGAATCCAACAAGATATATTTATCCAAATCTGGATCGACAAAATCTTCATCTTCCTCAAGATTCTGTGCGATGATGGCCAAACAGTAGTCTTCCCTTATGTCAAACACAGCTTGAATATCTGTAAGTTAACAAATATTCATTGTCACGAATAGGAAATGTGGGGAGGATGAGTGGGGTTGGAACGTCCCTTGCTTCCTCTATTGTAGAGGGCTGCTCGTCACCTGTAATAACCACTAAAGTGTCTTCTCTTTTGAGCGCGTCAATATCCAACTGCTCACTTAAGTCCCTCTCCGTAGGCTAAGTTTATCTCTTCCACAATCTCTTGAACTTCATCTTCTGATCTTGGAGGTTCCTCAGCCTTCTCCTCAATTTCTTCATTTGTAACTTTTTCATCCTCAAGCAGCACATACATGTAGTAGATAAATCCATAGTGGTAGGCGACGAGATGACACTTGCGATTGTGAATGGGGCACTTATTGTGTGTCTTCTTCTCATCATTTGGCACCTTTAAAACATCCCTGTTTAACTTTTGTCGTAGGGTTGTTGAAGGCTCAATATCATTCACGTGCATATACTGAATGTCGTCAAACATGACTCTACCATTTGAAGTGATCTGCTGAAATTGTTGCTCTTTCTCCTCAAGATACGAACGTGCAAAAATGATCATGTCTTCGTTGAGGAAATTGAAATTAAACATGCGTGAGATTTTATGATGGCGATGATGGTGTCGAACTTTATAAAAGAAATCGAACAACTTTTCATCTGGGGTTTCTTCTTGAATGCCAGCATTAGACTTGACCTCAATCTCGAAAGGATCCATCTACAAGCTAGGAAATATGTCACAAACCATGAAAGTTCTGTGTAAGAACATAAAGGATCAGGCAAGATCAGTATAACACGATAAGGGTGGGAGAACTCTCACCGAGATCTCTATTCGTGTTGTAGTGATTTGATGAAATATTAGTGAGAAAATGAAAATGTAAAGAAAAATGTACCAAAATCACTACAACGCGATATGTGTGGGCGAATTCCCACCGAGGCCTCTCTTCATGTTATAGTGATTTGATGCAATATTTCAAAGAAAATGATGAAATATTTGTAAGAAATAAATCAATTTCTTAAAAAATCTAAACGCAGAAATCTTTGAAAAAGCAAAAAAAGAAGGACAATAGGACAAATCACTATAACGCGATATGCACGAGATAGTTCGCATCGAGACCTCTTCTTGCGTTGTAGTGATTTGAAAAAATATTTGCAAGAAAATTACAATTATAGGCAAAATCACTACAACGCGATATGCGTGGGAGAATTCTTATTGAGATTTGCGTTCGTGTTGAAGTGATTTGATGGAATATTTATAAAACAATTATACAATTTTGGCTAAATTGAAACGCGAAAATCTTTGAAAACATACCACGAAATTCACTAGGAGAATAAGAAGCAAGCAACGAAATTGACTTTACGAGAGCAAGAAGCAACATGCCGGTCACGACTTTATGAGAAAAATTGCAGGAGAGCAAGAAGAAACGAATAATGAATGTGGGTCACCACGAAAACTAACAGTCTGTACACGTGGCAGACATGCATGATGGCAGACCACGTACTCTATGCACGTGTTGATGATAGGTGTCAAAAATGGATTGGTTGTGATCATCATCTATTTAATGAGTACGGCCCCACATCCTCCTTCGCATGTGTTACTGACACGTGTCACCGTTGCCATGCTCTTTCGCACGTGTATCGTACTCCTCCGCATATGTGTCTGACATGTATCATCACTGTTATCATTCTCAGTAAATGTCGTATTTGTCCTCGGTAAATTTGGTTGACGTCTTTCACTTCTGTACCCTTTTTTGTATTTTCCCTAGGTGTCCTTGTCTTTTGCCCTTATTTTGTTTTGCCTCCTCTGGACAGCCTTCAGCTGCATGTATTCCTCTGTCGTGCTTCATCTACGCCATCTCTGCGATTCATCAAGCAAGTGTACATCTGTTCAACATTTTCCTTGGTGAGTTATCAAGAAATCACTATTGGTCCTAAATGTTATATTTAATCATATATGTCATGTTTCACCTACGTTCATTAGATATTGGGTAAAATGAAAGGCAATGTTTGACAAATCACTACGACATGCGAAGAATGAATTACGATTTTTTTTTGATGTATCCATATCGCGTTATAGTGATTTGGACATACTTTCTTGTCCTATACATTGTTTTGTGTCGTCTATGTTATGTATCACTTATTTGCATGACTTACTTTGTGAAATGAAACGCTTTGTGTGAGAAATCACTACAACGCGAGGAGGGTATGATGATTAGGTTTGATGTACCTATATCGCGTTGTAGTGATTTGAAGCTATTTTATCGTCATAGGTATTGTTGGGTGTATTGTTCATGTGTTATTTTGTCAAATGAAAGCCTTTATGTGAGAAATCACTACAACACGAGGAGTTGATGTAGATTTTGTCTGATGTACCCATATCGCATTGTAGTGCTTTGAAGCTATTTTGTTATATCCAAGTTATCATTTTCAGTAGTTTTTGTCTTATTTTGTGTTTTGAAGGGCTATGCATGATAAATCACTACAACGCGAGGATTGTATTGTGATTGTATTTGATGTTCCCATATCACGTGTAGTGATTTGTTGCTATTTTATTGTCCTATATATTTATTGAGAAAACTTATCATGTAACATTATGACTATTTTCAGATGGCGTGTACGAAGAAGACCGCAAGGCCCTCATTTACAAATGATCCTAAAATAGGTAAAAAAAGCTGTTTTGGGTAAGAAAATGTCTCCACTCTGCAATCAATGAGGAGACGCAGGTATACGAGCAACATAGATGTGTCCTTCTTGAAATAAGAAAGGTGGAGAAACATATGCATTGCGTAGTTCCAAAGTTGCCATTCTAGCTTATAGTCAGGCCAATATGCAAGGATTTTGGCATTAATATGCGTTGGTAGGCCTCTTCCTTAGGATGTTTGCAAGAGGCTTCGAAAGACTGGCTTGTCGAATTTTTTCAGGATAGCTACGTCCTTGTCAAATCACTGTGATACCGAAAGACATGAACTCTCTTCGTTTGCTCAGGTTCAGATATGATAGTACGCTGGAGCCCATTCTACTTAGTGACAAAATAATGAAAGAAATTTTGGAAATCCCTTCTTTGACGAAAAAAGTTAAGATCACCGAAGCAACAAGAGACTAGTCATTCTTGTGACACAAGGCTCAATGCACAAAGGATTGGAGACCAAGCCAGGATGCAGGAGCTCCAAGAATTGTAGATGAAGAAAGTGGCTATTCGAAAAATGCATAAGTCGAATGTTAAAGCTTTGAGTTATTTTTTCCCCTCATTTCACGTTAGACTTCTGGTGTGCGAGGCACCGTGCAATGTTTCCCTTTCGTCGATGCGGAGGAGATTGCTATTTTATCCAATGTTTTAAGGGTTGTCAACGATAGAATTATGATAGCAGTTCTAAGGTTTGCTACGTCCTTGTCATTATCTTGATTGTACAGTGGTTTGCTTGTCCAAAGTAACCGATATAATGTAATTTTCTTGTGCATATCAAATCTCCCATTCGATGTTCAAAATCGTGTATATATTGTAGATTCCCTCCTTTCCTCGGTTCTAACTTCACATCATACTTCAATGGTTGATATATGTCCATGGTTTAGTCCAATAAATTTTGATGTAGCTCAAGTAATTCTATTGGCATACAATGAAGAGTAAGTGACATGCAATCTCATTTATAGTCTTAGTATTGTGACCTAAATTTACTGTATATTTTTTATGTTAAATTTTATGCTCCTAATTGCATGTTGTAGTTCACATTGGAGTTTGATCCTTTACGATATGGAATCCAAGACTTGTTACTTGGCCAATTCAAGTGAAGGATTCCATGGCACCGTGAGACAGTAAGTCCACACAATCATTATTCATATATCGTAACAATTTGGAGAGAGAGAGAGAGAGAGAGAGAGAGAGAGAGAGAGAGAGAGAGAGAGAGAGAGAGAGAGAGAGAGAGAGAGAAGTAGGGAGAAATGAAATGATATATTAACATCTTCAGAAGGCCAAAATGACCTATGAGACCAAAAAGGTTACAACAATTGGTGGATCTGATACAATGTCTATGTAAGAAAAGCTAAAAACAACTAAACAACTAACTGAAACTGAAACAACTATGAGGAAAAGTATGGTACTAGGAGCTCCTAATGGATAACATCTGGGAGGAAAACTCCAACAACAAAGGTAAGCATCATACACATCACTATCCAAATATGTCTCTCATCGGTCGATGGCGGATATCCTCAATGTCCTCCATGGTGGTGAGTACTCTGACTGGACGTCTCCCATGCCGTGCTAGTATGGTCCTGATCCTCTATTGTAGTCTCCGTCGGTGTCGAGATGGGCCTCTCATCTTGGGGCGCCTGGACCGCCCCAGCTCTATAGCCCAATCAATGTACCTCTAGTGCGGCTATACTCTCGGGCTAGCTGCAATGCCTGCTGGCCTGACTGCTCAATCTTTGTTCGAAAGAAGTCTATAATCTGTCTCTGTAGGTGTCTCTCCCTCTCTGATCCCCTCCCTCTCAATAATTAGATAACTAATAACTGGTCTCGAGGGCATAATTCAGGACCCACTGCTAGAGCACACAAGGATTGTGAGATGCAGAGTCCCGTAGAGCAATAGGATCATCATAGTTGCGGTTGGAGGGTGTGCTACAAAATGCAAAGTTGCTGCTACACTTAGTTCTCTCATTGCCCGCAGAAAATGTAGGCATGCTCTTAAAAAAAATGATATCCTACTTTCCTTCCTCCTCAAGAGACCATTAAGCGTATTATTATCAACATTTAGGATCGGCCGCCTAATATCCCTGTTGCGTTTGTGCCCCCTCCACCACGGCCATGACCAGGACCATCGCCACCACGGTAGTACCACACCGAACACAAGTTGACAAGTTGGTTATGGAGCTTCCAGAATCTGATGGATCTGAAGACGTCGATTTGGAAGCTTCGAGATCCCAACAATAGCAAACTGCGACACTGTCCCAGGCGCAAAGTCACAAGCTTATGTTCTAGAAGAGCAACACACCAAGCTTGTGTTCTAGAAGAGCAAGCTTCCCGTCCCCAAGACCCCCAAGAGCGTCTGTTAGACCAACCACCCCAAGAGCGTCCCGAAGAGCAAGCACCCCCTCAATGACAAGCATCATTGCCCCAATAACAAGAATCTTCCCACACCCAAGAGCACACTTCATAGAAAAAGAAAGAACATGCTATCAATGTTTTAAACATCCAATAAGAAAATGTAGAATATTTGTCTTAGTTTCTATTGCTCTGAGAAATACAAAATGTTGTCATGATTGATGTGACTAGATGCTGTCAAAAATACATTTATCTCTATTTTTTAATGATTTATCTTTATGAGATGGTCGTTTGCACCACGAAAACTTGCTTCCTTGTAATGTCTTTACATTGAATGGTCCTTTCTTTTCTCCTTGGTACCTATTTCCAAAAATCAAAGTAATGTATATAAGTAATAAAATGATTATGGCATAGTTTTGAAATGAATACTTTTTCGAGGTTAGATTGAATAACATACCTTATGGTCGTTGCACTTAAACACATAATCATCAGGCACTTGTAGGTCATCCTCATTTTCCAAGTCTGTTTCTCACTTGATGCAGTGAGATGTTTGACCTTATATTGAGTATTGTCCAAGAGCTCATGTTCAAACCATACCTCTAATAACATGAATGGATTTTCAATGTCATCCTCCAAGTCGTGAATCAATTGCTACAAGTTTTTAATTGACATAATGCCATCTCATATAATGAAAGGCTAAAATAAAATTCTGGGAGCCAATCATATATTTACAGACAATAGATTTCCTCTAGATTTTGTAGGGTAGCCCCATTTAATTCTTTCACATCTCAATTTTGATCTAAGAAATCCAAACATTTCTCTGATTTATAGATAAACATTGAAAATATTTTTTTGACCTCCTCATCATAAAAGAAGTTGACAAAAACACGCAATGGCATAAAGACAACGATTTTCACCTGACGACTTGCTACATTTGGTCCTATACACCTCTGCACCTCTTAGTATATCTTTAATTTGAAGCACTCACTTGTTTCTGCTATTGGTATTGGCCATTCTGGACTGTTGAATGAAGGCAATGGTAATGCTTTTAAAGATCCATAACCTATAACATTATGAGGTGCCATCTAAAATTCATTATTAAAGAAAACTCCTCTCTCTACTAAAGACATGCTTGATGTTTCTTTGTATAGCTGCTCACCAATAGATGCATGAAAAGCATCAAAGAGTCCCACAATACTATCTATAGGCTGCCAGTCAACCAAGATTGAAGGATATATATCTATACAGATGAATACAAGAGAAGCATAAGTATAGAAATGAAACACATTACATAAACATAATGTAAAAATCTCTCAAAAAAACATTTACTTATAGTGGTCTATGGAGTGGGATTCCATTAAGTAAATGTTGCAGATGCAGTTCTAAGTGCATGTAGGCATGTTGTATAAGGACTTCCTTAATGCTCTACCTGTGTCAGAGAGTTTGAAATCTTGAACTCTGCCTTTGTAAGTGTCGATGAACTCATTCTTTGTATTTTTTTACTTCCTCGTCTGCAACATAATCCAACTACCAATAGAGATTGTGGTAGGAATCCACCTTTGATTATCCATATCAAAGTTGTTGTATACTATAATAGCTTTAGTAGAGGAGCAGGGACGCCTATGACGCGTGGTTTCCATTGAAGCAAATAAAAAATAAAAGTAGATGTAAGAAGATGGAAGAAGAGATAATCTCCAAAACGTGTGAAATTTTTAGAGGGAAATCCATTCATTAAATGAGCTAGGAACTTGGAAGAGAACATTTCAAATTTTTAGAGGAAAAAAGTACTTTTATTAAATGAGCTGAACGAGGGAAGTTTTTAGATTGAAAATCGTTCATTAAATGAGCTGAGATTTATTAAATGAGCTGACAGCACTCTAATTTTCATACATATTAAAGAAATGACATTATAAAGTGTGGTCAAATGCATTTCGTATTTCTTTAATAACAATATATTCATATAAAGAATATATGAAAAATGTCTAATCATCAAAAGTTCCGTTACGGTGGCTCTCTTTCTATTGGTCCAAAGCCTTTCTCTCTCTAGAGGAAAAAGGCCCAAAGTTAAGTCCAAAAATCACCTAATGTATCTAATGGAAGGGAAAGACATAAATGCAACAACTCAAAGGCCCCTAATACAATGTTTCCATTGTCCAGGACCTCATAGGGTGTAGAAAAGTGCATGCTCCTACTTAACACAAGCTTCACCAACAAGTAGTAAAAACTCTAGTGTTTACATGTATTATGAAGTGTAGAATGGACCACCTAATCAAGGTCTTTCCATATAGAACAAGCGGGGAAGAAGTGACAACTTCCACCAATCCTTTAGTACAATATTGTGGCACTAATAAATATGCTAACACATGCCCATACCCACCAAATGAACAAAGACAAAATGTGGATGTTCACCAGTCATCGATTTGTACCTCTAAAAAAGTAGGAGGCGGCGACCAAAAAGGGTAGATAAGGGTAATTCAATGGTCCTAATCCAGGATGGTTGTGACAAAGGGATAATAGAAATAGGGTCAATAGGGTCAAGTCGAGAGTCAACAAGGTTGAGTTAAGAGAATCTTCTTAGAAATTGGAAAACTTGAGACAACTAAAGAGTTGATTAGAGGAGCCAAAGAAAAACACGCGCAAAAACTAAAAAGTAATAAAACCCTTGAGACAGTATACCCCACAAAAAATTTAAGATAAAAAAGAGAATTGGAAATCCCAGAGCCAATTCGAAGAATAAAAGGGAATGAGCAAGATCTTAACTCCATGAAAGAGTCACAAAAGATCACCTCTCATGAATAGAATGTTTGAAATGATGGAAGAGGTGTACACTTCTAGATCCAAAACATAGGATTAAATATAAGGGATAATAATAAAGAGAATGTGTGGGAGAGAGAGAGCTTGAGTTCCTTGCTCAAGCAAAATACACACACACACACACACACACACACACACACACACACACACACACAAGAGTACATGACACAAGAGAGAGATGGATGGCTGAATCTTCTTATATCTTCTTTTCTTCTCTACAACCATATAACTAAAAGATAAGAGTACATACATAAAGGGAAAGTACTCTCCTACAACAACATACAACAACATACATAAAAGAAAAGTACTCTCCTACAACAACATACATAAAAGAAAAGTACTCTCCTACAACAACATACAAAGTAGTCGGTCTATAGTGTAAACCCGACTATATGAGCTGACGCTATAAATATGCCATAACTCTAGCACTCCAAAGTGGCTGTCACACAACCTATCATCCACCACTAACGGTATATCAACCATAATCTCATCAACTATGCTAGTGGCATAAGTGTGGAATCTGTTACCCAAGCGGGTCATCAATGTCCGCCGTAGCACTAGTTGAGCTCAATATCTCAACACTTCCCCTTGAGCTCAACTCCACACACTGCACTTCAAGTAAGCTCCTAAACTTGTGGAGCTTCTTTGTGCCCAATGCCTTCGTGAAGATGTTAGCCACTTGATCCTTTGTGCTGATATATACCAAATCTACATCACTGCTCTAGAACCTTCTCCCTCACAAAGTGATAGGGCACCTTAATGTGCTTTGTTCTAGCATGGTATATTGTGTTACTAGCCAATTGTATGCTACTCATGTTATCACAATAAATGACAACTGACCTATCCATGAGCTCACCCATATCACCAAGTAGCTTCTGAAACCAAGCTACCTCACAAGTTGCCATAGCAACACCCCTGTACTTTGCCTCTGTACTCGACTGCTCCAACTCACACCAGCACTTCCAAATGAGAACATAAAACCACTGGTAGATCTCCTGTCTGCAACACTACCAACCCAATTAGCATCTGTGTACCCATGTAACTGTATCTCTATACCAACCTCATAGAAAAGTCCATAATCAACTGTGGACTTTATGTATTTGAGAATCCGTCTAGCCGCATCCAAGTGTGGCTTCCTAGGGACTTGCATAAACTGACTCACAAGCCCAACAACATAACTCAAGTTTGGCCTAGTAATGGTCTCATGTAGATCAAGCTACCCAACCACTATGCACCTGTATGTAGTGGGGTCCTCCAAAAGCTCACCTGTATTCTACTCCAATGGCACAAAAATAGGCTTACAGTTTGTCATACCATACTTGGACAACATGTCTAAGCCATATTGCCTCCACAATAACAAAATGCCATGAGGTGATCTCACCACCTCTTTGCTCAAAAAATATTGTAGCTCACCCAAATCCTTCATCTCAAACTTTTGCTATGAATCATTGGACTGTTATCCAGAATTCTGATTTCCTCATCGGCCACCACCTTGGCCCTCGACCACGACCTCTATCTCTGCTCTCTACTTGAATTGGCGTAGAAGGCCTATTCTGATGTGTTCTTGCTTTTGTAGAGAAGAGTCCTCACCTAAAGACTTTTCTTATATGATCTCAGCATAGACGCCAAGTCCTGAAAATTGGAAATATTCTCCCTAAATGTAATGGAGGTCTTGAATGGCTTGTACTCTTTGCCAAGTCCATTCAAATAGACACTCACCAAATCATCATCTTCCACCGATACATTGATGGACCCAAGGGATTCAACAATTCCCTTGATCTTTAAAGTATACTCATTGATAGACATGCTTTTCTTTTCCACAACATGCAACCCTTGCTTTAGCTACAATTTCTTTGCCTTTGTGTTAGTCTGGAACATCTGCACCAGGTTCTACCACATGCAACTACTGGAGTGTTAGCATCCTATATGTGTCCTATCATCGTGTCTGTGACACTAATTGAAAGCCAATACATGACTTTCCTTGCACCGTGGTTTCAATCCTTGAATGCCTTTATGTCTGTTGGAGTGGCATTCTCTTTAGACAACTCAAGACGCTCATCATTTTCTCCTTCAATATAGTCCCAAAATCCTTTACCCACCATAAGGAAATTGGTCATTCTAAACTTCCAAGCATGGAAGTTGTTATTGTCCAGATTCTCACTAATAATCTGATTGATTTCGTCACCAGACAACAAACAATTTCTATATGCAACATGTGAAACAGTAGTATCTTCTGTGACTACTGCAGTAGTACTTTAGCACAACTTGTAGGTCACCAGATCTGACTAGAGTACATGTACATACACCCAATGTCAACAATACATGTGCAAACATTGTATGCACTCTCAAAATGCACTACTACACTGCAATAACCAGATTTTGACCAGAGACAGTTCTCAACTGGAACTTCCCTCCGAAACTGCCAAAAATAACTTACCGTGACAAAATGAAGACCAAGACAAGCCCAAAATGCATTTCTGGCCACGTACCACATAGACACCTCCAAGCTTGCGAAGAGAGCTCCTCAATTAGAGATATGTAGCTCCTGCAGCTACCGAGGGGTGTTGTACCTAAACTAAGAAAGGAAAGAGATGGCGATGCTCTTACCCATGTACCACTTCCTTGCTTCCTTGTTCTTTCCTCTTGCTTGCCTCCTTAGCTCTCACACAAATCAGAGCTCTGATACTATAAAGAGAATGTCTGTGAGAGAGAGAGCTTGAGTACCTTGCAAGCAAAACACACACACACAAGAGAGTGCAAGACATAAGAGAGGGATGGATGGTTGAATTTTCTTCTATCTTCTTTTCTATACAACCATATAACTAAAAGATAAGAGTACATATATAAAAGGAAGTACTCTCCTACAAAGTAGTTTGGCTCCACAATTAAACATTCTAAATAGACTTGTATATATAGAACTAGTAGGTCTGTTTGTTGAAGTAAGTCTATTAATTCTAGTGGGGTTACTTTTCCGTTGTCCCCTTTTTTTCTTCTTGTCATGACTACTACAAGCTCGAAGTTTTCGCACATGCCATTGGCGGTGCATTTGAAGACCCCTCCAGAATTTCTCTTTTGTAACAATGTGTGGGAACTTCACATGGGCCTTCATAGGTTTGGTCTAGTAATGCATGTCATACAGCTGATCCATTCCAAACATTAGCTTCCTTTTAGTTTGTGAACCCCCTGCACATGCCCTTTAGAAGGTGGCGATATCTTTTTTGTTAATCCCTATGATTTGTAAACTCTCTCTCTCTCTCTCTCTCTCTCTCTCTCTCTCTCTCATAAATGGGGGTGGCTCAAAACCACCCTCTCTCTTGTGCACACATGGCTAACTTAGAATGAGTTGGGGGGGTCCATTCATTCCTTCCCCATGGAAGAATACAAGACACCTCGATGGGAAGAACACTCTATATCCAAGGAACCCAGGGATATAGGAAGCCTAGCAGCTGTGTTAGCCACGCTTGTCCAGATGTCCTTGGGTCAGTTGTTATGCAATTCACCCACCCTATGGACATATGTAAAAGAATGGGTCAAAGGAGGTCTAAGGCCAGTAGAGAATATGGATGTGGCTCTGCCACCCTTGGTAGAAAGACCCTTGAGGCATACAAAGGAAATGCGAGTGGTTAAGATACCAGTTAACCAACTGGGACGCTATTATGAGAGTGATGACACGAACGCTACCATTCCGATTCATCATAATGGATACCAGGCATTGGCCATCCTGGATGGTGGGGCAAGTGTGTCAACATCATTACCAAACATTGCTGGGAAAAATTGGGGGAAGCCGGATCTAAAAAGAGCAGATCTAATCATTAAGATGGCTGATGGAACATCCTTGAGACCCAATTGGTTCTTGGAAAATGTGAAGTTCAGACTCTTTATGTTTCAATATCGTCATACATTTGTGGTCATGGACTTCCTACGCCAACCTGATACATATGACATAATATTGGGATGACCTTTCATGAGGGAATCCAAATTGGTGCATGATTGGGCTTTGGATCATGTATATGTACGCAGGGACTCACAAATATTGAAGATTGATCTAAGAGCATGGAGGGCACACCCCATGGAAGGGTAATTGTTCGGTAATGACTCGGTCACAACAACGGAGCGAACCACATCCCTATAGATATGCCAACCCACAGAGGGGGAGACAAAGAATGAGGATGATATGGGGATGTATGCATCACTACCTCCTCCAGACTTCAGTGAGAAGGATGCATGTGTTGGCTACAATTGATGTGATGCAACCTAAAAGGGAAGGATGCAACCTAAGGGAACCCAGTATTTGGAATCTGGAAACATCCCTACGACTTCTATCTGCATGGTTGATTGGCAGACCATGGATGGGGAGTCAGTGGGGAAGAGACATCAAGTACAGAAGGTACCGTGGCGTAAATTCGTACCAGTAGTAAGTGCATCAGGCAATAGCGTAGACAAAAAGGGTACCTAGCCCGATGAAACGCATTGCTGTGAAGCAGACCAACAGATGCCCAGTGGTTGAGATACCTTGAGGCTACAAGGGTACATGATGAATTCTCTAAGGATTGGGGCGAAGAGTTGAGTAAAATATCGTTGGAAGGGAGGAATCTAGAGAAAATCACCCTTAAGGAAACCCATACACCCAAACTTACAAAAATGGGATGCCAAAAACGCAACAAAGCCTTGGCAGAGGCATAACATGAGGCCAAGAAAATCATGGAAAAAACCAAAAAGGATAATGAGGAAAAAACAGATGTGCTCTCAGTGCTTGACCATTTCAAGAACTATACAATTGATGATCAAAGAGTGGTCCGATTAACAGCCAACTAGGGTAAAAGAGGAAGGGCCTGACGAAGTCAAGGAGGTTGATATTGCGGGATCAGGGGAAGAAGCAAGGCCCGTATATATTACCAAAGATTTGACCTCTGCAGAGAGGAAGTAGAGCTTATTGCTCTTCTCAAGGAATACAAGGATTGTTTCGCCCGGAACTATAAGGAAATGAAAGGGGTATTGCCCGAGGTGGTACAACGTATGATTCCAATTATGGAAGGATCACAGCTTGCCCATGAAAAAACCATACGAGAAGAATCCAAAGTATGCAAGAGTAAACTAAAAAAATACTTTGGACCATTAACCCAGGGGATGCTCTTCCAAGAAGACCTCTTAAAACAATAGAAGCAATTAGCAAAAGAAAAGATCTAGCAAGCGCAAGACGAGGCTAAAGCTAGGCAAGTAAAAGCTAAAATGCAGAAGGGCCTGATTCATGTCAACATGGCATCCATAACCTTGGTGGACGAAGAGGATCTAAACATTGAACCAGCAAGACTTAAGTTGGGACTCACAAATAAGGGCATTGCAACAAGTATTGCATTGATAGATACGGGATTGAGCCACAACCTAATCTCATATGATACTTGGATAGCCTTAGGGAGACCAAACCTAGAACACACGAAGGCAAAAGTTTGTAGTGTGCACAACCACAAAGGCCATTGGATATTTAAATGTTAACATTTCCATCAGTAATAATCCCTTGGTTGGAAAGGTGTTTGTAATGCCTGCAGGTACAATGGAAGAGGATATGATCTTAGGACGATCGTGGATCTGTGCCAACAAGTACAATATCCAATGGGAAGACAGAATAGCATCGCTAACCATCGGTGAAAAAGTCATGTCCATACCATTATGGACCTCGACAAATCAAGGCAAACAAATCACTGCAGAGGCAGTACCTCAGAAAACAGAATCTACATCCATCGTGTTTAAATTACCTACATAAAGCCCAACATACAAGAGTACTTATAAATGGGTACCCAAGATTCACCCAAAGGGTCAACCTAAGAGGAAGGAACTAATGAATGATGAACGTTCTCATGAGAGAACCCAGTTCAAAAGTCAACCATTGACACCACCTACAAAGTGGCAGAAGGTCAAGAACTTTTGTAGCAGTCTCATGACTGTTGTCAACAATGGATCCGAAAGGACCTACTGCGAGCACAAGGCTACTATCAAGGCAATACAACAATATGGCTACCCAAAATAAAATCTATGACAGACACCACAACAGGTTCGAATCAATAGACAAAAGAGGGTAAGAGCTTTCAGCAGCATCAACTCCCCAAAAGGACAAACCCCACACCTGCACTTGTGTGGAGAAGGAAGCAAATTCAGCAACCTGAGTTGAAAATGACTCAAGCAACAACAATACCCACAGTAAATACAAAATTGAACAAGAAGTGTGAAGGAAAAAGCAAGGGTGTCCCCAACATAAGCAATACACAACTAGACACTGCAACAAAAATATTTAATTGGATGGAAGGAACTCTAAAAATCTCCCAATTAGAATTAAAAAGATTTCATCAAAAAATGCCTAGAAGTACGAGAGAAAACCTTTGGTTTCCATGGTAAAATTTAAAGAAAAAGAAAAGCAATGCATCATCATGTGCATGTGGGTGTGTTTGAGCACAAAAATTTGATTTTATAAACTTTACGTGAAACAACAGAATAATACTTCATGTCGTGAAGTACCCAAAATGTTTCACGATATGAACTATTTTTGGTGTTTCACATCGTGAAGTACCCCAAATTGTTTCATGACATGAACCTTTTTTAGTGTTTCATGCCATGAAAAAGTACAAAGAAGTTCACGCCGTAAAATGGTAAGAATTGCGGAACCAATCACAATGTTTCATGCCATGAAAAAGTACAAAGAAGTTCACGCCGTAAAATGGTAAGAATTGCGGAACAATCACAAAATGACACGTGGATTGTTCATTTAACGTAGCCGCCTTGTCCGACGGCTACGCTATGAACTCAATTTGCTCTCTTGATTTCGTCACTTTCACTGGTGATTTTGCGTTTTCCTTCTTCGAGTCCCTCCTTACATGCATTCGACTCCTTGCTCGCGACATCGCTTTCCCGACCTCTCAAGGTGGGAGCTATACCTTTCTTTTCCTTCTTTTTTTGTTCTTTGTTTTTTGTTGTTGTTGTTTCTTTTGAATGTGTATATTTTTTGGGGCGGGTGTTGAAATTATATCTCTTTTGCTTATTATTACATGATTCATGGACTGATCAACAAATGAAAACGTAAAATGCAAATGTAAAAACGTAAGATATCAACCTTCCATGCATGAATACATAAGGTGTATAAAATGAAAAATCTAGCCTCATTGTCACGAAAAGTTGGTAAAGTCTGCTACTTCACGAGAGAATTTCATGTCCCTAATCTTCACGATGTGAGACTTCACGTCTGCTACTTCACGGGAGACTTTCACGTCCCCAATCTTCACGATGTGAGACTTTCACGTCCCCGATCTTCAAGTGAGACTTTCACGTCCCCAATCTCACGTGAGACTTTCACGTTCACGCATCACTTTCATGTCCCCAATCTTCATGGGAGACTTTCACGTCCCTAATCTTCACGGGAGACTTTCACGTCCCTAATCTTCACGTGAGAGTTTCATGTCCCCAATCTTCATGGGAGACTTTCACGTCCCCAATCTTCACGGGAGACTTTCACGTACCCAATCTTCACGTGAGAGTTTCATGTCCCCAATCTTTACGGGAGACTTTAACATTTATGCATCACATTCATGTCTGTTGCTTCACGGAGAAACCTTTCACGCCTTCAAATTCACACCTTCTACTATATGGGAAGGCCCTCACGAACCTTTCACGCCTTCAAATTCACACCTTCTACTATATGGGAAGGCCCTCACGAACCTTTCCCTCATATACTAACACTAATTAACACAAAAAAACCAAAAAAAAGAAAAAAGAAAAATAAAAGAAAAAAGGTGGCTTCCACCAGTCATTCGACTGACCATATATGGTTGTACAGATGTCTATGTCAGAATCTGAGTCCCAGGAGCAACCATCTACGACACAAGCCAGCAGTGCCACACGATCCCAGAGTGCCAACAAGCTAAGGACCAACTTCTTGGGCGCTTACGCCCAGTCCTTCCAAGGTAATCTCATCAGAAAAGAGGTCACTACACTAAATGGGAAAATCACTCTGCAGTGCCACAGTAAGGAGTGCCTCCACCTATTGGAGGATGTGGAAGTAAAAGATAAGCTGGAAAAAGTCGACCTTGGCAAAATGGCTGCAGTGCTACCCAGAGTGATCGACACAGACCTCTGTGCAAAATATCTCCGTACATATGACAAGCAGACAAAGAGAGAGAAAATTAAAAAGGCAGATGGTACCATGGAAGAGCTACTTATAACAGAAGACCTCATTAGAGATGCTTTACAGCTCCCCGTGTGCGCGACAGTCAAGGCCCACAGACACACAATAGATACAATGCCCATCAAGGAGATGCTAAAGAGAGATTCTTATAACTCCAATGGGGCAAAGTACGAGAACATCAAGGATGATGGCACGGAGAAAGCTTGCAAAGCAATGTCGTTGATGATGCGAATCAAACCAGTTAACAGGTATAACAGGGTTAGCCTTAACAGGATTGCCAAAGCTCATGAAGAGAAGGAGGACGATTGGGCCTTTTTTATGCACAAAGAAATGGAAAATTATCTCAAGGCACATCAGTCCAAGGTCAGCAACCCATACCTGTTAACATAAATACTAAACCATGTGGCACAGCGACGGCCAGTCAAAGATGAACCAGAGGAAAGCCTGTCGCTAGCCCTAATCCTCCCCAGTAAACCTACTGAATCTATTGAAAGGGTGGATGAAGGATAAGCAATGTTAATGGAGACACAACAGCTCATAAAGTCAATCAAGAAAGATCGAAAGAAGAAGACTAACAAAAGGATGAGAGGGCTACTAGTGGATGTCACCACAGAATCTCAACAATTGGAGGTGCATGTGGCACCAAAGAATCTCAACAATTGGAGGTGCCTGTGGCATCAAAGATCAAGATATACCAAGATATACCAAGAGGCTCTCCAAGAAAGATCAAAGATCAAAGATCAAGATATACCAAGAGGCTCTCCAAGAAAAACTACAAAGCCCTACTGTACAGGAACAACACCAACAGCTCTCCCCTCCAACGAGCCCTGCACACAACTAATATTTAAAGACCTCTCCCCGCTCAAGGATTCACAACTAGCAGAGATACCCATAGAAGAGGGAGCTGAAGAACAAACACAGAAAGATCATACCTTGGAATGACCAGCACACGAGGGGGTATCAGTTGCATAACAAGAATTGGAGAAGCCAGCAAAATCTAGTAAGAGGCCACACTCCCTAGAGACGTCCATGCCAAGCAAACAAAGACGATTGGATGAAGATGAGCCACTACCACATCTTGGCTCTTTCAAGGATGTGGATTCTCAACAGTTCCTCTAGGATACATTGGATGAAGATGAGCCACTACCACATCTTGGCTCTTTCAAGGATGTGGATTCTCAATAGTTCCTCTAGGATACATTGGAAGGCCTTGACACACTCCTCCATGATCCCCTTACAGGAATAAATGTTGCCAGTAGTACCAACTCGGAGGAACATGAACAGAAGGCATGGCATTGCATTTGTTGACAACACACATGCTGTATGATAGGAGCGCTAGCCTATGGAAGCAGCTAGAAGAAGCCAATGCATGAGTACAAAGTGTGAAAGATACTTTGGCGGCAGTAGAAGAAACTCATAAAGAAGTAATCATAAAGAGTTTACAGGCTGTAGAAGAACATGAAACAAGATACAACGCATTGGAGAGCAATAACTTAGTTTTGCTGATTTGAATGCAAGGCTGGAGCAAGCAAAGGAGCAGATACAAAAGGAGATAGCTCACACACAGAGCCTAACACTAGGCATGCCAAGGAAATGCAAGAGTACTAGGAGAGTGCAAAGCATAATGAGGATATGCTTTGACAACAAATAGAGCTCCTCATAGCCAACCTCAAAGAAGAACAAGAAAGAGTACAAGGATTGCAACAGGAACGAGAGCAGGTTAACAAAGCGCATGCGGAAAAACTCAAGGCTTGTAATGAAATAATCATCACCAACAAACAGTGGCGCAAAGAAGCCAAGAGACAATATCACAACTAGAAAACCAATTACAAGATGCACAAAGGCTGGCAACACAACATGTAACTCAAATTACTGAAGCCAATCAAAGAGAAGCTACTGCCAGAAGAGCACAAGAAGTGGCAACAAGAAGATTCGAAGCACTAGATGTTGAGTGGATGATCAGAGAAACATCCATTTCATAGAGCTCAGCAACACTAATATCCGCATGCAAGAACTGGCCTGCCAACTGGCCACACATGAAAGGAGTCAAAGGCCGGAGCCCACAGATGACTTACGTACCCTCCTTGAGCGTGCCTTGGAATCGGGACAATTGCCAATAACTCCTCGGGCCCCTTCTCAAACTCTTACCTTGTTTTTGTCTACACTAACACTCTCATTACTTCAATATGGTAGCCTTGGACACATAGAGAGAGAGAGAGTGTCAAGGACTATGGAGTTTAGGGACTTGAGGCACTGGTCGCGGGCTATCAAGTAAGAGGGAAACTTGGTATAGGGTCCAGGTGTGCTAGGATTATTCACTTGAGGGGAGGTGTTGAAATATACAAGTGAATAGGGTGTGTGCAGGAACAAGCCCTTGGTTAGAGGCTGTAAAAGAGGAGATGTAATTGTGAAAGAACCTGTGAAAAGGTGAGAAGAATCTACTGGGAGAGAATAAAGGGTAGCATGAGAGAATTTAGGAGTGTGGAGTTATTCTGGGAGATATTCAGGGAAAAGAGAAGAGGTGGAGAGAATCAGGCAAACGGTGGAGATATTCTGGGAGTGAATCATGGAGAAATCAATGGGATTTGATGCTTGATGTAAACTCTATAAACTGAGGTATAGCCCTAATGAGAATTTGCTGGTTTTTGAGTATCCATGCCTACATTAATCTATTTGCTAATTATTCACTAATTACATCTTAATCATTTACTAATCACTTTGTTAATGATGTTGATTCTAGTGTTTGATCCACGATAGCTCATCATTATGCTCAAATTTCAACATAAATCATGTTAATAATGGTCCCAGATGCTAAGGAGGCTTATCATCTTGGATATGAATGGATTGCTGCTCAAAAGATAGCCCAAGAGCTTTGGACCAAGTGTTGTAGGGAATTAAAAAGTCGGGGCCATGCATGTCATGCTAAGGCCCAAACTGTATCAATTCATCAACTTTGTAACTAAGGACTTTAGATTGGCCATCTGGTCCTCAATGAAATGACGCATAATTTGAGGCCTCTTGTCAACGCTAGTTTTGAGAGAATCTAAGATTGAGGAGACATAATTATATTTTGTATATGACCAAAGGAACTGTTATCTTGACCCAGGTGTTTGTCATCCCCAACAAACCTGGGGAACTATTGCATATGAAGCGCTATGAGGATATCCAACATCACTATGATCCCATAAATACATTATTAATTGATGATACCCCTGAAAAGGCAATGTATAGTCCCATTGGAACATGGATATTATCCCTTCCTTTTGAAGGTAACCTAGATGATGTTTATTTGGAAGAACAATTGATTCCATATTTAGATGGATTGTACAAATCAAAAGACTATGCACAAGATTATGTAATGAGAAATCCATTTTTGTAATGTAATGTCTCCAACTGTCCTATTTTCATTGAAGTAATGTGTCCTGAAAAATAGTATACATTGTCTTGTTTTTTGAAAATAAAAGTCAGACAAAAGGCTCTTGATTAATTATGTTAAAGAGTACATTCAAAAGGGTAATGTCAAGTAGGAGTGTCATTAACAAGATAGACTTGATTAATTATGTGAAAAGAGTACATTGAAATGGGTAGAGTCAAGTAGGAATGATCTTGACTGTGTTACCCAATTCTTTACATTGTATTAGTTGCTCCCTTCTAAGGAGGACCTTTCTTCCATTGTGAATGAAAGTAAAGTGTGCTGGCATGTCTTGCAAGGATTCTTCGACAATATCCTTCCTTAGCTATTGTAGATTGCATTTCTCACGTATAGAAACAATTGTCACCAGTGTTGAAGCTTCATCAATCACTTCAATATCTATGACTTTGTTGTCCATTACACTTGCGGCTTCCTGATCCATTGGCACCAACTCTCCATTGATGTAGCGGGGCCTACTATACTAGAAGGACAAGATAAAAGTTTGAGTTGCAATCATGTACTTTGCAACTATTGTCTCCAGTGCAATGTTACATTGGATATCGTCAAAAAACTTTACTCTACCATCCCTCATCAAGAAGTCTTGCTAAGAGGAATGCATCATCCAAATCTTTGCAGATGAGCATGGTTCTTGCTATCTTCACTTGGAATAAGCTAAAAAGCTCCACAAACACAGTAATTGGTAGGTAAACCACAATTTTCACTACACGAGTTGGAATGCTCCCTCATAGAGAGCGTTGCACATCCTTGAAGAGCTTGCTCCTTGCTAACTCCGTTACTGAGGAGTCTGGGATAGGCCAATCCATGTAGTTCCACTAAGCTTTGCAAAGGTACCTCTTCCAAGTGGCCACAATTGTGTTTGTTGTTTAGTAAAACGATAGAAATGATCATAGAAAAAGATACCTTTTTGTTGCTCCTCCCCTCATACTATAGCCAACCAATGTGTGTATGAACCACATTCATAATTCCAATGATGCACTCAACTGGCTCCGACTCCTCATAGGATGAGGGATACACATCTGCAACCATAGAGATGGAGGGTTTACATGGTTCATGAGACCATTATGAGAAAATGGAAGATTGACAAGCGACAGATTAACTTATAGTTTGGTCTATGCAAGGGCAAAGATATGTCATCTTGACTCTCAAGCACAAGCTCATTATGCATATATACATGCTACACTACGACCTCCTTGATGGTTGTCCTTCCAGTCTCTATCTTGAAGTCTTTCACTCTTTCCTTTCCATGACACCCTGAAGATATTCTTGTTGCTTGTCTTTCTTCTCTTTCTTGGCTGCATAAGGACCCAGTGCCCTTGGTGATTAGCACTTCAGTCCACTGATTTTGCGCATTGAGAGAGTTGGATACAAGTATGACAAACACTGATGATCTTGGTCTCCTTGCCCTAGGAATTGAATCATCTATGATGGCATTAGTGGGGCAAAACCGGGATGATATAAAACAAGATTTGCTACCCATCGTTTCAAGAGGAAATGGAGTGCAAAATGTTGAAGCTTGGGGAAATGGAGTGCAGAAGGTAGAGGAAATGAAAAGAGCACGAGAAATTGTTTAAGCCCAAGAGGAAGTTTGAGAAGCAGGGAATTTTTCCTCCTCTGTAAAGATACGTGTATTTAATATATGGATAGGAATAGAAGTTTCCCTCTCTACAAAAGTGTAGGTGTGTTTAATGCATTCAGATGTGAAAAGTGACTATCAAGTGTAAGTAGAATACATTTTGAGGTGAAAAAGAAGAATTTTTGGATTTAGGAAAAAGAAATAACCTATTTTTCAACGTAACGTTGCCTTCTTCTTGATTGGATGTGCTCCTTTTTCTCTCTCTAACTACGAAAAGCCCCTACGAATGACCTCCAAAATGTCCTCATGTCTTTAAACATCATTGCTTATATCATATGGGACTTACTGCTACACATCATTGCTTATATCATATGGGACTTAACCCTTTCACCTTTGCATCTCCCTTATTACTACTTCTTACAGTTATCTCAAACAAATAACCTTTGATAAAGACCCTTTTAGGCCTTACACAAATATTTCTTCTAAGATGCACACTCTCCCTAGGTGTCACAATGGGCTTTTCCACCCTAATCTCTACCAAACCCTAACTCCTAATAAGAGATCCCCAATGTTTCTGTAAATATACAAGAAAAACCTAATAGCTAGTTAGTTACCCTTGCATGCACCATACTGCATTGTTGATATGTGAATTTGCTTTTTTTTTTTTTTAATGCTTATACTTTCTTACGCCCTTGCCATCTTTTATCTATGTCACGTCTGTGAGCATGAAGAGTCCCAGCCACAACACCTCATTTCTATAGCCGATCCACAACATCAATAATGGCTACAAAAATAGATTTGAAGAAACTTGTAGAAATACCTTGGGACATGTTGAAGTACAACATTAAGGTAGAGCTCTAGCTACATTACAAACCATTCGCTCCTTGGAGAAATGGAGGAAGAAAGTGTGGAGCTGATAGAGCACCTCGTGGGTTGAAGCATTAGTTGGCTCTAGAAGGCTTCACCACGATAGAAACATCATAATATAGCATAGGAGCTTGCTTATATGAAGTCTAATATTAATATGGTGCTGTGAAAACACATAGCTACTACTAAACAAAGACCTACAACATGAGAAAAGTAAACTATGGCTTTGATCACCAGTGGCATAAGGTAGTGTCTTTTCTGAAGCAATTGAAAAAGAGGAAGGGAATGTAAAAATTGGGCTATTTCTACCTCAGGTAGCATGGGAAAACAAGGCCAAAAAGAATGTGACAATAGAAATAAATCTTCCATATCATCTAGTAGTGCTATTAACCACTACCACTAAAACCTATACATAACACTTTGTTAGCTCCCCACCAACTATTATTGTGTATGCACTTATGCAATTGAAGATGCACTTGAAGATGCACTTATTGTGTATGCACTTTGTTAACTCCCCAACTAGTATTGTGTATGTACTTAGGTAACTTGAGGGGATGACAAGCTAAAGGAATGCATAGGGCACTTTAGACTCGCTATCGATAATGTTACCATCATGGAGGAGATGAAAAGCTGTAGGAAATCTTGGCTAAGGTTAAAGACAAAATGGATATTTTGGCTAAGGGCAAAGACAAAATGGATTCCGCCTCATTTTTTTGCAAACATATATAGGCACGCATTATGCTCGCATCCATATACATGGTATCAGATGTGGTGTCACTTTATATGAGATTCCAATGGAAAGTATGCTTGCACATCTTAGCTCTCAAAAATCAAAAGCTTGGAATGGCATATATGCGGAGTCATGCCGAGGAGTCGCAAAGTGGGGCGGGGGGCAGATGTATCATTTTGTAAAAACCATATAGCATGTGGCATGCATATATCTACAATGCCTCCAACATTTTTATTTATACATTTTCTTACACATTTGTTTAGCCCCATCTTGTAAGTATATAAATTTGGATACATATTTATAAATTTTTTCAAGAAACTATATATTACATCAAACAACTATTTGGTTAGTCCCCTTTTGCATGTATATGGCATGTAAGTCCCTCCATTAAAGAAACCCCCCTCCATGCAAAAATGTGCAATGTTACTACATATATGTAATGTGGCCCCGGGGGTCATGTAGATGTGCATAAAGACACCAAGTGTGGAAATGGATAATGTGTGTTAAGTATCCTTGCATGTATATATTGATTACAAATACACGAGTTATTTATAAGAATGCACTTATTCATGTATAAATATATGGAAGTGAGTGCTCTAAGATGTTAGTATCGACACAACTATACCAACTTATGGCCAAGCCATTGGGAAAGTGTGGGAAAAAATGCACACATGCATGTTTTCACACGTGCGATGAAAATCCATTCACATAGACATACACACATGCATGTGTGCACGAAAGAGAGAGAGAGAGAGAGAGAGAGAGAGAGAGAGAGAGAGAGAGATGAAAAGAAAACATTGAATTAAGGGAACAATGTAGCAATTATTGTGTTTGTGCAAAAAGATTTGGATTATGACTTTGTTTTATTGAGCATATGACAAACTTTGACAACCTTGTTAGAAATGAGAGGGGGAGGATATAGTAGGTCTTATGAGAGAATTTTCTCATCATTTTCCAATGGCTTGTTAAAAATGCTCACAAAATATATGGACCTTGAATGAGATCATAAAGGATCATTATTAGTAGTTTTCTCTCACATGCAAGAAAAGAGATCATAGAGGATCATTATTACTAGATTTTTGTCACATGCAAGAAAAGCACTTGCTATTAATGGACTTTTGTTTTAAAAAAGACCATAAAAAGCAATGATAAAAGTCAACAAGGTTTTGGAAATTCTTGTAGCTATGAAATATAACCTTGTTGTATCAAAGTTCCAATATGGAGAAAGTGTATTTTCCATAGATTTTACACAAGTATGGACAGTACATTTACATCAATATCCATTAATATATGTAGAAGATTTTACACCTATGTGACCTTTGAGTTTTACTATATTTAAGAATATTGATTCATGGCCTACTTCAAACATGTGGAGATCACAATGAAGTTCCACATCTTACTTTTTACTAAATAGGGTTTGTGGCAAAGCTGTCAGTTTCTATTAGGCATTGCAATGATGTGGGAATAGGTGGAGGATTACTAGCATACTCCCTTCAAGGATTTGGACTACTTTTCCCATTGAAGGTCACGAATCTTTGTTGTCTTGGATGCACCAAATAGCACAATAGGCCACTCGTTGGAGTTCCTCCACTTTAGCATTTCCTACGAGGTCATTTCATTGTCAATTTAAAGGCTAAGTAAAAGAATGCCCCAAGGTACTGTGACTGTGATGCACCATAAATGAACATTACAAAAAAAGTAATACTCAACCATAAACTATCAGCAGATAGTTCAAACATTAGATAAGGAGGGAATGAAGAAAAGCACCCACAATTACAAATGCAAAAATGAAAAGAAATGCACCCACAATTACAAATGCAAAAATGAAAAGAAATGCAAAAATGAAAAGAAATGCATGGTTAAACCATTGACAATTTCAACATTTAGATCTTACATTTTACTCAAAATATTATTTCTTTAATTGCTTGTGTTGTCCTTTAAAGCTCTAAAATAATACTATTTTAATGACACGAGTGCTTTTGAGTGTGTTGCCCTAATACTCTTTTCTAGGGCTAGGTTATTTGTGGAACATTCTTGCTTTGCCCAAGGTTCTATTCTCAGCATTAGCACACTCTACACACATCTTTCTTTCTTTTCTTATCCTATCATAACTATAATAAAGAAACTTACATAACTATAATAAAGAAACTTACAAATGCCTGCCTTGCATCAAAGTAAAGCATAAACACTCTTTTATAGAAGTTAGATACACTTGCTTGATTTCGATTTTGAAATGTCATTTTCTCGCTTTTGTTTTAAAACATCATGTTTACCTTGTGCCCTCAAAATTGTCAAACTTTCACAAGATGAAACTACACACCTATTGGAATGAAGCAAGCCCCACCTTAGAGATAAGCTCTCTCCCTTCCTCCCTTTCTCTCTCTCTCTCTCTCTCTCTCTCTCTCTCTCTCTCTCTCTCTCGGGTGGGGGCTTGCATATAGTGCATGTGCACAGAAAGAGAGAGAGAGAGAGAGAGAGAGAGAGAGAGAGAGAGAGAGAGAGAGAGGACTCAAGCAAGTCAACCATTATGATCGAGATTGTACACTCAACTGCAAGGAAGAACATGAGATCTCAATTCTCTCTCTGTCTCTCTCTCTCTCTCTCTCACACACACACACACACACACATGCGCATGCATGCACTCCCCCCCCACACACACACACATGCGAGCATACACATATTGCTCTATTACTAGAATGAGCATATCCATGCAAAGGAATAAGCATGAATCACAAAGTACCTTGTAGACGAGGATCGAGAAGCAAAGTCAAATCGACATGGGGTTAGTGGCTAAGTTGGGCAGCCCAGACATGGAAGAAGCCTATATGTGGAGCATCTTGATCATTGTGGATGTTGCGTCGACCACTGACAAGCTCAAACATGGTCATCCCAAAACTATACACGTCGGCTTTGGCAGTGATGGGCATTCCTGCAATCCACTCGGGGGCAAGGTAGCCATATGTCCCTCGAAGGGTAGTGAGCACATGGCTGAACTCGCAGCCTATGAGCTTGGTGAGGCCAAAGTGGGCGACCTTGACATTGTAGGAGGCATCAAGAAGAATATTCTCGGGCTTGATGTCGAAGTGGATGATGCATTGTCGACATGACTCATGCAAGTAGGCGATGCCATGCGCAGCCCCAAGTGCTATGTTTGCCAAGTCAAGGCGGCGGCGCGATCATTATCGTGAAAGAGGAGCCCATCCAATCCAAGGAGCCATTGTCAGCCATTTCATACACAAGCAAGCGGTGCTTGCCCTCGTGTCTAAAAGGCACGGTGCATTTAAGAGGGGGTTCAAGTGGGATCGATGGCTGAGGAGGCCCGATTTTGGGCGGGGTCGATCCGGGCCGTCGGATCCCCGAAAGTAAACTAGGGTCCGAAAGTAAACTAGGGCTGCCGCACACATATATTAATAAAGGCCGAACACACTAGCTAGCAGAAATTATAGCCTAATGGTAAGACTACGGCCTCTCTAGCGGCATGTCGTGGGTTCAAATCCATTTTTTTGCAATTTGAGACTTAGGCAAAAAAATTATAAGTCCAAACTCGGGAACTGGAGTAAACTAGGCATTTTGGCAAGCCCCCGACAAAAAAACTCGGCCTGTGAAGTAAACTAGGGATCCTAGTTTACTTCGCAGGCCGAGTTTTTTTTTGTAGGGATCCCTAGTTTACTTCACAGGCCGAGTTTTTTTTCGGTCCTAGTTTGCTTTCAGGGATCCGACGGCCCGGATCGGCCCCGCCCAAAATCGGGCCTCCTCAGCCGTCGATCCCACTTGAACCCCCTCTTAAATGCACCGTGTGATTTAGAGACGAGGGATGCTTGCCCTCGGAGCAAAAACCCAAGAGCCTGACTAAATTCACATGTTGGATTGTGCCAATGGTTCTCACCTCTGCCCTAAATTGTTTCTCACCTTCATCCAGCCTGTGCAGCTTCTTCACCGCCACCGCCACACTTGCGGCGCCGCTGGAACTGCCGCCCTCTCCGCCCCCCACCACCCCTCTATAAACTGTGCCAAACCCACCACTGCCAAGCTTCTCCCTGAAGCTCTTTGTGGCTGCTTGCAGCTTCGCATAAGAGAAAGCCTCGGGGGTGATCGCCAGAAAGACCGCCAAACTAACCATGCCTAAAATGGCCAGGGTGCCGACATCTATGCCAACAATCAATCCAACAGGTTGCATTGTGGTAGGTCCGCCACCTGGATAAGCAGGACCGGTTTTCTTCTCACTTGCAGGTTGCTCAGACACCAGATCTTTTGCTGAAACTCGAAGGTAGTAGGTGCCCAAAGCTGAGGGAGACACAGTGCCATCATACAAAGACTGATTAAAGAGAGAGCAGTTACCTGATCCCTCTCCATTGAAGTAGAAACCATTGCAGGAGCAATTAGCAAGGCACAGATCCCTGCATTTCCCTTCATCCGCCATCGCCATCGAGGCCGTAAAGCTCCCATCAAAGCTGGTTTGATTAATGGAGATAAACCCATCATTGCTACCTCTGGTTGAGGTGCAATTAAGAGGTGATTCCCTCTCACAACCCTGCTTCCCCCACTCTTGTTGATCTACAGGCTGAAATCCAGTTGATGGGCACTCGCAAATGGGCTGCACATTATTGTTGCATATGGAATTCTGCCCACATAGCCTAACCACATCACATGGATTATTGGGCTTAGACCAATAATAATCATTCCAAGTCTCCTGGCTGGCATAGAAGCTTGATTCCTTTGTTAAGCCATCATATGCCATGACAAAGCATGATATATTGTAATCTGCACCCTCATCAGGGTGTGTACAATGGCTCTATCCAATATTGGGATAGTGGGCCTTGGAATGGAAACACTTTCTCCAATGCCAGCTAACATTATCTTTAATTTCACCTTTTAACAGCTCTGGCTTTACATGGTATGTTTACACACAAAGTTACTGTCAGTGCCCATAAGGAAGGAATACATACCTAGTGAAGGGTCATTTGGTGTAAGCCAAGATTGAACCTTTTTGCCACGGCCAAGGCTCATAGTGGGCAGCCATGTATCCCCAGGATGATCAAAACTTTGCCAAATTGTACTAGAATTTGAGGTTTTTAATGCTAAATTGCCTGTATCCATTAGATTTAAGGCAGATACATTGAGCCCACTTCCTCCAATTGCCCATACTGTCTTGCCTTTGTCTGTGAGGGTTACTTGGCCATCAGAAGTTAAACAGCATGTTGCGGCTTGAGTCACAGCTTGCTCTCTGTCGGCAACCCACACTGATGTTATGGTCTTTATACTTGCATACCATATGCAACCAAGTAAACAAGACAAACCTATTGACCAAAAAGCAGCACATAAACCTCGAGAAGGAATACTTAGCAAATGAAAGAAAAAAATGGTCACATAGTGCTTAATGGTGGGTAGTATATAAATTAGAGCAGTTGTTCTGGAGATTGAAGGCCAGCCTAGAAGTAGCCTAAGAAGCACTTGCTATTGATGTAGAATCTACAACAGCTATTGTGCCCCTAATTCAGAATGTGAGATTCAAACCAAAAAGGTTAGAACTGAAATATACAGATTCTCTTCACCAACATGGAGCAACAGATGCTAGGCACTCAGGATATCTTTAATCAAGAAAGAGAGCATTGGGAAAGTAGGAAGGAAGTGGCTGCTAAGGAGGTACTAAATTTGGAATGCACTTTGGAAAGAACCAAAGAAGAAAGGCCTTGCAATATCTCAAATATTGGCTTGTTGGACAATTACTTTCTTTAGTCAGCATCAGTGGCACCCAAACATTTACACATCAATTAAAATGCTGATAAGTTGCTTCAATGTGTTACTAAAATCACCTTTTAGTTAAATTTTAGGACTTGACATGGGAAAATATGCAGACCTTAAAGTCATATCTGCCACATCATGCTGTGCCCACTCTAGTCTTTGGTTTATTCTTTGGTGATTACAGGTTGCATGATGTCAGAGATTATTTGCTCTTGCCTATGCATCCATTTGTCCTCAATTTCAAAGCTTGGGCCAAGAACATTATGCTAACATAGGTATGGAATGAGAGTGATCGACCATTAGTATTGTTAGCTTCTCCTGAATTATACAATTATCGAAGCTGCTCAACATGGATTGAAGACAGTGTTTGGTGGTTAGAAGTATATGGTGTACAGAAAGTGAGTAATGTCTACCAGTGCTTGCTAGGAAGATATAACCCTTTTTACTATCCCTTGGGGTTTGTCAAGATACTCTACAACATACACAACTACATTGGCAAGTATCTACCAATCATTTTCCCTAAAACTGAATGTTGAATATACATGGTAAAGTGTAAATATAAGGAAGGGTAGGGTCCAGGCATTGCTACTGGTCTAGGATTATGAGGGCTCTATCAATATCAATCCCGTTGAGAGGATCACGATAGTGGTAAGGGGGATGCATCTTCTGCCTATGCTATTTACTGCTTCTCTTCAACAAGAGATGGGGGTTTTGGGATCTCACCTTCTTCCAAGACTTATTATTGGAGAGAGGGGTGATAGGCTTGTGAGGTTGAGTCCTTGGTGAGTCCATTGAGGACATCCCTAAGAGAGAGGTCAGTGGTGGTGGGGGTGGCTTGGGAGATGAGAGGGGTGATAGCGGTGCTGGGGATGCAGGTGGGAAAATCCAGAGAGGAGTGGCTGGTGGTGAGGTGAAGGCGAGGAGAGCAGGAGCTGATGTAGACGGTTGGTCCAAGGGAAGGGGTGTCAAGGCATGTTTTTTCTCCTTACCTTTGGCCAAATTTCTTGAAGCATGTGCAGCTAAAGAGGGGGCGGATGTTGCAGGGCCTTGGGAAGCTTTGCCAAGGCCACCTTCCTATTGGGGGGCCTTCTTTGGACATGTATTTATTAACAGATTCTTTGTTAGGGCCACAGGTCCTCTTGGGGGCCTTCTTTGGACATGTCTTTTTTACCAGATGCATCATCATCATTGTAGCCATATTTGGTAGTGATGTGTGTGAACACACTAGGACCAACTGGGCCACTTTTTCTCTCGACGGGTGTGCAGATACATAAGAACGCATCTAACGGGCTTCACTTTTGGGACATCAATCTCTACATCTTACGAGTAAAATTTCTACTCACTATACTCTGCATTTCTTTCATACATCTTGCAGGTCTCATTGTTAGTGACCTTATTTGTAGCCACCTTGGTTGCATCAAAGAGAACTCAACACTTTGTAGCTTGTGTGATTACTTGCTTGGGTATTAATAAAAATGGCAGATAGTGATGTATTTTGGATGTTATCCCCGCTGAGGATAAGCTTGATGGGACTAACTACACGTTATGGTCCTATATGATGCGGCATGTATTGGTAGCCAAAGGGTTGTGGAATGTTGTGGTCGGCACTAAGAAACATCCTGGTTCTTTTGATGAAAATGATGTAGAAGGCACATTTGTAGACATGGACTCAATTTCACATGGTGCATTACCATAGCATAGCATACCTCCTACGACGCAAGAACAAATAAAGTGAGATGAAAGAGATGCGCAAGCACATGCGTTGCTTGCTTTGTTAGTTAAGAGGAGTATCATTCTTCACATTCGATCATGCAAGATTGCTAAACATGCTTGGGATGCACTTGCGTCATTGTACCAGGTACGTAATGTCGCACGTGTTACCTATATATGCAAGCAAATAGAGTTAGAGAATATGGATGAGGGAGATTAAATGGACAGTTTCCTTAACAAAATCAAGGATTGTAAGGAGTAATTGGCTAGTGTTGATGAAATATATTCTGAGAATTCATTGGTACCTACTATCTTGAATGTGTTGCTGGACTCGTATTATTAAGGTTTTGCTTCTACCATCAAACTCATGATGATGAAAGGCAATCCAAATGCCTTGAAGTTTGAGGAGTTGGTTTCTATGCTCTTGCAAGAAGAGTAATCTAGGCAAAGTAGATTTGTCATGTGTACAGCAGATTTGGCTTTTGCTGCTAGTCAACAAAGAGGCAAAGGTAAATCCTTTCCGTAGTGTAGTTACAAGCCGAAATCAGAGTCATCAGGTAAGCCTACCAGACAAGGAAGGCGACAAGCCAAAGAAAAAGAGAAAATGCAACTATTGCAGGAAACCTCATCACTACATTAATAAGTGTAGGAAATGACTGAAGAAGGAGGAAAAGAAAGACTGAGGTATGGCTATACTACTGATGCATCAACATCCAATGTAGAAAACAAAGAATCTACAAACTATGCACATGATGATTGGGCTTTCATTGTGTGCAATGTAGTTATGACCCTTCGAATAAGGATGTTTGCATGGTTGTTACAAATATACATGTCTAGTATTTTGACAGTGGTGCTAGTAAGCACATTACTTCTCATCATAGTTTGTTCTCATCACTTGAATATGCTCCACAAGGAAACACTATAACATGTGCAAACAACTCCTTGTATCTTATAGAAGGAGTTGGTAAAATTGTTTTCACATCTGCAAATGGTGGAACAATCACACTTTAAAATGTATTATATGTACCAGGAATCAAGAAGAACTTATTATCTGTCTTCTCTGTTATTACTAAGGCTGGCTTAGTGGTTCAGTTTGAAGATGATAGATGTATTATTCATGATCGTAGTGAGACAACAAAAAAATTATTGCTTCTAGTACTTTGTCTCATGGCCTTTACAAGCTAGATGCATATGAAAGACAAAGACATGCTGTATGTATAGTTTCTACCCATAAAGGCAATGGGTGATGCTAAGTTGTGGCATGCACACTTTGGTTACTTGAACTTTGGCAGTTTGCTGCGTTTGCATAAGGGGAAATGGTGGCATGCTCCAAGAGGAGTGTTGTAGTCTATCATTAAGGGCACTTGGGGCATTTTTTTGAGTTTCTAGTTGGGCATACATTAAGAGGAGTGCTTGCTGGGCCGCATCCACTTGCTACTTTTATCACGCCATGGAATTGCTCATTTGTGCCCAGAAATATTGTGGATCATAGAAGAGAAGGCAATAATAAAATTTGGAAGGCAACCTTGAGAGTTCAGTATGGCCTAGGAGAAGCTTTCAGCAGAGGTGAGATTCCATCCTGGATCCACCTATGGGTTTGAGTACTATTCTTCTTGTGTACCCTCAAAGTGAATTGTGCACTTTGGAACTTCCTAGTAATACTACCTCAGTGATGGGGATAGATCTGTGGGAGGGGCCACTTAAGTGTGCTAGCACATGAAGGTCTTGGTTGGCACTTGTGCTTGCTCCTAGCTGTGTGGGGGTATCCATCAACTTTTTTTTCGAAAAATCAACAAAGGCCTCATTGGGGTAGTGGTCTCTTGATATAACCTTTGCTTATTAGGGTTAGGAGAGTCACCTGCTTGCGGAGGAAGCTAAAGAGGTTTGCTACTAAGAAGGCATGGTCGATTGGTGGCACTTTGGTAGCTGTAGGGTCTAGGGAGCTCTTCCCATCCACCACGGCATAGTTGAGAACCTTTGTGATGATCATGGCTACTCTAAACTTGCCAACCAGGTTTGTGTAGATGCTATGGATTTCATTGTGAAAATGGTTGGCCCAGTCCACTTTGGTAGCTGTAGGGTCTAGGGAGCTCTTCCCATCTGGTGGCATAAATGAGAACCTTTGTGATGATCATGGTTACTCTAAACTTGCCAACCAGAGTTCATTGTGAAAATGGTTGGCCCAGTCTAGTGGAAGACCTTGCTTGAGGTGGGTAAGGAGGGAGAGGTTACATGTGCTACTGTCGTCCCATCGGAGATTGGTCAGCATGGTGAGGACTTAGGCTACTCTTTTGTTGTACCATTAGGGATAAGTATTCCTCAATATACCCAACAAAAAGAGCACACACAGTGCAAGAAGTAACACTCTCCAAAGAAGCTCATTATAGAGATGCCTTCACCATAAAACGAAGTTTCAGTTCTTTTCCATTTGGACAAGGAACACGAAACACGAGGAAGGATAAAGAGCTAGTGTTTGGGACTACCTCAAGATAAAGAGATACATGAGAGCATCCTTATAACATGTCCTTGGCCCACAATAATAGCTTGCAAAATGAGCGTGCAAGCCTCAAAGCAAGGCCAACAGAGGTCAAGTGTCATTAGAAAATGAAATAAGAATACCAAGACCTCGGAAAGCGTATGTAACCGAAATACAAAACTTGAAGAGAAAACACCAGAATGGGTTCTAACTGCCCCCCCAAGCGTGTGCCAAAAGCATACCCGCTTGTGTATTTTTATAATACTTTATTCCATCAAAAATAGGTTACATGGCTATTTTAGCCCAAGCTTTCTTTTTACAAAAATAGCTCAAACACTAGAGCTTGTTCACACACTAAGTGTAAATAATTACAACTCTTCTAGCATATGTGCTAGGAATATAACAACGCCATGCACAAATATGCATATATAGATCAGGGCGAGTGATGTCCTCCCATTTTACTCCATCTTTATTGATGGAGCCCTAGATGATGTCTCTACTTACCTTGTGCTTTGCTCAACTTTTAGTAAGGCTATGTAGCTCGAGGTAAGTGCAAGGCTTCATGAACCACATCTACTACAAGGGCCAAGATCAATTTGGCACCTGTAGGATTGTTAACCACTCTAGTTAACATTACTTTTGAAGCGTGGCTATGCTCATTGTAATGTATCTTTTTTAACCGCGCAAAGTGCTTAATGATAAAAGAGACATGGGATGACTGAGCTTATAACTTGTGTAATGTATGTCATAGGAAAGAGTTGTACATAGAGCTAGGAAGACTAGTTTTGGGTCCCTAATTGTAAATGGGCGGCCGGCCATTGTAAACTGAGAGCTCTCGTATATAAGACATCTTATAAAATATGAAAAGGAACAATCCCATTAGTCTCATTTGAGTTTTGCCTCTCTCTCTCTCTCTCTCTTATGAGCTTGTGGATGTATGATTGCTAGTTGTTTGCTTGCATGGTTGATTGTTTGTTGTTGTGTGTGCTTGTAGGGATGGTGATGATATAGCTTCTCCTCTCCTCTCTCCTCTCTTTGCTTTGTACCAAGGTCCCTCTTGCATGTGGCATGGAGTGAAGGTTGAGGTTTCCATAGCTCCCTCCTTCTTTCTCTCTACCTAGCTCTGAAATCTCTACTTGGGTGACACAAGTAGAGGTGGAGTGAGCCCCTAGCAGCTTCACATCGAGGAGTTAACCCTCATTAGGGCTGGCTAAGTGCACCTCTCCGAACTCGACCCTTGCATGTTGTATCTCTTATTCTCTCCCTCTCTCTTGTGTGTGCAAGGTAGTATGTTAGGATTAACATCTTTGGCGCTACTGCTGGGGATTGCATTTAGCTTAGGGTCCTCCACTTAGTTTATTTGCTGTGCAAATCCATTGGTTGTTTGGTTGTCTTTGAGCTTGTTTTTGCTTGTTTTATGGTGATTCCATGGAGCTATGGAGGGTAACCGGAGCATTGGAGAATTGAGGTCTTCATTGAGTGCGGGAGAAGCAAGTAAGTGTTCAATATTTACCCTTGACATTCATGCAAATCTCTGAATTTTTGTTCTTCTTTCATTAAGTTTACACCATAGCTTAATTAGTAAATTAATCTTAATTAGTTAGATTTCTTTAAGCATTGTAGGCATCAATAGATAGCTTAAGACTACTAGCTCTAGCTCTCTATCAAATAAAAAAAATTCTAAAAATTATTGGGAAGATACTTGAAATTGCAAGAATCTGAGGGGGAAACAAGGCAAAAATCCCATTCTCTAGACTTTTCTAAGAAGCAAACGGACATTCCTTTCATAGGCCATGGTCATGGCAAATGTGCCACGCTCGTTCCTTTTTCTCTGGCCAAATCTAGGGAAATCTCCAGCCTTGAATGTGGTAGTTTGCATTAAAAATAGAATAATTACGTTAAGTGGGCATAAAGTGCATTTAATTGCATTGAACCAAGTGGGTACTGCTGCAGTGTCAGGGAAGAGTAGGTGGGAGTCAGACTTGCAGCCTTAAATTTTATGAAAAATGACAATGCCACGGTCGTTCCATTTGTGCCACGACCGTTCCTTCCCAAAGGGTATGCTTATTCTTCCAAAGTATTTATCTCATTTGCCACGTCAGTGTCAATTTTGCTATGCCATGTCATTCTCTTTTGTCCCTGCTCTAGAAAGTGTATGGCCGTTCCACTTGTGCCATGCCTGGACTAGTTATTCTGCCTAATATGTACGCCCGTGTGGCAAACTTGCCACGCCTGTACCTTCTTTGCCCAAAAGTGCATGCCTGTTCCTTCTTGAAGCCACGCCCGTGTCTTTTAGAATGCGTATGCCCATGCCATCTGCTCCCTGAGAAGCGTACACCCATTCCCTTCTAAAGCATGCGCCCGTACCATCCCAAAGCATATGGCTATACCATTCAAAACAAAAACACAGATTGTTGCTCAGTAGTTCCACACTTCCATGCACCTATGTTTGGGTAAATTGGTGTGAAACAACCCTCTTTTTGACGACTTAAACTCTCTCAAAGCTCCCTCACTTACCCATTGGTCAATACTTCGTGGAGCCAAATGGTGCTCGTCTTTAACATCACCAATGAGAGCAAAGACCATCCCAGTATGGGACGAGAAACTCTTGACCTCGAGACAGGAGAATTTGAAGCTCGGTGTATAGACAGACCACCTGTCCAAGAGCAAGATCCTACCTCTCCCACGCATCCATAGAGAAGCCTTGCTTCGAGGCTCCGCAACTTTATCCTGGGAAAAACACAATCGGAAGAGGTGTGGAACATCCACAAGAAAGTGAGCCCACGTCATCTCTAGATCCTAGAGCGGAAATAGAGTAGGAGCAAAAGCCATTAGGCCCAAACCCAACCACCAGTTTGGAGAGCCATGCCTATCTCAGGAGTGGCTGATTCATATTGGGCCCAAAGACCCATACAAAACCTAGGGCTAGGTCCATATTCCCAAGGATCAAAAACATAATACCAGAGAGAAAGGGTCTACCCGGGCCCATCACATCAGCCCAGTCCGCCGGTATATCAACAATACCCACCACAAGCAGCATACCCAGGTTACCACATGGGACCACAAGGGGCATAACCTAACCCACCCATAAGACAAGGGGACCTCCGATGGTTTATTATCCGCATAGCCCCACTCCTCCTCCAATCATTCCTTAACCTAACCTAATAAATGTTAAGATTAGCCATGGAAATAGGGAGGGGGTGGCTGAGGGCATCACGCCCCCAAATCCAGTGCAACCTGCACCAGGACCCATATTAGAGCGGAACAAACCCATAAAAATCTCAAAGCTAATCACTAAATTTGATGGGACGGGAGACCCCATCCCACATTTGGAGATGTTCAACCAAATTTGTGAAGCCTTTGGCCACGTCTCACCCTAGACAGTAAAGCATGCCAATGGTTTAGGTCCTTAAAGACGAGGACAAGGCCACCTTTGAAGCCTTGAAAGAGGCCTTCAAGGTAGGATATTCTCGCTAAGGTACTAGATGGAGCCTGGTGGAACATCTACATAACATCAGATAGAGGGATGGTGAAACCATCCGAGACTATATCAACAGAGTCAGATATCTCCACTCCCACTATAGTGCCAGAGACAAGTTCTTTGATGAAAGACTAACAGAGAGATTTCTAGAAGGTTTGGATGACATACTCTTACACAATTCATTGTATGCCTTGGCCCATCCCTCCTTCGAGCAATGTTGTAGGAGTGCTATGGACTTTGAGGACAACTTCAAGAAGGGAACACGTTCCCGAGAACTCCATGAGAGGGTACATCAAAAGCCTCATTCAAGACCACCAGCATAAAATCTAACAGAAAGAGCAAAGAGTCCACATTTTGACAAAGGTTGAGCAGTTAGTCATTGCATTAATGCAGGAGATGACCCAACATTGGAGAACTGGCCAAGGCCGGGATCGGGTCAGCCAACCCCATCTCTATCCAAAGAGGGATCTTGTATGGTGCGCGATTTGTCCAGCTAGCTATACCAGCATGGAGTGTCCACATTTACGACCCCATCCCACCCTCTATTACATATATTGCCAAAGATGGGGCAACCACGAAGTCACGAACTACTATCAGTAAAGGGCTGCTCAAGCCCGGACTCTATCTCAAGCCTTGCCTGCAAACCAAAGGCAACCACTGGCCTTGCTAGCACCTCCTCTCCATAATGCACGTCAACTAGGCTAAGAAGTGGCCCAAAGAGGAATTCTTAGGGCACCTGAAATTCCCTTACCACCCTTGGTTCTCCAACCTCAACCCCCATTGCCGAATCACACCAGTTCATTTGGTTAACCCTGATGGAAATCTTTGAAGAAGCGGATGAGGGGGAAATTCTAGAAGGTCCTAACTACCAGAACCTTGAGCCAACCAGTCCACCCTCTTAAATTCTAAGCCACTATGTGATGGAGGGTGACCAAATGTATCTAGTGCACTTAAGCCACCCCAATGCTGCCATAGGGCCGAGACATGAATACAATGGCAAAACGACCACTTATGCAATGCTATCATTGTGCAGAACCTCAATGAGTGGCTGAGTGTCCTATCAAGAAAGGGATGGCAAGTACCACTGTAGGTGCTCCTGCATCAACCCCTTTATGCGTTGGGTGTGGAATTGACTATATGCATAAATATTGTCGCTGAGACCTGGAACAACAGGGAAGGCTTATGAAGCTAATCCTAGCACCAACATTAACCTGCTGAGTGTAAGAGACGGCTTCATCCACACGGTCCCTCTCAACGTCGTAACCAGATTAGAAAACAGATAGAGGGCCGTAGCTCATATTGTAGTAGAGGCATCAACCTCACGAGACCAAGGATAAGAAAAGGTCTTATCCTCAAAGAATGTACTTGAATAAGCATGAGCAACTAGATACTCAAGAAAGAAAACCACGAAGATCGGCAAGGGAGACAACCAGGTAGTTATCAAAAGTGGTTTTAAAGATAGCACGACAACACATGCATCAACCTCTTCGTCTCAGGAGGAGAGGAAGATCTGCTAAACTCAACCGCCTAAGCTTGGGAACCGATTGACGCTAACTAGCTCCCAAAAAAGCTTGCTGAATATCCTAACCCCATAGAGGAGAAATAAAGACTCTTTTGGCAGCCCAAGAAATGGTCAGGGACTACCAAGCATAAATAGAAGATGAGCCTCCTACTGCCTACCTTGAGCCATGTCCATCGATCTCCAACATGAGACCTGCTGAATAAGCTAAGGTATATTCTAGAGAGTCCCTAGACCAGTGACCCCCCATAGAGGCCAACATAAGGAGCAACACCCACTCCAGCAGTAGCTACCCCCACTAGGGCAACCGAGTAGTCAAATATCTCAGAAATCTAGGGGATGACCATCTTAAAAAAACGGACATAAAAATCCCTATCCACATCCCGTATACTAATAAGAGCTTAAGATTAAGCCAAAGCGATCTTCATCATGGAACAACCTCCGCTCCTAGAGATATTAAGATATAGGCCTTGGAGCCTTAGTGAACAAGGGTGTAGAAGGTGTGTGGGTGTGAATGGTCCTAAGGGAGCCACCTAACCCTAGGCCACTAGTAAGCCTATTTAAAGGCACATGCCAAAGGAATTTGTATGGTGCATAAGCCAAGTTGTATGTGTAAGCAACTCAATAAGCAAGATTTTTTCTTATATACATGTGAGATTCTCTCCTTGTTTTTTGTGTGGTTATGAGCCTTTATCTCCTTCTCCTCCACTTGACCTTGAGCATGCTCTTAGCAATGTAAATCTTCTAACATGGTATCAGAGCCTCATGAGGGTCTCTAGGTTGCTGGTTTTTTGCTTCCTTGCTCAACGTTAAGTGTAGGTGTTGCACTACTACTGTCACCTCAGCTGAGAGGTCCGTAAATCAGCAGATCTGAACTGAGTGTGGGCGGAGTTGCAACCCCAGCACTAACAACATTAGCCATTGAGTTTAGGCATTAATTAAGCCATTAGGTGAGCCAACCGCTTTCTCCGATAAAATCGGATCTGAACGCCAAACTAAAGAAGGTGCGCAATTGAAGCCAAGCGGTGGAGAACTTCTTGGTCGCATGCTTTGCATGAACCTTTGAGCTTCTTCCTATACGAGCTTGAAGTGTAAGCGATGACCTGCAACATTAAAGGCCTGAGCCGTTGGTTGAGGTGGTGAATGTTCTACTCAAAGATCATTATCAACAGCCCTCGACATCAGCACGTACCAAGATAGTGTCTATTGACACTAAGGAGAAGCCTTCTAATCAGATTTGTTGGAAGTCCGGTACACACATCAAGGTTTGCCACACTATCTACTCCTTGGCATGTATAAGAGGTATGGCAATGCAATAAGTCATAGCTCTTAGCTTGTAAGCCATGAATAACTAAGTTTTTGATCAGACGTAATCTTATCTACAAGTTCTTTTACTGTGTTGTGGCTTTTGACACTCTTGTGTGAGTGCTTTTAAACAAGCTTCATCAACATCTTCAAGTGCACAAGGCTTCTCAAAGTGTGCTTATAAGCACTAATAGTGTTGCTTAACACTAATAGTAGTCATAACCATCAAAGGAGGAGGTCTTTAACACTAAGGAGGCTCTTCTTCATCAGTATTGGAAGCTAGGCACACACCATAAGTGCAACATTATAAGTCTTCATCATCAACCTGCTTCTATGCTTACCTTGGCAAGCTTCCAAGGAGAAATGGTGCAACCATAAGCCATTGTCTTCATCCCATAAGCCAAAGAGGTTGAAGTTTTTTGGTTTTTCATCACATCATCAAACTCAGTTCCTTAAGTGGTCTAAAGTTGGGCACATGTACACTAGGTGCTCATCTTTAATGTTTTTGTGTATCACCCTTGAGGCTCTTGTTTGTAAGAAGCATAGGCATGTCATAAGCCATATGCTCTCATTTCTCAAGCCCAAGGCATGTTATTCTGCTGCAAGCATAGCATTTTCATCTTCTAAGATGAGTTTAAAGGTTGAGCATAGCATCTCTAAGTGCTCTACCTTGTTGTTTGTCATGTTTTTGATAAGCATCTCTTGGCATTGTCTTTGTAAGAGGCAAAGGCAACATTATGAGCCATGCCCTCACCTTCTTGAGCCAAGAACGATGTACCTTATTGGTTTGATCATTTACCTTAGCCACCACTTACTCTTTTTCATTAAGCTTGTACTTTCAAACCCTAATGGGTATCATGTAACCAACATGCACAAAAGCTCTTGTTGTAATTATGGAGTAGACACTGCCCTTGACTAATCTATAAGGCAAGTGGTAAGACCCTTTACTACTATAAGGAATGCCCTCATTGCCCATGGAGGAGGTATGGTATGGAGAGAAGCATCAAGCATGTTGAAGGAACATCTATGTGCAAACCACTTAAGCAAGAGTGGTAGCCTTGTTTTGATCATTGTGTGAGAATGGTCAAGGTGGAAAGCATGTGGAAACAATGGCATGTATGTCCCAAGCATGTCAACTACAAGAGGTCAAGCAAGCACAAAGAGTGGGATACACCATCATTAAGGTGTACATCTTCATCGACATCAAATAAAGACTTAGATGGCATCATTGTATTAGCCTCTAAGGCTCTAGGAACATAGTTGTAAGTCCTAGATAACCACACCACCATGAACATTCTTGTAAGCCTAATGTTATAAAGACACATTTTTTTTTCATATGTCTAATACCACCCATTCCAAGCACATTTTTTCATGGCTGGTATTGAGGGGGGGCATTAAGATATAGGCCTTGGAGCCTTAGTGACCAAGGGTGTAGAAGGTGTGTGGGTGTGAATGGTCCTAAGGGAGCCACCTAACCCTAGGCCACTAGCAAGCCTATTTAAAAGCACATGCCAAAGGCATTTGTATGGTGCATAAGCTAAGTTGTATGTGTAAGCAACTCAATAAGCAAGATTTTTTCTTGTATACGTGTGAGATTCTCTCCTTGTTTTTTGTGTGGTTATGAGCCTTTATCTCCTTCTCCTCCACTCGACCTTGAGCATGCTCTTAGCAATGTAAATCTTCTAACAAGAGACATTGCTGGTCTCTCTTCCTTCCTTTCTTCTCAGATCCAAATCCCTATTGGCACCTTGCTTCAAGGTAGCCCAAGCTTATGGAAAGATCTGAAGGATTGGATGGAGGGACACCTAGGGGCAGGCATGCAAGAATCCATGGAGCTAGACATCTCTAATGAGAGTCCGAGGAAGGCGAACTTTTTATACCCCACAAAATCATTGGCACCCGCACAGTTTGAGTAAATAAGCTTGGACAATAATTTGAAGGCGACGAATCGAATGCAGCATTGCCAATAACCTTCGATGGTCTTCAGGTCACAGCAATTCTAGATGGGGGAGCAGGAGTGAGAATCATTACAAAACAATGCTAGGAAAAAAGGGGAGCACCCGCCATGGATGACACCACATTGCTAACCAAACTCACTGACGGAGGCACAACCAGACCCATTGGTCTACTGAAGGATTTGAAAATAAAGATCCACCAACACACCTTTGTGGTGATGAACTTTGGACGTCAGCCCGTTTCTTATGACTGCATCCTTGGGCAACCATTCATGAGGGAATAATGCCTCAATTTATAGGTTGTACATCCACAAGATGCCAAGCATCTAATCCCACTGATTTCTCCTTGATTTGTGCCACCTCCCTTACATTTGGGGGGGGCACCTTTTCCTAGAATCTTTCCACACCCCTATAGTCACTTATGCTACCCTTGATTCTCTCATCAGCAGATACCTCTCACCTTTTCATTGCTACCCACTTAATTACCGACTCCCTTTTACAATCTCTTGCTAAGGGCTTGTTCCTGCACACACCCATTCACTTGTATATTTCAACATAAGGGATCATTATCCCTTACCCTTCACCAAACATATGTAAGAATGAGTAGCGGGAAAGGAAGCTTACAACTTCCTTGATGGATTCTCCGGCTATAACTTGGTGTTGATCGACCCCAAGGATCAGCACAAAATAGCCTTCGCCACCAACTGGGGCACTTACACATATCGTGTCATGCCCTTAGGGTTGATACATGCCCGTGGCACCTTCCAATATCTAATGTGCACGACCTATAAGGAATATCTTCGAAAATTCCTTGAGGTCTTTATGGATGACCTTTGTGTCAACTCCTCATCATGAAAGGCCCACCTTGACTGTTTGCGTAAGGTGTTAGAAAGATGCAGGTTGTGTCTCATATCATTAAACCCACTCAAATGTCAATTTTGGGTTAGGCATGGAGTAATCCTGGGACACATTGTCTCGAGATAGGGAATCTCCACGGATGATAGCAAAGTGTGGCTCATCCTTGAGCTACCCACCCACCAACTTTAAGGGATTCCAACCTTTCATGGAACATGTTGGCTACTATCGACGACGATTCATTTTTATGTATGCTGATATAGCTCGACCTCTTTATGGACTCTTGATTGTTTTCAAGTGGATGGAGGAATGCCAACATGCTTATACGACCCTCAAGAAAGCCTTGGCTAGTGTTCCTATTCTTAGGTCCCCTAACTGGGACATTATCTTTCATGTCCACATCGATGCCTCCGCTTTTGCTGTTGGATGTGTAACATGTGTGAGACATAAATGACCGCGTCCAGCTGGTCATAGTGTGTGGACATTAGCTAGGGTTAGCAATGTGTGGACACAACACATGTAGTGTGTTGTAGATTATAGATTATGGCTTTATGCATTGTGTGAGAAGGGAGATGGCTTCCCTCTATGGTTAGGGTTTGCTCTTGTGTGTGTGTCTCCTCTCCCTCTACCTATTTTTCATCATGGTATCAGAGCCTGGTGCTCTCTATTAGGGTTTATGTGTGAGTGAGAGAAGAGGGAGAAGAAGCTGTGAAGAAAAGCTGTGAAGCTTGCCATTGGAGCTGTGAAGCTTGGAGCACACTGATTTTCATCAAATCTGAGAGCTTGGCCTACCAGGTAAGGACTACTAAACATCCTTGAGTGGATTGCAGGTGCAAAAACACAAACAACACCAAATTTGAGTTGCCCAAAGCAAAGAAAAATTCAGTTTTGCAAGCTCTCCAGTGAAGCTTGAGTGTGGTGAATGTATGAGGCAAATGGTTGCAAATCTGACAAAGAATCATGTATCTGGCAAATTGGAATGTATTGGCAACTCATGTGCAATCCCTACATTGAATTTGGAGCAAAATTGATGCATATTGGTGAGTGGAAGTTCACTGGTTTGAAGTCCTCACAAAAACAGAGAAGAGATGTCCATTGTGGATGAAATTAAAGCCGGTTTTCTATAAAAATCACCTCATTGATGGATTGGGTACATGCCTAAGAGTGTTGGGAACTCACCTATACCTTCAATAGCCACTACAAACCTCCCAATTCTCCTCAGGAGCAGGCGGCGTAGCTTGTAGGGAAGAAACAGAGCAGATTTTTCATATTTTGAAAAGTGGAGGTCAAATGCTAGTTTGGTGATTGATTAAATTCAGAATTTGCTTAGCAATTTTGTGGTACACACACTTGAGAAGGTTTCTATGTGATTTGTTGGAACAATTATGCATTATGGAGCTCATTATATGAGCTGATTAAATAGGATGTCTACAGTGATTAGTGAAATAGAGGGTCATTAATTAGCTAATTACTCTCAACTTTTATAATTAGCTAATTACTCTCTCAACTTTTATAATTAGTCTAATTACTTTTACATGGATTTAGTAGACATCATTGCTAAGCTAATGAATGCGTGGTCTCTCAATTTGGACAAGAATCAAAGGAATTAGAGCACTTTTACTACTAGTTTTACTGGTTTTTCTCAAAACAGAGAAGGGAATTTGATATTTTTGGTATGTACGCACCTTGGTTGGTGTTGCGCACTTGATTCTGGAGGCACTAAAAGACCAATGTAGAGCCTTGTAGTCACAATAAAGCTCTACAATGGGTTTTGGTGCCAATAATGGCCATGAAGGGCCTCTACATTGGCTTAAAATGCCAATGTAAAGCTTGCAAAATCAAGTGCGCTAAGCGCACTTGATTCTGAAGGCTCTACAGTGGCAATGTGGAGCTTTAAAATGTGTTAGCTGAGGAGCAAGGGATGGTTTTGTGGAGCCACTACATTGGCTTCAAATGCCAATGTAAAGCCTCCAGAATCAAGTGCACTGAGCGCACTTGATTTTAGAAGCTCTACATTGACCATGTGAAGCTTTAAAATGTGTCAGCAGAGGAGCAAGGGATAGCTTTGTGAAGCCACTACATTGGCTTCAAATGCCAATGTAAAGCCTATAGAATCAAGTGCGATGAGCACACTTGATTTTGGAGGCTCTACATTGACCATGTGGAGCAGAGGAGCAGGGGATGGCTTTGTGGAGCCACTACATTGGCTTCAAGTTCCAATGTGAAGCCTGCTCTACATTGACCATGTGGAGCTGCAAAGTGTGTCAGCAAAGGAGCAGGGGATGGTTTGCGTGTGGCAAAAACGTAACCCTAAAGGCACATAGAAACGTAACCCTAAAGGTACATAAAAACGCAACAATATAGGCATCCACCTTGACAAAAATACAACCCTAAACACTGCAAAAAACACACAACTAGAAACTTAAAAAACCACAACTAGAAATGCTAAATCTTACTCTTTTGGGGATGGTGTGTGTCGTCTTTTACGTGGGATGATCATACATGAGCCCTTTAGACCACTTCATCTTCTTTGCACTTGCAGAAACTAGCGATTTCTTAAATAAGAAAACTGGTAGTGTAGTTCCTTAAATAAGAAAACTGCTGGTCTAGAAAGTGACCTTTACTTTCTAGAGTCGTGTAGGATTAATTCACTTTAAAAAGTAGAACCATACAAAAACCTTAATTCACTTTAAAGACTAAAAAAAATTATATCAATAAAACTATATGAGAAATATGTTGCCACACATTAGAAACAAAAATCATTGCATTATATACATAGTAGAGCCATACAAAAACCATTGCAAGCCTTACATAAAAAACCACACAACTGGAAATTTTGGAGGCTAAGTAAACACCCTAATCCTAAGGCTATCTACTCCTTGCCATCATTGTTGTCACCGTGGTCATCGTCCCCGTTGTCACTCTTGCCATCCTCATCCTCATCAGTCTTCTCATCATCCCCATCATTGCCATCCCGCATGTCGTTCTCGGGGTTGCCTTCCGCCTTGTCATCTCCCTCCATGTTTGGCATCTCCTCCTCTTCCTCCCCCTCCTCTTCCTCCTTAGTGTCGTGTCAGGGAGATTATGCCAATCTACCCTTGACATCTCATTGGTGGAATCGCTATCCGCGATTCCATCGTGGCAACTCTCTTCAGCTTGACTCATATAATTAGAAAAATTCTCACTATTTTCAGAATCGCTGTTTTCATTTTTAGAATCACTATAATTTTCTTCAAAAGTGGTATATACTAATATAAGCAAAACATATAACCTGACTAGAAAATTTGCCATTCTAAAAGTAATAAGGAAAGGTTAAGAAAGCATTCAAGAGAAAGTAAAAGGGGAGCTTGAGAGCAAGTGTAGTGAACTATGAGAGCAAGTGCAGTGGACTAAACTGAGAGTAGTGAGAAATGATAAGAAATCTTGAGAGTATTAGGGAAAGAAGAACACATGCTTACAAGGAGGGACTAGATAGGTTTTCTATATTTTATTTGTGAAGTGATTGGTTTAGTGTTATCAATTGGCTCTACATTGTAGTCTTTCAGTGTAATGAAACTACAAAGTCCTTTCAAAGTCATCTTGTCATTTCAATAGACTTTCATTCAAAAATAGTGATTCCAAAGGTTAAGTCTAAGAAATGCAAGAATTCCTTACTTATTAATGGTATGCTAGAAAGTGCATACTGTCATCACATAAAAACGGGTACGAGTATGGCAAATATTTTGCTCCATATAGATAGAAATTTTTAGAGAATTCAAATTTTAAACTTAGGAGAAGACATTCAACTAGTTAGACAAATTAAACAAATGCAATAAAACCTTTGAATATGGAATTTACATTTGGTTTGAATGTTTAGTGGTAATGTTTAACTAGAGGTCGGTCACATGTGTTTTTGTAGGGATTCCAAGTCAACTAATATTTTCTTGCACAATGTTGGAGGCCATCTATTGACAATTCCCTTTTCACATGGAAAATCATTACTATCAGCTCAGCTAGTGCAAGAAAAGATAGGTACACAGCATGTAGTTTTAATTGAAGGTCTACTGAAGAATAGTGATGGGTTTCAGAGCATAGGTGCAATTCCCTTGCACTATGGGATTAGTGGGGATGGGTATTATATTTTGGATAGTACTTTGTCATCATTTTATGTTGCAAAAGTAGAAAAATTGGAAGCTATCCTCTCAACACCAATAACCACCGAGGAGATATTCCATCTGGCTCTCTAGCAGCAAAACCTCACCTATGTGAGTCACTTTTTACCTTTTTAATGTATGTAAAATAGAGATCTTTTGGCATTTAGATTTAAATTGTTGACTTTCAAGTGTTGACTTTTTGTTTCCAGTGACTTGGACGATGATACAAAGTTAGAGGACATGGTAAATTTGGTGCATAAAGATAATATAATTGAAATTGAGCCTACATTTGAAAATGTTGTCTCTGCCTTCCAAATTGTTTGTACATTGCCACCCAATGACATCTTGCACAAAATTATAAATGATTACACATACAAGGGTAAAGTAAAGGAGCTTCCTAAGGTGTACAGTGAAAATTGTATTTATGAGCTTATAGATGGGAAGGGCATGGAAGGTATGGAGCACAAGTATGAGGGAAACCCATGGACAAAACCCTAGACATAGACAAGAAATATTAAATCCTTTATTTTGAGGAAGAGTTTTGGTGGGGGATACCTTCCAGTGCATGAATGAGAGATGCACTTATAAATTGTGAAAAAATGCACCTAATAAGCTCCATTGGAATGCCCAATTATTAAAAGCCCCAAAAGACGGGTGTTTGGCAATGGGGAGTTATGGAAACCTAGAGTGTTTTTTTTGTAAGCATGTTTTCCAATGTGCTTACAAACATGTCCAGTGTCTACCTATTATTTTATGGCTAAAGAGCCCTCCCACAATCAATTGTGCTTACAAACATGTCCAGTGTCCAGTGTCTACCTATTATTTTATGGCTAAAGAGCCCTCCCACAATCAATTGTTTCTTCACCCCATGAAAAACATACACACATAGTTCCTACAGGCATGTGTCGAGCATCTATGTGAAACATTAAAGCTTTGGTGGCTCGTGTAGTTCAAATGGACCATAATGCACATCCACGAAAGGTGCAAATGATTCTTGCCAGGGAGCTAGTGTTAAAGGCTTTCACTGATGAAGATAAGTCCCCTGGAGAGTTTATGTCTGAGAGGGAATTGCAAGAGATGTCTCAAGAGCTAATATCTCTAATAAACAACAAAAAGTAAGTTCTTTTCAATTCAAAGTAAGTTCTTTTCTAGATGGTAGGTGATATCTGTATGCAATTTCCTAACCAAACTTGCTTATGCAAGGTGAAGCAGATGGTAATGCAAAGTCGAAAGACAAGTTGACCACTAGGTGATGGATTTGAGGCTATCCTAGAGCTCAAGAGAAAATGTCACTTTTAGTTCTTCCATGGGTCAAGGTTTCCCTTGCAAGCAAACAAAAGTGACGAGAGGTGCTATGTGTTCAAGATGTCAACAACTGGCCCTGGCTCTCTGGGGTTGATATTATCCATAGAATGGATGCTGCGTGGGTGATGGAGACCTCCGACATTCATGGGTTTGTTTTGATCATGTCCACTGAGTAGAGAATGATTGGCATACTATGGGTGCACATGTGTATGATCACATGTATGTTTTAATTTTTATGCTCTTTTTGTTGAAATTTGAGCATAATGATGAGCTATGGTGGATCAAACACTAGAATCAACATCATTAACAAAGTGATTAGCAAATGATTAAGACATAATTAGTGAATAATTAGCAAATAGATTAATGTTACAGGCATGGATACTCAAAAACCAGCAAATTCTCATTAGGACTATGCCTCAATTTATAGAGTTTACATCAAGCATCAAATCCCATTGATTTCTCCATGATTCACTCCCAGAATATCTCCACCTCTTGCTTGATTCTCTCCACCTCTTCTCTTTTCCCTGAATATCTCCCAGAATAACTCCACACTCCTAAATTCTCTCATGCTACCCTTTATTCTCTCCCAGTAGATTCTTCTCACCTTTTCACAGGTTCTTTCACAATTACATCTCCTCTTTTACAGCCTCTATCCAAGAGCTTGTTCCCACACACACCCTATTCACTTGTATTTTCAACACCTCCCCTCAAGTGAATACTCCTAGTACACCTAGACCCTATACCAAGTTTGCCTCCCCTTACTTGGTAGTCCGTGACCAGTGTCTACTCCTCCCCTAAACTCCATAGTCCTTGACACTCTCTCTCTCTATGTGTCCAAGGCTACTATAAGTGCCCATGACCTTGACTAAAGTGCTCACACATACATCTACCACGTGGCCTACATCATCGGTGGCTCAGAGGTGGTTTTACTTTATTGGGGCAGGTTACATTGGGTTGTGGGGTCTCTCTCTCTCTCTCTCTCTCTCTCTGAGATTTTCACATGGCTCCTCACTCTTTGGAGCCTCACATCTTCTCTTGTCTTCAGTCTTCTTCTCGTGGCAGCTTCTCTCCACGCGTCCGTCTCTTCTTTCAGTCTTCTCGGGGCAGCTTCTCTTCTCGTGGTAGCTTCTCTTCTCGTGTCCATGTCTTCCTTCAGCTTTTCTTCTTGGTGTGGATCCTCTTCTTGGGAAGAGATATTCTTCTTCTTTCATGGTTGGGGCCATGAGCTTGTCCGTCAGGTCTTTTTGCTCCATGTGAGTAACATGTTTCAATGTTTTGCTGAGAGTTCCTTTGGGCTTTTTATGTTTATTTTGTATCATTATGCAATGCAAACCCAAACTTATGCGGGAGGTCTTACCTCTTGCCTTATTCTGGACAAGGGCAGTGTCTGTTCCCATTTTTACACTGATGTAATGTGCCCAATACATAATGCGTATAGCATTCATTCTCATGCACATTCCAAATGCAACTCTGGCTGTGAATAATCCTGAATTTGAGTGAAATTTACAGGCATTAACTAAGGGTTAAATGCAAAATGATGATTATCACAATTTTATCAGCATAATTTTACCAGAAATTACATTAAATCGAGGGTAGCCAATTTGTACGGGATGGTTGGAGTATCAAACCAACTCCGAATTACAATCTGAAGTTATAGGGATCTGTATCAGATACCTAATGGTTAATTTGAACCCTCAATTGTACCAAAATACAGTGATTAGCACTGATTAATCACTGATTAGCAAATTAATGCTCTGTTTTGTGTGCAAAAAACAGAGTATGTGGGGAGTCCAGATCTGGTGCCTTCCACTTCAAATGAGCTCAAATGCTTTCAAAGGCATCAATAGCAATGATTCTAGTAGAGTATTAAGCCAAGAAACACAAGATTTGACCAAATATTGAAAGCTTAATCTCTGTTTTACCAAAGTCACCTGCAGATTTGATGAAGAGCTTGGATCTCACTGTAGACTTGATGAAACTCAATTCTGTCTTCACCAGCTTGTAGAGCATGCTTGATTACACCTTGGGCTAAGAGGAATTAGAAGGATTTGACTTGATGAAGGAGAAATCTCCAATCTGCTTCAGAAAAACGGTGCCCAGTAATTAGCGAAAATCGGCAGTTCTGCGCTGAATTGGCCCACATGCTTTGAGGTGTGTGTAGCCCTATGAGTCTACTATGAGTACCTAAAAGGGCTTAGCCTAATGTTATGTGTGCAAGGAGAATGGAATCCTCCACTGGCTGGGGGTAAAGGGGGAAGTGAAAAACTCACTAAAAAATTTGATTTTTTTATCTACTAATCCTAATTAATTAACTAATGGGCTCATAAACCTAATTGATTCTAGGCATGGCTCTGATACCATGTTGAAATTTGAGCATAATGATGAGCTATGGTGGATCAAACACTAGAATCAACATCATTAACAAAGTGATTAGCAAATGATTAAGACATAATTAGTGAGAATAATTAGCAAATAGATTAATGTTACAGGCATGGATACTCAAAAACCAGCAAATTCTCATTAGGGCTATGCCTCAATTTATAGAGTTCACATCAAGCATCAAATCCCATTGATTTCTCCATGATTCACTGCCAGAATATCTCCACCTCTTGCCTGATTCTCTCCACCTCTTCTCTTTTCCCTGAATATCTCCCAGAATAACTCCACACTCCTAAATTCTCTCATGCTACCCTTTATTCTCTCCCAGTAGATTCTTCTCACCTTTTCACAGGTTCTTTCACAATTACATCTCCTCTTTTACAGACTCTATCCGAGAGCTTGTTCCCACACACACCCTATTCACTTGTATTTTCAACACTTTTTAAAATGAAGTGATTGCCTAAGTTGTTATAATAACAGTATAATAATCTTCCAAATACTTATGGCAGGATTGGAGAGCTATTGACAATTGCAACTTGTGAGTTTAGAGAGGAGGATGAGCAAGCACATATCATGTTCTGGGAGAATTTAAATGCGGTTATGATCGAGCATACTAGGAAAGCAGTAAACTTTTTTAGCTTCATAGGGCCGATGAAGCTGGTGCAAACTGGAATGCTGTTAGGTCAGTATATAACAATGGAAACGAGATGGTAGGAAAGGAGAGATCCTGTCTTTTTCATTGGAAGGACAATCTTCGAATCCATACACAAAAGTATATCTATGCCAGTATATGGAAAAACACAATGAAATGTGTGAGAGGTGGAGGACAACACCGACCAAAGAGGATGCCCTAGTGCAATTTCGCAAGATACGTGTATGGTGGGCAATAGGAGAGGCAACAAACAAAAACATACCCAAGCTAGATAGCTGTCTAAGTTGATGGCACTATAGATCAAGTCGGGGTCATTTTATTATCAAGGTATGTTATGGTCATTGTATTTTTAAGATACTTAATTAAATAGCAGTTGAAATCCTACTAGTTTGTCTTTATGCAATGAGTTTTTGGATACAATCAATTATATTATGGTCTTCAATGAACAGGATGGTGAGCCTATTGTCAATGCTTTGGTACCACAAACAAACCTCTCTGAAGTCAAGCATGCTAGTTGGCTTGCAGGAGAAGGATATAAAAATAAAATTAGTTTGTACGATGCATGTGTGTCAGATCTCATCAATGCCTACTTCTAGTGTGCTTGTCAAATTTCTTTTATGAAAGGTAAATATATAGGTGGAGGGCTTGACCTAGAGATATTGATTGAGGGAGCTCTTTCCAGACAGACTTCAGGCCCTTCTCCAATTTTGCTACTTCAAGGGCAATTGATGATGCAATGATGGGCACCCCAATGTTTACTAACAGGATAAATTTCAAGGGTGAGAAAAAGACTATTTGAGCTAAACGTCCACTTCACGAAGTCCAAGAGGGGAATGTAGGAAGCTCTAGCCATTAGCCAGAGTTTGTGTATGTGACCATGGACAAGCATGAGAAAGGGCAAGGATCAGTAATACCAGAAGAAGGTGATGCGGCACTTCAATCATTAGAGACAGATATTCATGAGACGAAGTGGGCATTACACAGGATACCAATTGTCAACAGGGTAGAATGTAACCATTGGGTAGGAGTAAAAAAATGCAGCATAAAGCTACGAGGGAGAGAAGTGGCACCATGTTTCTGGAGTGATTGTGAGTTATCTTCTTGGAGGAAGGAAAAGTATTGCTATTTCTGCAATACTGATGTACGACATACTTGGAAGATTACAAAGACAATCTTACATCCACTTGCAAGTGTTCCAGATGTTTGGCTAATAGTAAGAGGTACACAATTGAAAGTCGGGGAAGCTTGCAATTTGATAAAAGCTAGATTTGAGATTGGTATACAGCTTTAGAATATTTTGCAGAAAGACTGTGAGGAAGATAAGCAAAAAAGTGTTGAGGAAAATAAGAAAAAAAAGTGTTGAGGAAGCGAAAAGGTATATCGAAAGCTGCACATGCTCAAATTACTGCTGCACTAGATATGAATGCAAAAATTATGGGGGGACATGTGCAGAAGGAAGGAAACAAGGAAGTATTCAATGTGAAGGAAATATGTAATGAAGAAGTACTGCCAGTTGAAGTAACCGTACAAAACCACCCACGATGTTCATGTGTAGATTTCGATGAGACAGGTTGGTAAAAAGAAGGCCATATCTTGCGTGCAAACACATCTACTTTGTTTTCTTAATGGTTCTTGGGCAAGATGTGAACAACAATATGCATATCCATCAAGCTAAGATCCCCAATTATATTCTGAGTGAAAGAGATGCTCACAAAATCTCAGAGGAGCCACCCACAGTAATTATAGGCATCTCTTAGAATGTTTTGAGAATCTCATATTTTTGTATGTTAGAGAGCCACCCACAGTAGTTATAGACATCTCTTAGAATGTTTTGAGAATCTCATATTTTTTGTACTTTAGAGAGCCACCTCTCAAAATGTTTTGAGAATCTCGATAAGCTTCAGCTTTTTGTATTTCATGAAGGCGAAATTAGTAAATCATTATAGTTTGCTTACCAATGTCACTCATTGAGAAATTTTGTTAACAACAGTCTTTGCATGTTTGTTTAACAGTTTGTTTAACGAAGATTAGTAATATTTCAAGTTTCTTCATTCAACTATTTGCATGTCTGTTTAACAGAGAGTTTTTTGTTTTATCTTCAATTAAGAGTCTTTGCATACAAAATGTTTGCTTAATAGTCTGTTTAACAAAGAGACATAGAGATAGGGAGAAACAGTTGCTAATAGAAAAAAAAATCTCTATTATGTTTAATAGAGAGAGACAAGGAGATAGAGAGACTAAGAGAGAAACACTTACTCATAGAAAAAAGGACAAGTACTCTTGTTTTTGCCCATTCTTGCTAGTTTTTGTGGAGATATCAAGCAGCTTTCAGCCTTTTTATAGGGCAAAAAGTTATATCTGATTTGAAATTGTTATAGAAAGTTATAAGTTGTAGTCAACTATTAATATTATAACTTTATGGGTACAGTCCAAGCTTGCCCTTTAGAAATTTTCATTTCAAGTTGTGAGACATTTTAATATTACCAAGCTAGAAATCCTAGCTAGTCAAATATTAAAATTTTAATGAATTTGAGGGCACTTTTTAGATTTGGTTATAACCACGTTAAATGTATTTTTCTCACATTGCTCGCCCATCAAGACATCCCGAGCATATCTGCTCGCTCTAAGAAACTAATATTTTTGCTATATGTGTGATTTTTGCTTTCGGCTTGCTACTCTCGGGTCGCTCTGTTACTACAGGACCTTTTCTCCAAGTACAAGATTTTAACAAATTTTACAAATTACTTTAAATAAGTTAACTATAAGTTAATGCATCAACCTTAGAAGAAGAATTAAATAGAAAACTTAAATGAAAAAATATTTATGAACACAAGACAAAAGCATTGGGTCCAATCTACCCCCCATATGTAGGACCTTCGGTCTCACATATGAGTATTTCAATGATTTATTAAGGTATGAAGTAATTTGATACAATCATACATCTTCTCATCAGAGGAGAAAAGAGAACATAGAAAGAAAAGAGAGCTTCATCCAAGAAACTTGCAATTCTTACAAACCATGTTTCATCTCTCTCTCTCACTTGTCATGAAATAATTAAACCATATAAGGAAAACAATAAGAGAATTAATACTCCCTATAGACGGTTTGCTGTCTCAGCCTGTCTTGACTCCCTGTATACAAGTACAGACCTACAACTTGCAGCCACTGTATCTCTCTGATTTTTCGTTAGAATATAGTCGAGTTGGTACTTAAAATTACGAGAATAGGCCTAGTCTACAATTTTGTGCAGGTTGTTTCGCTAAATTCAACCGTATGCAAAAACCGACCTTCTTTTCGGAGATCTTTATCATAAATATGCTATTTTTATAATAAATTTATTTTCTTTATATTTATCTAATTGTTTAGAGATATTCATGTACTCTCATCTCTAACTATAATTTTTTTGAATAAATATAATTAAATTCTCAAGAAAGTTCACTCACATAACTATCCTCCCGGTTAAGAAATCAACTGTCCTTAGTTGCGTAGCTTGTAAAACCTGGCCTAGAAATTTGACAAAAGAAAAGTACAATAAACCAGCAGGGTTGTACACATGGTACATTAGATCATACATTACCAATAAAATGTGTTTGGCAAGTCCTACCAAAACCATCAATAACAAACTATGCATGTTATTAAATTTATTTCTTTTTTTCTTCAAAAAAATAATAACAGTTGATAAGAAGCATACTCGTCATACCAAAAGCCCGATATTGTTGTTAAGATATCAACCACCCATTATCTTATATTCATGCCATATTCACCCTGGTTAATGAGCAACACATGCTCACACTCTCTCTAACTATACTAGTTGTCCACCATCACACAATGTTAGCAGCTCACAACTACATACATCAACAGCAATCATGAGTACTAACCCGTAATCAAGTCCAATTTTCTCTAAGCCATGGGTATCTCCAATGACCCCAGAGGGTAATCAAACACATCAGATTAGTGCCTCTTTCCTAAGAAACTAACTGTGGTCCAGTGTGTGGCTGAGAAAACCCTTCTCGGTAATTACTCACACCATATCACCACCATCATGTGTCCCAGCCATTCCAGCTTACGAGCACAAAGCTCGTCAATCTCACCAACCTACACAAGGTTGTCCATTCAAACACACTACAAATTAGCAACACATGCTAAAAGTCCACGACAGCACATAAGTAATAAATCCAATACTTAGTTCCAGCTATCCCTAATTTCATATGTCCTACACGTGGAATATTTGGAATCACCCAAGTGCCATGCTACAAACATAGTGGTAATTAGGCGTCCCCAACAATTAACCACAGAAAGATGGATGGACAAACCGTGACATCCCTCCTGCCCTGGATAGCAACTGTCCTCAGTTGCATCATATCAACTGGCCCGTGTTTGAAAGTAAGATTGGGTGAGGTTGGGATAGGTGGGACAAAACCGTTCAGGTATCCATTTAAGAATTAACAAATAGAGTATTATAATTGTTTTCCATTGTTGTGGTGTGATTGAAATTATCTGTCAAAATAATTTAACACTCTAAGAGATGTGGATCGTTATGGTTTCTATGAATAAGCATATAAAATTCTTGAACATAATTCATGAGAAACTTAACATCATAACAATGAAAAATAAATTGATGATCGATACAAGATAATAGATACTAATCTTGAGTGTTGAAAAGTTATCTAAGAGAATGTGAGATTATAAATAAACAATAGATAGAAATGACTTTTCAATACATTGAAAGTTTAAATACAAATATAAATATGAATGAGTAGCAACAATTCTTACAATCTTGATTAATAAAATGAAAACTTGAATTTAACTATTTAATAATAACTCACTCTTATGAATGAAAAATAACAAAGTTCAAGACATAAAGAGAAAGATAGGTCAAATTAAGCCGAACAAAATAAACTTATACAAAATGTAAGGCATAATTTCAATGAGGCTTGTATAAATACCTTTATAAGATATTTATAAGAAGAATCTCTCAAATTTGAGGAAAGCAATCCTTAGGTTTGAAATGGCTCAAATCAACAAGTCTAAATATATGTGCTTACCTTAATGTCAAAGGAGATAATGATGAAAAGATTAATTCCTATTTGAAGTTAAAATAAACTTGAATAATAAATATGAAACTTGGCAATTATAAGATTGAGTTAAGAGTAGAAAGGTAGCACCTTACATAGATTTGATTGCAATGATGTTCTACAAAATAGCAAAAGCACTATAGTCCAATTATTAATAGGTTAGTCCATAACCCACATCTTTGATTTTCTTTCCCTAAGGATGTGAAAAGATCTTGTACTTGGCCTGTAGCTCTGATATCACTATTACATTGTTATGTAAATGAACTTTCTTGAGAATTTAATTATATTTATTCAATAAAAATTATAGTTAAAGATGAGAGTACATGAATATCTATAAACAATTAGAGAAATATAAAGAAAATAAATTTATGATAAAAATAGCATATTTATGATAAAGATCTTCAAAAAGTAGGTCGATTTTTGCATATGATTGAATTTAGTAAAATGGCCCATGCACAGTTGTAGACCATGCCTATTTTCATAATTTTAAGTACCAAATCGACTATATTCTAAGACGAAAAACCAGAGAGATACAGTGGCTGCAAGTTGTAGGTCTGTACTTGTACACAGGGAGTCAAGACAGGCTGAGACATGCAAACTTAATTCTCTTATTGTTTTCCTTATATGGTTTAATTATTTCATGAGAGAGAGAGAGAGAGAGAGAGAGAGAGAGAGAGAGAGAGAGAGAGAGAGATTAAACATGGTTTGTAAGAATTGCAGGTTCCTTGGATGAGGCTCTCTTTTCTTTCTATGTTCTCTTTTCTCCTCTGATGAGAAGATGTATGATTGTATCAAATTACTTCATACCTAATAAATCATTGAAATACTCAAATGTGAGACCATGGGTCTTACATATGGGGGGGGGCAGATTGGACCTAATGCTTTTTTCTTGTGTTCATAAATATTTTTTCATTTAAGTTTTTCATTTAATTCTTCTTCTAAGGTTGATGTATTAACTTGTAGTTAACTTATTTAAAGTGATTTGTAAAACTTGTTGAAATCTTGTACTTGGAGAAAAGGTCCTGTAATATCTGTGGGGACGCACTCGATTTTTGCCTATGTCATTAAGGGGGAGCATTGTACTAATGGTCATTACAAATTGTCATTCAAGGGGAGCATTACACTAATTATCATTAAAGCAACGCCATTAAGCACCTAATCTCTATTGTTAAAGATTAGACATTGTCTTACTATGAAACATTAAAAGGTAAGACCTTCCTACTCATTAAAATGTAAGACCTTCCTACTCATTAAAAATGGCATCCCATTCCATGCATTTAGACAAGTTTGATGGTCAAGGCTTCCATACCTGCTAGCAAATGAAGGTTAAGTACCATCTTATGAAGGAGAGCATTTTGGAGTATAGCTAATGGGAAAGAAAAGAAGGTTAAGTACCATCTTATGAAGGAGAGCATTTGGAGTGTAGTTAATGGAAAAGAAAAGAAGGTTAAGTACCATCTTATAAAGGAGAGCATTTGGAGTGTTAGTTAATGGGAAAGAAAAGAAGGTTAAGTACCATCTTTTGAAGGAAAGCATTTGAAGTGTTAGTCAATGGGGAAGAAAAGAATCCTACCGTTAGATATGTTGAGCTTACATGGGTCACTAGAGATGATAAATATTTTTCCATCATTGTATTGCCGCTCAGTGACAACTACATTTATCATATCTCTAACATGGAGTCATCTCTAAAAGCATGTGATAAGCTAGAGCAACTGCTTGGGGTAAAGGATAGAAATTCTAAAATTGCATTAAAGATTGAGTTCTTTGAGCCAAACCCTCACGAGTCATTTGCTACCCATGTTAATCACATGAAGAGTCTCGTGACTAAACTCTCAGTTATTGGAGCACCATGGGATGATGATGATTCAGTGGTGGCAGTACTCCTAAAGAGCATGCCAAGTGAGGCGTAAAGATATCTAGTCACTACTTCTTCTCAAGAACATTCTTTCTCCAACACTTGAAGGGATCATCACTTCCCTCTAAGGAGAAAAAAAGAAGAACAAAGAAAGAGGTGACCAATATTTCTTCTCCAAGAAAGGTCTTTCCAAAGGGTCATCCAAGGCTAAGGGTTTTAAAAATGCAACTTTTGGTGAACCTAACGATGAAGAAAAATATTGCTACTTCAAAAAGAAATGTACCTTTTGTGGGAAAATGAACCATGAAGAAAAGGATTGCATCTTCAAAAAAGAGCATCCTCAACACATCTTGCAACAAGCAATAAAGAATAGGCTTCCAAAGAAGAGGCCATAACCTTGTACTTGAAAATGATTTGGCTTTCTAAAGCCTCCTTGATCCAAAGACACTCAACAAAATATCATTGTTCTTTTGTAAAAACCTCACTAGACTAAGATGGTGAAGCCAAAGCCAAAAAGAGCTTGGTAAATCCAAACATGTCTAGGCCAAGGTGGTGAAACTAAAGCCTAGTAGAGCTTAGTAAGTCCACACATGTCCAAAGTGAAGTGGATAATTAATATTGGAAGAAGCAAATAATCATCCATCACATCATTAGAGTGAGCAAATAGGTTGTTCAAGTTTTCCCTAGTTACATTCATGCCAAGGATAACCACCTTATTCTCTATATTCAAGGAGATGATTATGGAGGGAATGGGGATCATTTGAATTGATTCTTAGCTACTCAAAAACTTATGGATTCTCAGTTGTAGTGGCTTGTACTGTTGGAATTATTAGAATTATTTAGCATTCATGGATTTATTTGATGGATATTTATTTTATGTGCAAGCGAGATTGATCACCTCTAACTTCACATATTTTGAGATTATATTGTGAATGTCAATGTAGATCAGTGGGCAGGGTTAGTGTGCGGGATGTGCATGGATCCATTGGGCTTGCTTCGACAAAAATTTATTGACGCATGGCGCCTGGCGATTATTTATGATTGGCAATGGCAGTAATATTTTATGTGCACATTAGTGTGCAACATTAGTTCTATTTCATAAGTGAACCTTGGAGTGTTCACACTTTTGTATTTAGGCTTATGCAAGCCCAAAGTCGAGATCCATATTTTTGGCTACATGTATTTTTGGCTCTTGCTTTTTGTACAAGGAAATATTTTTAAATACACCATGAGAGGATGTGAGCCACTCTCATGGGGGGGAGATTTAACCCATTCTTATGTCGCGTGCATGAGTTTTTCATCTATTTTGAGCTTTGAGTATTCCTTTCAAGTTTATTTTTATGGAGGACCACCGTGAGCTTCCAGCATTAGTATCAGAGCTAGAGCTAGGATCAGGGAGAATTGTTGTACTTTAGCTGTCGTGCCTTCTTGTATAAAAAAAGGTTCGTGAATTGGGCACTTAGATGGCCCGGGACTATTGTCCATTGCGTGAAGGTGAGGAACACTAGCACGAAACCCAGTGAGACAGTAATTTGTCAGAGCGCCACCCGAGTAGAAGAAAACACACTGGCCGCCAACGCGCTGACTAGCAAGCACATGCAGAACCGCCAGCACATTGGCAAGCATAAGGGGACGAATCGGCAATAAGCATAGATAACGAACGGAACGGACCAGCGTACCTCACCTCCCCCACAACTCAAGGGTGGATGTCTCCTAAGAGACAAGGGTAAACTCATGTCTCGTCTCCTCTTTATACCCTGCTCACCTAGTATCCTCCATGCTATATGGGATAATCGGGCATATGCGTGGTAGCCTCTGGTGAGGCCGTGAGAGAAGAAGAAGAAGGAGAGAAAAAGAGAAGAAGAAAGAAGAGAAGAAGAAGAAGAAGAGAGAAGAAGAAGAAGAAAGAGAGAGAGAAGAGAAGAGGGAAAGAGAAGAAGAAGAAAATATATATATATATATATATATATATCTTTCATCTTTTTGAAGGGGTCTTTTTTTTCAAAGATCTTTCAAATCTTTGTTTGGTTCAACATCTCCGATTTCTTCAAAGCATCTTCAGCCATGGATTCCGATGATGGCACTCAACTACCAACACTCTCGAATGTGTCACCTCTTCCTGCCCCTACTTTGGAGGAGCGCAAAATGATTTAGTTTGACTTTGCATAGAAAAGCACAGATTAAAGTCTGTTGAGAAACATCCAGCCATTAAATTATCTCCACGATTTTATGGGCCCTTTAGAATTACAATGACTATCGTTTGTCCCTTCCTGACCATTGGAATATTTATAATTCCTTTCACATTAGTCTACTTAGACTCTTCAAAGGTACACCACTTCTACCCCCGTTTATGATGACCCACCTCTCTTAGAGGCTGATACATAAATTGTAGTTTCTGAAGTAATTCTTGATTGTGAGCAAACTACAACTCACAATGGTAATATTTATGTCAGATATTTGGTTAAGTAAAAGAATCATCCTGTCAAAGAATCTCAGTGGATTCCAGATCATGCCCTTGCGACACACTCTACCCTGATTGACTCCTTTCATAGACAGCTGCAGTGAATTTTACACTTGGTATTGAGACTGATGTAGTCGTGTGAAGGTCATCGATTTGAGGTATCACATGATTGGCAGTTTATTTTGATATTTGGCATTGGTATGTGGGAAGGTCACCGATTTGAGGTATAACACATGGTTATTTTTCCATGCAAAGGTCATTGAATGGAGGTATTACACGAGGTTTTAGTATTGCGGAATCAAATTTTCTTTGATGGATATTTTGAACTTGACCTTTTCTTTCGTGCAAAGGTCACCGAATTGAGGTATTGCACGTAGTTATCTAAATACACAAAGGTACCGACTTTGAGGTATTGCATGTTAAGCAATTGAGGACAGTTGCTTATCAGAGCAGGGAGGAATGGTGGAATTATTAGAATTATTTGACATTTATGGACATTTATTTTATGTGCAAGCGAGATTGATCACCTCTAAATCGTCACATATTTTGAGCTTATATTGTGCATGTCAGTGTAGATCAGTAGTAGCAGTGCTAGATGTGCATGGATCCAATGGGCTTGCTTTGACGAAAATTTATTGACGCATGGCACGTTACGATTATTTATTATTGACAATGGCAGTGATATTTTATGTGCACATTAGTGTGCAACATTTTGATATACATTAGTTCTATTTCATGAGTGAACCTCCAAATTGGAGATCCATATTTTTGGCTACTTGTATATTTTGGCTCTTGCTTTTTGTACAAGGAAATATATTTAAATACACCATGAAGAGGACGTGAGCCACTCCCATGGGGGGGAGATTTAACCCATTCTTGTGTCGCGTGCATGAGTTTTTCATCTATTTTGAGCTTTGAGTATTCCTTTCAAGTTTATTTTTATAAAGAGCCAACCCTGAGCTTCCAGTATGTACTTGGAGCCTATTTAAGGCTGTGAATTAATGAATGAAGTTCTCTTTGTTATGCTAATCATTTGAGTCATTAGTCTTAATCATTTCTCATTGGTGTTACTCATTTTGCTAAGTGCATGTACCATCCTTAAAAACTTGTGGATCATTAGCCATAGTGGCTTGTACTTGGAGCCTATTTAAGACCATGAATCAGTGAATGAAGTTCTCTTTGCTATGCTATCATTTGAGTCATTAGTCTTAATCATTTCTAATTGGTGTTACTCATTTTGCTTAGTGCATGTACCATCCTTAACCATCATACTAATCATCATTTCTATCCACCCTAAGCTCTCTAACGTCATAAACCAACACCTTTGCTTGAGGAAATATGCAATTCGTGGTCTTTAATTTCAAAATGAGGGTTGCCCTCGCCATGTTTGTGTGTGTGTGTGTGTGAGAGAGAGAGAGAGAGAGAGAGAGAGAGAGAGAGAGGTTGAGGCCAATGTGACCTGAAAGTTGGTAACACTTAAAAGAGGAGAAAGAGTCATACAAGTTTGCTTGCGAGACTTCATGGTCGAGAGATATATCAGTTAAATATTGAGGGTCTTTTGCGTTGTGTTTCAAGAAATCCTAGAAGGTTGCACACTTGCCTAGCTTGGAAGTTGCTCAAACTTGGGAGTTGCTTACCTTGGAAGTTTGAGGAAATCCTAGATGAGGGCCATTCCATTGCGAAAGGCTACGTACTTGCTTTCCTTGGAGGTTGCTCAAACTTTAGCCATTTTTTGCTCTTTGGATTCACTTATGCTAAAGCGAGCTCCTCTACTATCCATAACTTTACGCTTGTCATAGTATTTGACTACTTGAGACTTGTAATTCTATCAACTTTGGTGTTTAAAGAATAACTGCACAGTTATTGCTACGGACAAGCTTTGTTATGGATGGTACATTTTGTTCGATTTGTGAGTGTGGCTTTAGACACCTTCTCCCATGTTTTGTAGTGGTCCAATTTCTACCACCCCTCAAGTAATCCTCCCACTTGGATTTGGTGGGTTATGGAACCCTCTGGGTGAGTTCGATTTGTGAATGTGGCTTTAGAAACCTTCTCCCATGTTTCGTAGTGGTCCAATTTCTACCACCCCTCAAGTAATCCTCCCACTTGGATCCTCAAGTGATGTATTTTTAAGTTGTACCTAGGCTATAGGTTAATCAAAGTGAAGCCAAGTTCTTTTGGGCATCCTTGTATTTTAATAGTGCGAGTTTCTTGTAAAACCGTGTTGGACCTCCTCTCGCAGCAGCTTCCGAATTAGGTCACCATGAGGTAAGAGTCTTCTATGCGTGTGTTCCTGATACCAGTTTCGATTATGGTTTTGAAACATTCATCTTTTTAGGGTTTTGGTGACCATATGCCTTCTCTCTCTGCTTTTTCTAGGGTTTTTCTCCTGTCTTCAAGAATTCTGTTTAGGGTTTTGGCGGAGAATCGCAGAAACACTAGGATGAACGGCTTTTATTTTTTAAAGCTGAAGGTTTTTAGGGTTTCGGCGGAGTTGGGATGCCATACCTTCCTGTGGGGTTTTGGCGGGGTTTATGCAGCATCATTAGGCATGATATGCCTTCATGCTTTAAGGTGACGGTTTCTAGGGTTTTGTCCTTCTAAGCTTAGGGTATTGATGTTTATTATGGTTTGGCAGAGTTTTAGAGCACTTGTTGGGAGTCACAAGTACCTTCAAGTCTTGCCTTTTCTTCATTGGTTTAGGGTTTAGATTTTTTGCACACATGATGTAGAGGATAGTTCTTTCTGTGTGTCATTGTCCAAAGTTTTTGCCTTTCAAGGTAAGGGTTTTGATGTGGTTTTTTTTTTTGTTGGCCCATAAGGTATGGGATGCCAATGCTGCGAGGTATTCGATGCCCTGTTAAGCTCTTCTAGATGCTTGAGATTGGAAGTATAAAATGTTGCGCTCGAAGCTCCTTCTAAGCTCAAGGGCTTTGCCATAACCATCATATGGCCTGAATGGTTTTCAAGTATAATTATTACGGTTTGGAAGAGCACTTGAGAGCTCAAATATACTGTTACATGCGGCAGAGCAGAATTCTTTTTGGTTGGTGATGTTTTAATTGCTGATTATGGTGAGAGAGAGAGAGAGAGAGCACATAGTACACTCGATTGGGACCCACTTGCGTGCCTCCCCTCCGAAGAGAGTATTTGCTTGTACTGCTGCAATTGAATGAGTACAATGAATGGGCTGAATCTGCCCCCACTGGTGACTCCAGACTAACCTGAAATCAGGGTTTCCCGCAGAGAATCACCTTTCTTTCTTGACTTGAAGGAGATCTGTGTTTTCCTCTTCTCATAGAGGATTGAAAAATGATGATGCCTGCAAGACCTCTAGATGCTTGCGTTTTTCTTCTGTGACTTGCCGTGGGGCCGAATATGCTTGAGATGATTGACTATGGAAAAGAGGGAAGATAAATCATTAATTGCTTTTTTTCCTCTTTTTGCTTGGGTGCCTTTAACCAGACAGGCATTGCCCTTCATGAATTGGTCAATGGGAACTGAATTGATGTACATAGACTGCCCACAGCCTTGCCCATACTTCCATCACACTTCCATTTCCGCTGCCCATTTTGACGTATACCTCTCGGCCTAAGCAAGGGAGGGAGGTAAAAGCATTGCATAAGGAGGTGACCTGATCAGCAAGCAAAGGGCCAAGATTAACGCACATCATTAAGGCAACCAACAGAGCAAAAACGCAGCCCATCTTTAGTGCACTAGGGCGGCCTGCTTTGGGCAGCAAAACGCTTAGCAGAAGAATCAGGTCCCACCACAACGTTTATGAAAAAATGCACATCATCTTAGCTTGTGTAGGAGAAAAAACGCAAGGCTCAGGAGTTGCCAGGAGGACCCGATCGGCTTGCAAATCAATCCTCCACACTATCTTCTGAATGCATCTTGGTCAGAATACAATTAGGTTTGTAGTGCCCGAAGTCACTTCCTACATTCATCTACAGCAATAGGCATCATGTGAAAGGGGACAAAGGGCTTTTCTTAAATATGGAGAAAATCATTGAATTGAAGCCTCTTCATCCGCGTAAGTTTGGGCTTTTTTTCAAAATCAAGCCTTCTACATCAAATTGGAGCTTCTACTGTGCCATGGAAGTTCTAAGCATGTGAATTAGGGCCTTCTTGCCTCCCGCAACAAAATTTGCATTGACATTGGCATGGAAACGTTGTTGAAAGAGACTACTCTTCATCAACATGCGTTCAAGGGGAAGTTTTAAAACTTCCAAATTATCTTTTTCTTATTATGTTCGAGTCAAGGGTTCTTTGCCCAGGAAGTCTCCGAAAATTTGAATCAAATATTTTGTGTATTTCCTTTTGTAATGCTCCATCACTCCCTTTTTACCCCTACTTAGAGGAAGGGGGTTTGTCTTGATAGACTGATTTAGGCTGTCATCTAGTGGTCAAGCTCTTATATCAGGCTCGGCATGAGAGTTTGGGTTTTGGCATCTATGTGTTTTTTTGTGTCATGTGATTGCAGTTTAGAGACAATATCACCATGACTAATGGAGGTTTGTGAGGCATCAGCTCCATCGCTCCGAAGGGGGGTTTGTTGGGTGTTTTGAAGTTAGTTTGTGTGAACACCCTCTTTGGGTGTGAACAACCCGTATTAGGTTTTGGTCAAAAGATAAGGCTTGATGCCTATAAAGGCATGTACTTGGGAGGTTCTAATAACATGGAGTATCATTTGAGTTGTGCAATCTTTCTCTCTTAAGCTTTGTGACATCTCTCTCTCTCTCTCTCTCTCTCTCTCTCTCACCACACACACTCACCATGGCTATCCTCCATCCACCATAGCCTTTTCAGCAAACCCTAATCTCTCTTTGCACATGCTCCATCCTCGTAGCATGAATGCTAACAGGCACTTGCACAACAGATGCGAGTGACACATGCCTTGAATTGGTTTTTTATTTTGTGGTTTAGGGTTTTGAGTTTTTGCAAACATGATGCAACAGTTGATATTGTGCTAATTCTTTCTATCTTTAACGGTGCATTTGCCCTATCAACTACTTATTTGCTGTACTAATTCTTTTATTTGCTACTTCCCTTAGTGCTAGGCTTCATTATTTGAGTCTGCCTTGCATCTCCAGAGATTTGACAGAAACTCGGTATGAAGAGCTTTGTGTGAATATATGCTCTTATGTGTCTGTGTGTGTGTGTGTGTGTGTGTGTGGAGTGCGTGTGTGAGAGCATATCTTGATACAGAGTTCTACATCCATTATTGGGCACTGATGACGTTAGTGGGGGTGTCGTAGTATGTAGTCCACACTATGCGTAATGGAGTTGATAGTTATATAGTCTTGGGGTTGACTACCATGAGTATATAACATGCATGTTCCTAAAAGGTGAATTTGGGCATGTTCGTGGATTCATCTAGGTATATAATTCAGCCGAATTAGCGGACATGCAGATTTCACATTGTGAAGTTTTCGTCCGAGTTGTAGCGAGTTGATATTGTGCTAATTCTTTCTATCTTTAGCGGTGCATTTGTCCTATCAACTACTTATTTGCTGTACTAATTCTTTCTATTTGGTACTTCCCTTAGTGCTAGGCTTCATTATGGCTGAGTATGCCCTGCATCTCCGGAGGTTTGACAGAAACTCAGTACGAATTAGCGGACATGCAGATTTCACATTGTGAAGTGTTCGTCCGAGTTGTAGCCAGTTGATATTGTGCTAATTCTTTCTATCTTTAGCGGTGCATTTGCCCTATCAACTACTTATTTGCTGCACTAATTCTTTCTATTTGGTACTTCCCTTAGTGCTAGGCTTCATTATGGCTGAGTCTGCCTTGCATCTCCGAAGGTTTGACAGAAACTCAGTACGAAGAGCTTTGTGTGAATATATGCTCTTATGTGTGTGTGTGTGTGGAGTGCGTGTGTGAGAGCATATCTTGATATAGAGTTCTACACCCACTATTGGGTACTGATGACGTTAGTGGGGATGTCGTAGTATCTAGTCCATACTATGCGTAATGGAGTTGATAGTTATATAGTCTTGTGCGTTGACTACCATGAGTATATAACATGCACGTTCCTAAAAGGTGAATTTGGGCATGTTCCTGGATTCATCTAGGTATATATATATGATGTATAGGGTAGTTCGTTCCATAGTTGTAAAGAAATGCGTTTCATTCATTTTTTATAAAATGAAACGTTTCAAAAACATTTCTTTCAAATGAAACGCTCCCAGCTATTATCAGTACAACATGGGTGTTTTTTATCCAAGAGGCTACTGATGATTGAGGACTCTAGTCTTTGGGGCTATCAGGCTCCTCTAGTTTGTCATGCATCTAATAGCATGCCAGTGGACTATGTCACTCTTGCCTGCTTTATATATTTTTTCTTGAGTTTCGAGCAATTGCCATTATTGATGATGGAACCTAGATCTTGATTCTTGATGTTGCCAGTTTATTTATGCCAATTGGTCGGTTGGGTGCCGAGTGTAACTGGGTCACGTTGAATCTTTAGTTTTAACTTGTAAACATGTTTTAATGTGTAAATGATGCGTGTTTAATATTGTTTTGTAGGCAAGGCAACATATTTTTTGCATGTTATAAACTTATATATAAATTTTGGGGTCTATACCTTACCCTGTTGTATGAAACGTTTTTGAAACATCTGGGATTTGAAAGAAATGTTTTGAAATGTTTCAGAAACGTTTTGAAAGCGTTTCAAAAAATAGTTGGCAACTATGGTTCTTTCTGAGTGTCATTGTCCAAGGTTTTTGCATGGTCCTCTGTTTTGTGCAGTCCCAAAGTCCCATGGCCTTTGCTCGTGTAACATTTTCTTTTCGACCAGGGGGCTTGTATGCCTTCTGGATCTATATCACACATGCTTTGTACTTCTATGCCTTTTTTATTTAATGCCATAGGATACCAGAGGGGTGCAGAAGCTGTGCATGCACTACTCTTCTATGGCTTTTGCTTTTCTTTATAAGAAGTGTATGCTCAAGTGTTGCTGCTCTATGCCCACCCCACCACCACAAAAAATATAAAAAAAGAACAGAAAAGAAAAGTGAGCATCAGTATCTTATGGTTTACGATGAGACTGGTATGAAATAATGAAGCTTAAGCTATGTATCATTTTTTTCAATCTCCTGTACATGTGGTTTATGCTAATTTTGGAATATGTTTTTTTTTTCAGTGGAGCACGGCCAACGGATGAAGATCAGGTGAGGGCTTCCTCTGTGCACTGTTTAGTTTACGGTAAAAAGATCTTTTGCATATCCGAATAAAAGGGTATCATGTCTTATTTGTCAGGGCTTGTTTCTGGCAGGAAAAAAAGGAAGACGAGTTTAGCACAGGGCCTCTTTCTGTACTGACAATGAGTGTCAAAAACAACACACAGGTAAGGGTTTACATTCTGGAGGAATCAGGTCTACTCTCTGCTATTCTTTTGCCTTTGACAGGGTTCATGAACCATGGCAGGTCTTGATCAATTGTCGAAACAACAAGAAGCTGTTGGGCAGGGTGAAGGCCTTCGATAGGCATTGCAACATGGTGCTGGAAAACGTGAGGGAAATGTGGACCGAGGTAGGTTTTTCTATGGTTTTGTGACATAGAATTGATTATTGTTTCAGTATCTTGAAGACAATTTCATTTGTTTATGGGATAATGAGAGTGGGCTGGGACACTATGTGCAGGTGCCAAAAACAGGAAAAGGGAAGAAGAAAGCAAAGCCTGTAAACAAGGATAGGTTTATCAGCAAGATGTTCCTTAGAGGGGATTCTGTAATCATTGTGCTCAGAAATCCCAAGTGAAAGGAAGGACTATAGATAAGAAACTCAAGAATGTGTTGACTTCACTGCTGTAACTTGCCGTGTACTCAAGGGGATTGATGTAGGGGGATGATTGCTGTTTTCTTTCCACCACTCATTTCCATAATTTTGTTGAGGTCAGATGCCTAGCTTATTGAGAAGCACCGTCTGTTTATGATGATATGCACCTGTAGGTCACAGTAGGGAGAAAAATATTGCTTTGCTACATGCTAAATTCTGGAAATTTACGTGTGTTAGCTTGACTTACGTGCTCTGCCTCCATAGTTTGCTTAGATGGCTGAAAGTTGTGTAGGTAAAGCAGTGTGATGCTTTGCTGCTTTTTATTTTGTTTTAGGGAACACATTGAATAGTGGCCACCTGGTTGGACTCTTGCCGTTGATGCTCAAAAGCTCACTTTCTTTGGGGATACCTTCTACTCATTGGCAACGTGTGTACCTTGTTATTATATATGAATACGCCCATCTTCTTTCGAATGCCATGCATTGAACTAAATGTTGCAGTAGGCCCTTCTTGTGCACCCATTCAGCTGCTACTTATGACAGGTTGATGCAGATGGTTGTTTCAGGATCTTCTGGCTGCTAAGTTCTAGGCCCCCTGAATCTTGCTGTGCTGAAGACTCTCTGAGGATACCAGTTCTGCTAGCGGAGAAGGCTATTTGCAGGGTGGTTACCTTCTTGTGCACCCATTCAGCTGCTACTTATGACAGGTCGCGTTATTGAACACCTTTCATCTGATTAAACTTGGGGTGGGGTGGGGTTTATTGGCCTCATGTTATATCAAGTAGTAGAGACATCCTTGACCCCCCCCCCCCCCTCTTTTTTTTCCGTGATTGGCCACTGCATCACCGTTGCCACTGCCAACCCCTGAAAGGTCCAGCACATCATGACTAGCTACCCTTATGTCAGAAGCCCCATCAGGGACTATCACAATTGAAGATGCCTCTGCCTGGAGGTGGGCAAAGTGACGCTAGAAGCTGGGGCCTTTGGCCGCAGTCAAAGTAGGTCTTGAGCATGTGCTGGACATTTCAGGGTTGGCCAACGATGATGTGGCAGCCAATCACGGGAAAAAAAGAAAGCGGGTGGTGTCAAGGATGTCTCTACTACTTGAGATAGCATGCGGCCACTAGCCCAGCCCAGCCCAGCCCACACCCCCCCCTCCTTTTCCTTCTCTTTCCCCGTGATTGGCCGCCGCATCACCGCTGCCACTGTCGACAGCACATCCTCTTAAGACCTACTTTGATTGGGGCTACAAAGGCCCCAGCTTCTAGTGTCACTTTGCCCTCCTCCTAGGCAGAGACTTCTTCAATTGTGATATTCCCTGCTGGGTCTTCTGAACTAAGGTGGCTAGTCATGAATGAATTCACCTCTTAGTCTCTCAAGAATTGTCATTGAAATTGCTGATGCAGAGATTCGACATCACTTGCGGCCTGCCTTGAATTCTGCATGTTGGTTGTCCAGAGGTTTTGTTGACTACCAAGCCCTCTTCATGCAGTAAACAATTGGTATCATATGCCTATTGACCTTAGGTGCTGACCCAAGGTGCGTGGTTAGCTCTAAAAGCATCAAGTCAGATGGGCGGTTCGGTGATGCCATGATCCTTAGTGCAAAAACCATTAGATTACATTGGCTAGATGATGATGACCATGCCATCATGGATAGTTCTGAAAGCATTGGGTTACACATTGGCTAGACGATGATGACCATGCCATCATGGGTAGTTCTGAAAGCATTGGGTTACATCAGCTATGAAGAATTTTGGTGATCTCGTCCAAGGGTTTCTAAGTGGCCTTTAAGTTACTGCGACAGATTCTTGACATCTGATTTTATCTTGCAAACAAAGAGCATTGAGAATTGGTAGGGAGAAGAAAGCTTATAGGTGCTTTAGAAGCAGTGAACAATTTTCAAGCAACAGAGCCCTTATATCAAAGCACATTGTGCTAAGGTTATCTTGGCCGGTTGTGAATTGATGGTGTCTGGTGTCCTGTTCCACATGTGGCTCTTAGTCTCCACCCAAGAGAGGAGAAATCTGTGTGGAGAGATTGAAAAGCCTGCACATTAGAACCAGAGCATGTTGTCATGTGCACAGAGTGTATCTACCGTGTGCCGTGTGCAACATGCACACAAGACTAGCTTCGAGGCTTGGGGTAGCTCGGAGCTAGGCTGGCTGATTCACGAGTTGGGCTAGGGATAGACTCACGGGCGGTCCTAAGTGAGGATGCCTTGATGGGCGGGCACCCAAGTGTGGACGCTCGGTGATTGGCCAAGAGCCTATAAAAGGGTGGCTAAGGTCAATCAATTTGTCATAGAGTCTCGCGAGTCTTTGCGAGAGATCTACGGTCAGGAGCCTTGATCTAGTGTAGACGTGGACCTGCTTATGTAGCTGAGGCGGCCGACAGCAATCTCGAGGCTCGCGAGGGTAGCTTTGTGGTGGTATGGGATGTCACGGGGTAGAGATTGGTCAGTGCGTCTTGCTAGTTAGCTTAGCTCGTGGCTCGGTGGGGACAACCAAGACTTGTGGGGTTTGCCCACGGTTGTCATGGTTGGCTGGTGAGGCAGCTTGCACCTCTTTCAAGTTGTTTGGCTTTGTTTTGCCGGTTTTGAGTCGTGTTTTAGGATTGCTCTACGAGGAGATCTGTGGGGATTTGACAATGGTATCATAACACGGGAGAGTGTGCAAGTTAATAGGTAGAGAAGAAAGAGGTATATGAATTCGAGATCTTTTTAAAAAAAGAAAAAATTCATCATATGGTTTCTAAAATTTAGCGTATAGTTTAGTTTCTAGTTGCATCGTTGGAACCCGAGTGGGTTGTGGTCTAGAAAAGGGTCGGCATGCGAAGAGTCGATTCTCTTTGGCAAAGAGAACCAAGTGAAAGCCTGTCGGTTGTGAATCAGCGGAAGAGAGATGGAGAGAGAGATCTTGTCGGCCGTGTGAATCTGCAAGCGGAAGAGAGGGAGAGAGTGCTTGTCGGTTGTGCAGGCAGCCTGTGTGAGTGAAACTGGCAGCGGAAGGTCGTTGCCTTCGTAGGTGACGGCGAAGGCCTTCTTGCAATCGCTAAGCAGCCGACTTCTTCGGTTTTTTTTAAGCTCCCTCGTTACTTTAAAAAAAGAGAGAAAAAGAACCTTACGTTAGAGCCTAGCGTGGTTTTTAAAACAGCCTAGCGTGGGTTTTAAAAAAACGCAAGCATTGTGTTTTTTTACACGCCTAGCATGGTTTTTTTTAAAAAAAAACTAATGGGTTTTATGTGTGGCTTATGTGTTTTTTTTGTGTGTGGCTTTTACAAGCCTTATGTGGCTTTTACAAAAGCCATCTAGCATAGTTTTTTGAAAAAAACAAAAAACACAAAAGCAACACATAATAACAAACGCTTTTGGGAAAGCTTATAAAATAAGTCTAGAGTGAGCTTCTAGGCACACATCTCCTCCAGTTCTCTAGCAAGACTTTCTCTCACTTCCAAATTTTTCCACTTCGCGATGTCAACCCAAGCATCGGAGATGGAACCCGTTCTCGAAGGTGAAGACTTGCTGGCTATCGAGATCGTCGATGGTGATCTTTTCGAAGATTTCATGACTAAATCTATTTTTCAAGACTTTAAAATTACTTTCGAGGCTTCTTTCACGGCGTGCTAGGCACAGGTTGCCGCGCAGATGCAGGCTTTGCAGAATTCCATCTCTTTATTGACCACTACCTTGTCTACTCTCCCGGGTATGGAAACCTTGGCGTCTGCTTTAGGTCCCAACAATACTTTGGAGTAGTTTGGGGGCGAGAAAAATCAACGCACGAAGGAGATTGTGGACACGTGGCTACATAAGTGGCAGGTCCACTTCCAGTTTCATCCATATGGGGATGAGAAAAAGATTTAGTTGGCAGCAAGTTTCCTCTCGGGCAAAGCTTTGCTGTGGTGGAAAGAACTCAAACCTAAACCAACAATCTGGGCACAGTTTGAAGAAGTCTTCAAGAAAGAATTCCTCAAGAAGGACGATGACTACGACATAGTTGCTAAGCGTTTACTAGTTTGACCATGACCTCGCAGAACCTCACTTATGAGGTCTATCTCCAGAAATTTAGAGACTTGCAGATGAAAGCTACGAAGATAGATCTTACTACTCTTTTGGGTTTCTCCATAGTAGGATTCCTCGACTCATACCGTTTACGGGTCAAGAATAACAAGTGCAAAACTTTGAATGAGGCCATTCACTCTACTCGTATTTATGATGATACAATGGTCTTTTTCAAAACCAAACTTGTAATTGAGCAAGAAAATAAGCACAAAAGAAAGTTCTCTGCGTCGATAGCTAGCACGACAAAAGGAAAGTCTTCGGACCAACCTTCAAAGAATTCTACTTCGACTCCAACGAAAAAAAAATTGTCTCCTTAAGGCTTTGAAGCTCAAGGAGGAGGGACTTTTCATCTACGAAGAAAAAAGACATGCGTAACGAGTGCCCGAAGAAGAAAGGTGCTAAGACCAACGCAGGACCCAAGACGAAGGTAGCCAACTAGTTGTCTTTGACAGGTACTTCAGTCACATGTACTTTCTCACCTTAGTTCATGTTCTGATTGTTTGTTCAACTCTAAGGTTTTTGGTTTTTACGATCTTCTCTGAGTTTATGGAGAAGTGCATGGCCATAGAATCCACATTCTTTTGGACCCTGAAAACTCACACAACTTTGTTAATTACAAACTTGTGCAGAAATTGGACATCTAGCGATCATACCTACGAGGCATGTCTACTTGCGGGGGGTCGACGAGTGTGGGATTGAAAGGTGGAGAAGCTACCTATTCGGAATCAAGACTACAGAGATATTCTGGAGTCCTATGTTATGCATCTAGAGCATGTAGACTTGCTATTAGGGATTGAGCGGTTTAAGATTGGTCTAGTCATTCTTTTTCTTTTGAATATAGGAACATCCAATATTGTATCCTAGGTGATTGTATACATCCCTTTCAGGGACCTCTTGTAAATACAGTTGATTTTGAAAATATACTGAAAATTTGTGCGGCAGTACTCTTAGCTCACACTACCGATGATCAACTTGTTGAAAGGTCGTGGACGTAAGTCGAATCATTCTATCCCTTGGAATAATGATTTGGATATGGCCTTCAGGCTTTTGAAAGATAAAGTCGAGAAAGTCCTTATCTTAGCACTACTCGATCCTAGTCGGCCTTATGTTCTTAAGATCGATGCGAGTGGCTATACGATCGGGGTTGCTCTATTCCAAGATGGTAGACCTGTTGCTTTCGAGAGTCGAAAGCTAGACGACACTCAATCTTGTTGGCCAACCCTTGAGAAGGAGCCTTATGCTGTCATTTATGCTCTCAAGGTTTGGAGGCATTATTTATATGGTTCCAAGTTTTTGGTATTGATTGATCACATCAGTTAATCAAGTATGTGTGTGATGTGGATGATTTGAGAGGACAAAAAGCTAGATGGGTAGAGTTAATGCAAGATTTTGATTTTGAAATACGCTATCGAAAGGGGTTCATGAATAGTGTAGCAGAAGTGCTTAATCGGATCAGAGAAGTGAATACTTTGTTGTTCACTAAGATTTCCACCGACTTATTTCAGTTAATGAGAGGGCTTTGCAAGATTGATAGTTATTTTGGTCCATGTTGGCAGAGGATCTAGGACGAGAGCTCATTGATCGACCAAGACTCAAATGATTGAGGAGTCTACCATTTAGGTTGCAGGAGGCCAGTGGATGATTCGTAATGGCTTACTGTTCTGTAATGATAAACTTTGTGTACCATAGGTTCCGAACATTAGATCCAAGTAAGGAGTGTCACGACGCTCCTTCTGCTGGACACCGCGGGATACACATGACATTAGCTTTAGTGACACTTTCTATTGGCCAAAGATGAAAGGCTATGTAGAAGATTGTCTTTAAGTGTCAAATTTGTTAAAAAAATAAAGTTGAACACTTTAGACAGGCTAGGATGTTGCATCCTTTGCAAATCCCAGGTAATAAGTGGAAAAGTATTTCCATGGGTTTTATTACTGGATTGCCAAGAAGACGTCAAGGCCACGATTCCATTTGGCTTGTGGTGGACCGTTGGTAAAAATGACTTTACGGAAGACTATTAGAGCTATGTAATCAGCAAGGCACTTTATCGAGTAATTGTTTAGACTGTACGATTTATCGTAGGACATAGTCAGTGATAGGGACTCTAAGTTTACAAGTGACTTTTGGAGGCTTGTTTTTGAGAAGTTGAAAACAACTTTGAATTTGAGTTTCTTAGAGCATCCTCAATCTGATGGCCAGACTGAAAGGGTGAATTAGACTTTGGAGGATATGCTTCGCGCATATGTCCCAAAAGACAAGATTCATGGGAGGATTATCTTCCTACGTTAGAATTTTCATATAACAGTACTAAGCATACGAGTGCAGCTTTAGTCCTTTTATGCTTATGTAAGATCACTAGTTACCGTGGGATTTTCGAACTCTAGCATGATGTAGCACGTACTTTTTTACAAGACATGCAAGAAATGTTACAAATTGCGAAGGAATCTATTAGAAGTGCTCAAGACAGAGACATTTTATTCTAATAGACATCGTTCACCAAGATAGTGCTCTGAAGGAACGATGGTGTATTTACGAGTTTCGAAAGATTCTGAGACTTTACAAACAGGCCGATCTCCAAAATTATCCCCTAGATAATGTGGACTATTTTGGGTTATAAGTCGGATTGGTTCAATTGCATATGAATTGGACTTGCCCTCTCATGTGAAAGTTCATCTCGTATTTCATGTCAGTAGACTTAAGGAAGTATTGGGTGGAGTAGATCAGCTAGTTACTCCTCGAGAAATCATAGATGTCAAGGATATGATGTTTGTACCACATGAATCGGAAAAAGATTCTTGGATTTCGTGAAAGACGAATGCGGAATATGTTACTCACAGAATACAAGATCAAGTCCACGGAAGGACCGTGTTGAGGAGGACGCTACATGGGAGACATTGACTACCCTTTAGAGGGATTATCCTGGGTTTTTACTGAGCTCAGGAGTGAGCTCTTAGAGGAAGGGAAGTATGTCATTTGCACAGAGTGTATCTACTGTGTGCAACACGCACACACGACTAGCTTTGAGGCTTGGGGTAGCTTGGAGCTAGGCAGGCTGATTGACGAGCTGGGCTAGGGACTCCCTGATGGGCAAGCATCCAAGTGAGGACTCCCTGATGGGCGGGCACCCAAGTGTGGAGGAGGTCTTGTGATCGGCCAAGAGCCTATAAAAGGGTGGCCAAGGTCAGTCAGTTGGTCATAGAGTCTTGCGAGTCTTTGCGAGAGCTCTACGGTTAGGAGCCTGGATCTAGTGTGCAGACGTGCACTTGCTTCATGTAGCCGAGGCCGGTAGCAATCGTGAGGCCCGTGAGGGTAGCTCCGTGGCGGTATGGGACGGCATGGGGTAGAGATTGGTCGGTGCGTCTTGCTAGTTAGCTCAGCTTGTGGCTCGGTGGGGACAACAAAGACTTGTGGGGTTTGCCCACGGCTGTCATGGTTAGGGCACTATCGGTAGGCTGCCATCAATGCTGGCTATAACCAGATTACAAGTATGGGGCACAGAATGTCACTCCCCACCACATGGAACCCCAGTTCTCAAGGGTTGTTAGGTGTAATACAATATGTTAACAATAAGCAGGACAGAGAGTATGAGGCAATGACTGCCTTGGTTAGACAGGGGGTTGGGCCTTTACAAGTATCTTGTGTTCCAAGCTGGTCCAAGTATCTGCCTGGGTGAGAATTTTTGCAGCGAATTGCTTATTGCTCCTCTCCTTCAAAATTTTAAGTTGAAGTTGTGTGTCTTGGATTTCAACTAAGTTAACCCCCCCTCCCTTGCCCCCTCTGGGCGCTTTCGAAATTGTTGGGTGTTTCGGAGCTTAACGTCTATTCATCTTGTGTGTGTACCCATCCTATGTGGCTAACCTTTTTCATATAAATGTGTGTGAACACCTACTTAGGTGTGAACACCCCCTTATACGTTGATAAGTGTATCACATGTAATTAGTGTGTGTGTTGACATGTGTCCTGTGTGTGTCAAAAAAATGAGGCTGCTTTCAAGCCTTCAAAAAGGGTTGTACTTGAACTA